>NC_057797.1:421344537-421672587 GCF_018294505.1 Triticum aestivum
TCCGTAGGACAACATACAATCATACCATAGGCTAGCTTCTAGGGTTTAGCCTCTCCGATCTCGTGGTAGATCAACTCTTGTAATACTCATATCATCAAGAATAAATCAAGCAAGACGTAGGGTTTTACCTCCATGTCACATCCCCAGTTTAGGCCTTGCTTGTCCTTGCTTTATCATCCATGCATCATGTCTAAATTTCTGAAACTTGAATTGAGGATTGTTGAAACCTCAAAACCTAACTAAAAGAAGGGCAAGCAACCCTTAAATTGCATTCTGTGAATCCAAAATGCCCTAAAAATAGTTTTGTGAATTTTGGCAAGGGTTATACATCAAACCAAAATTCTGGAATATTTTTAAGGAATTATTTGGTCTCTGAATTTAAATCAATAGTCTATTTGAATTTGGGGATATATTCATAATATATATAATGAATATATCTTCAAATGCTTTGAAATGTTTTATGTACTTTTGGAATAGTCCAGAGAGGTAACATAAAATATTTCAGAATGTTTTGGCACTGTTTGAAATTATTTTGAATTTGAAAACAGTGGCAAAATAAAATAAAAAGGGAAACAGAACTGAAAATTTAAAAAAAGAACATTACTCACCAGGGCCACTTACCTGCGCGGCCAGCCCACCTGGCAGCCCACTGGCCGGCCCAGCACTGTGCTGGCCCGTGCCAGCCACCTGCTTCCTCTCGCCAGGCAGGCAGAGAGGAGCACGCCGGCGCGCGCGCGGGCGCCACGCCACCAGGCTGCCTGCCTGCGTCGCCTGGCCACCGCGACGCCTCGCGTCTTCTCCCCGGCGCCGCCCCGACTCCCTGGACCCCCTCGCTCTCTTCCTCTCCCTCGTTCCCCTCCTCTGTCTCGTTCTCTCACGCCCCACCGAACACGCCCACCGCCGCCGTTCGCCGTTGCCGCAACCACCGCCGTCCCGACAATGCCCCGAGCCGCTCCCAAGCTCCTGCGCCTCGTCACCAACCCCCTCACCGAGCCACACGACCGAAAGAGCCCCGGAGCGCCGCCCCGATGTTTTCCCCCTCGTCGGCTACCGAGGATCGCCGTCGTCAAATTCGTCGCCGCTCGTCCTTCCCCGAGCTCGCCGTTCATCCCACGGTCATCTACGTGAGCTTCTGATCATCCTCCCCCTCTCCGTTCCCTCTCTGGCACGCCGTAGCCGCCTCGCGCCTCTCGCCCGACTGCGCCGCCGCCTGCACTCGTCGCCGGTGATGCTCCGGTGACCATTTGGTCCCGGGCATCGCGTCAACACGCTCCCCGCATCGCGTAGAGGCCGTAGGTGCTAGCGCCACGCCGACTAGGCCACCGCAGCCCCGCGCACGAGCTGGCCGAGCTTCAGCCTCCGCCTGGCCTCGTCGCCGGCGAAGCTCCGGCCACTCCCCGGCCAAGCCACCACCATGGCTGGGTGCGGGCGATCACCAGCTGCCCGTAGCTGCCCTCCGCGCAGCAAATGGCGCCCTGTGGGCGAATCCCGCAGCACGCCGCCGCGTCTGTCCTCGCCGGCGGCTAAACGCCGGCGGGTTGACCGCTCCGACCGGCGGGGGTTTGACCTCTCTCTCTCACTGACGTGTGGGCCCAGGCGCCTGCTTAATTAGTATTAGGTTAATTAGTGTTAATTAATTTAGTTAATTAGGTGAGCCACTGACATGCGGGCCCCGCTCGGCTAACTAAGTTAGTTAGGGCTAACTAACCCAGTTAGTTGACTGGGTCACTGACCAGTGGACCCCACTGGTCAGGTTTGACCAGCAGCAGCGTCTGTTGACCTGCTGACGTCATAGTGATGCAGTGCTGACGCAGTAACTCTTTTTCTGTATTTATTCTTATATAGGAAATTCCAGAAAATGCCTAAAACTTCTAAAATTCATAGAAATTTAACCGTAACTCCAAATTAAATAAATTATATATGAAAAATTATCAGAAAAATTCAAGGAATCCATCTGTACCATTTTCATGCATGTTAGAACAACTTATAGCTGCTGTTTAGCACAAATCAATTAAAGGGCATTTGAATAATCACATATGGAGTTTGAATTTGAATTTTATATTCAAACCAACTTCATTTAATCTGGTTTTAGTTGCATTAGCCCAAAACACATTCATATTGCCATGTCATGAGCATGCATCATATTGTGCATTGCATTGATTGAGTTCCCTTCTGTGTTGCCGGCAATTGTCCCCTCTCGATAGACGTGATACCGGTGATGTGATCGTTGACACTGATGAAGACTCAATGTTATCTTCAGAAGTGCCAGGCAAGCAAAACCCCCTTGTTCATTCCGATACAATCCTACTCTCTCGCTCCTGCTCTCTTTTACTGCATTAGGACAACACCGATTCATCTGTTACTTGCTGCGGTAGCTGAACCCCTTTATCCTTTGCATGACCTGTCATTCCACAGTAAATAGATGAAACCCACTAGCATGAGTAGGAGTTGTTTGAGCCCTGCTGTGCCTACTCATTCATGCTTGTTTGTCATGCCTGCTACTGCTTAGAGTTGAGTCAGGTCTGATTCATCGGGGATGAATCAGAGGCGTGTGAACATGTCCTACTATGTGTGAGCTAAGTGTGTGAACACGTTTTGGTAAAGGTAGCGGTGAGAGGCCATGTAGGAGTACATGGTGGGTTGTCTCATTGCAGCCGTCCTCAGGAACTGAGTTCTGTGTTTGTGATCCATGATTCAGCTACTACCACGCATTGGGCCCGAAACCAATGGACCCTCTCGGCTTCTTGATCACCCTTGTCCTCTGTCCAGGAGTTGCAAGTAGTTTCTGGTGTTTGTAGTATGCTGGAGGCCGTGCGCAGCGCTGACCGTAGGGGTGGGCTGTGATGCGGTAGGCACGTGGCACGGTGTACCGGGCGCCCGTTTGGTGTCTCGGGAACCCTGTTCACATCGTTTGGGGCTGTGAGCGAAACTCCGGCCGGATCTCCTCATGGATGGAACCCGAATAGGCGATAAACCTGGACTAGAGACTTAGGTGATTAGGTAGGTCGTGGCCGACACCCACGTTGGGCTTCCGCTTGAAGGTTGCCGAGTACATGTCGTGTAAACGGCGGTAAGTGGTGAGAGCGTGTGTGAAGAAGTACACCCCTGCAGGGTTAATATGATCTATTCGAATAGCCGTGTCCGCGGTAAAGGACTTCTGGGTTACTTATATCAGTTCATAGACAAGTGAAAGTGGATACTCTAAAATACGCAAGATAAGCGTGAGTGCTATGGATGGCGTTCTCGTAGGGAGACGGGAGCGGATCCATAGTGGTGTATTGATATGGTGAATATGTGGACTCGTGTGCGCCACCTCAAAAGAGTCGCTTGCAGTCGTAGTTCAGGTTAGCCACCGAGTCAAAGCTGGCTTGCTGCAGTCAAACTCCACCATCCCCTTTGTTGATAATGATGCATATGTAGATAGTTCTGATGTAAGTCTTGCTGGGTACATTTGTACTCACGTTTGCCTATTTTATGTTTTTGCAGAGAGACTTCAGTCTCACTAGTATTTCCGCGTGGTCTTCGACGTTTAGCTTGTTACCTCAGCTACGATCTTGTGCCCTCGGCAGGATCTGATAGATAGTCAGGCTTCTCAGCCTTTTTCATTTATAGTTGTCTGTACTCAGACATGATAGCTTCCGCTTGTGCTTTGACTTGTATGCTCTGAGTGTTGGGTCATGAGACCCATGTTTGTAATATCTCGCTCCTCGGAGCCTATTGAATAAACTACTTGAGTCATAGAGTCATTTTGTGATGCCATGTTGTATTGCACATATCGAGCATATTGTGTGTATGTTATTGAAATGCTTGGTATGTGTGGGATCTGACCATCTAGTTGTTTATCTTTAGTAGCCTCTCTTACGGGGAAATGTCTCCTAGTGTTTCCACCGAGCCATGGTAGCTTGCTACTGCTCCGGAACACTTAGGCTGGCCGGCATGTGTCCTTCTTCGTTCCTGTGTCTGTCCCTTCGGGGAAATGTCACGCGGTGAATACCGGAGTCCTGTTAGCCCGCTACAGCCCGGTTCCCCGGAGTCCTGCTAGCCCAGTGCTACAGCCTGGATTCACTCGCTGATGACCGACACGTTCGATGCTGGGTCATGGATGCCTGTCCCTGTAAGTCTGTGCCGCTTTGGGTTTACGACTAGTCATGTCAGCCCGGGCTCTTTATCATATGGATGCTAGCGACACTATCATATACGTGAGCCAAAAGGCGCAAACGGTCCCGGGCAAAGGTAAGGCGACACCCGTGGGAATACCGTGCGTGAGGCCGCAAAGTGATATGAGGTGTTACATGCTAGACCTATGTGGCATCGAGTCGGGGTCCTGACAGCGTTGGTATCAGAGCTTGACTGCCTGTAGGATTACCAAGCCAAACTGGTCGAAGTTGAGTCTAGAAATTCTTTAGTTATATAAGGGAATTGATTGTGGGATGGAACGTAAGGCTCTTTTTACTCCTTATACCTCATGCCCTTCTGATCTGAGTCATCTTATCTTTCCTGCGGGGATTAAGAACTAGGCTATCTCTTCTTTCTATTAGGATCACGTGTTACTAATCAGTAGACTTATAAGATTGTTGGATTTAAGTCTCGGTTCAGTTCCTATTACTTCCGTATGTTAAATTGCTGATTTCGAAACCTTGATATTGTGCCTTTGAGTGGTTATGCCACCATTTTTGTGAATGTCTCAAATCTTTTCTGAGCATTTACAGCCGTTATGCTGTCCGAGTCATCCCAGGTTTCTAAATAGTCCGATGCATTTGCAAATCCCTTCCTCCTGTTTCCGATGTGCCTTTGGTCAGATTAATCACACAAATTGTTGAGTTGAGGTACTCTACTGCCTCAACCTTTATGTTAGAGCTATTACTATGACCCTAGGTGTCTCAGGGGATCATCTAGTAGTCTAGCCATGTTTTGTGATCTCAGTGTGATGATTCTGGCCGTCATTATCGAAAGCATCCCGTGATGCCATTTAGTAGTAGGTATTCTATCCCTGGGTTTTGAACCCGAGATTCACCCTACTTGCTTCATGTTGATAGTTTTGCTCGTTCCTTTAGGTTATTAGTAACCTTTGCATTAGTCCTCGATGTTCGTGGTATTCCTTTCCTCCAAATACTATGAACCACTTATGGCAGAAGTTCCTCGTTGAACTGAAATATCACAACAGGATTATTCTTGATGAGTCCTCCGTTATATATTGTGACTCTGCCAGTTCTACTTTTCTGCATGGGTTATCCGGAAGAAATATGTGGAATTCGTTCGACATGCTAAACCGTGCATCCACAACTCAGAAAATCGTATGTTCCTTTGAGTTGTCCCTCTTTAGTTGTCCTCTGACCCTCGTCTATCAATTGATAGTCAAGAGTATGCGTGCGTTCGTTTATCGATGCCTATTACTCTTGTGGTCTGTCAAGCCATTCTATTCCGGAATGACTAGGAGAAACAAACTCCAGTACCTCTTCCATATCTAGGATTGGGTCAAAGTAGTTGTATTCCGCAGATCAAATGCCGATCCAGCTTTTGGTTCTGCTCTACCTTGGAGTATTACATATTTTATATCGAGATTGTTATAGGAATTGCACACCATCCCATGAACTCTTGGTACAGTGATACTTCTTGCCATCACTGTTCATTCCTCGGCCCTCGTGTTGATGCAACCGGAATACCGACAAATGAATTGTGATGTGTGAAATCAATACTCCCAGCAACCTCGTTGCTTGGTAGTTAAAGGACAATAATTTCATTCTTAGTGTGTTGGTTATTGAATCATCATTCTAAGATTGATCGTGCTACCTAGTCCATTCTCCTGGTTCACTCCTCGATCGATGAGTTAGGATTATTTCAAATTCTTACTCTATTGATCATATCGTCTTGCCCTGAAAAGCAAGATTGTTCTCGAGCTTAGTAACATACCGGTGGCTCGTGATTCTCTGAATATCTTCTCAGAAGTATTGCCAGGTTGTCACCTGACCGCTATGTTGAGTTCGTGATCAAGTTGGTTTTTTGTGAACCATCCTTCTCCAAGAATCTGTGTTGGATATCCCTGAGCTAGTTGGTTAAGTTAGACAACGACTTGGAGAGTTGGAAGATAAAAGCTTGCCTGACTTAGTTCATTCCAAAGGGATATTCTTGTGTAGTGTGTGTTGAAGAAAGATGATATCTTCATTGATTGGTCCCTGTGATCAGTTGCTGGATCTATTGTCTTATCAATCCTTTGATTTGAGTGTGGGCTATCGTCAAATCAAATCAGAACCAACGATATTCGTAATGTTGTCTTACTCGTGGTTGATTCCTCGAGCATACACCATTATATCTTTGGTCTGACCAATGCTATCACCGTGTTCACTTAACTATGGAATTCCTTTTAAAAGGAAACCTAGATGAATTGTTGTTGAGCCCATTGACAACATCCTTATCTCCTCCATAATTTTGTTGAACATTAAGCTAGTGTTGGAAATTTTTGAGAGCATTTGTTCATGCTAGCTCATGAAGCATATGTTTGGATGAAGGTAGTGGCTTTCTTTAATTCATGTGCATCTGATGCAAGTTGCCGCCGTGGATTCGAGAAAGTCAATGTTGTTTTCTTGGAACCATTCTAAATCAGTCATGCACACGTGCGAAGAATTCTGTGGTTCGGAGACTTGCAACCTCCATTCCATATGTATACCCTAGCACACCAAGCCACTGATTGTTTTGTTCACGGAAAAGGAGTTGATGTGCTAATCCTAGGTCATGCACAAGACTTCCATATCCTCGATTATGGTTCCCAATCAGAACTCGGTAGTGTTTTATTATAAGACTACCACGTGGTCATGTTTGTCTGGGACAGCGTGTTCACATGTTTGTAGCAGAACCAGCTCATGTTTTGGAGCTTGCTATCGTAGTTCGTCTCCCGAGAATCTCGCAACGTCATCTCGTCGATTTGTGTTGCAAACTTTCATTTTTCTTCCTAGACTCGATGAGTCTGGAATATCCTGACACCAACCAGATCTGAATCTTAGGCAGATATGATGGGTTGGAACATTTCCCAAGAACTATAATATTGGTCTCTCGAAAACCGGTAAGGTGGATGTCGTGGCCAACACACCCATCCGGTAGACCTATTATTATAGTATCTTATTTGGAAATTGGCCACCTCCCCATAGGGATTTCGTAGGATTTACTCTCTAGTTGCCCCTATGGATCTTTGTGTTTCCGAAGTCCGACCTTTTTACTTGATGTTCTAGATATCAAACCATATCTATGGGTGGGTTACACTAGCACATCAAGGAGAACATTAGAAGCGGAGTGCTAAATGTCTCTCGGTCGATCATCCAGATTTTGTTCCTTGGCTTCGCTAAGGTGTAATCTGAGAAGGTGTTATCTTCCTTTGCATCTGCATCATCCATCATCACTCGTCATGATAGCAAGTTGTGTTGCCAGGATCCTTGACACGGATGTTGGTAAAATCTTGATGGATATGGAAATGCTCAAGTTCTTGAGAGCACGCACAAGCGCTACGTGTTATCATCGGCACTAACTGGGTTTGCTCTCAGATTTCCTCGGCAATGCTATGACCTCTTCAGACAGTGAATTCACTCTCTATTGTTGGGTTCTTCCCCAGTTACCAGAATCATTCCCAGCATTTGCATTTTGTTCCCAGCTTGCACCACCAATGTCCCCTCCATTTCCGGTGATAAGCAAAAATCATCCATTACGTTGTCTTCAACAAGGTAATCCACATCATCCAAGTTTGAGTATGCCATCCTACCGACCCCCTCCAAACGATCGCTCGAGAATTGTCTTAGGCTGGTTTAAAGAGTTTCAATGATCTCTGAATCAAAAGTAATTCTTTTTGCCACTTAAGGGAATATCTCTACGAGTCACGGTTCCGAAGGTGTCTCGTTGTGGTATCATGGCAACTCAACTCCTCGCTACGTGGACAATCGATTACCACCTTCTTAGGTGTGGGATCGTTGTCTACCTAGTGAACTCTCGTCATCTGTTCCACTCCATTTCTTCAAATCTGTACTTCGTCTCCCAGCTCAAGAGATGTTGCTATGTCTCATTCCGTGAGTTGTTCGATCTTCGAGAAGATCGACCCTTCTAGAGTCTCCTTCTTCCCTCCATGTCATGTTGGCAGGATTTCTCAGAGCAAGACATCAAGACAATGATGGTAAATGAATCAACGTTCAACTGAAGTGCACCCTGGATCGTGAAGATTATATTAGTTGCGTTTACCTTTCACCTTACCTACGCCTGAATCTCGAGACGAGATTCTTGTTTAGTGGGGGTGAGTTGTCACATCCCCAGTTTAGGCCTTGCTTGTCCTTGCTTTATCATCCATGCATCATGTCTAAATTTCTGAAACTTGAATTGAGGATTGTTGAAACCTCAAAACCTAACTAAAAGAAGGGCAAGCAACCCTTAAATTGCATTCTGTGAATCCAAAATGCCCTAAAAATAGTTTTGTGAATTTTGGCAAGGGTTATACATCAAACCAAAATTCTGGAATATTTTTAAGGAATTATTTGGTCTCTGAATTTAAATCAATAGTCTATTTGAATTTGGGGATATATTCATAATATATATAATGAATATATCTTCAAATGCTTTGAAATGTTTTATGTACTTTTGGAATAGTCCAGAGAGGTAACATAAAATATTTCAGAATGTTTTGGCACTGTTTGAAATTATTTTGAATTTGAAAACAGTGGCAAAATAAAATAAAAAGGGAAACAGAACTGAAAATTTAAAAAAAGAACATTACTCACCAGGGCCACTTACCTGCGCGGCCAGCCCACCTGGCAGCCCACTGGCCGGCCCAGCACTGTGCTGGCCCGTGCCAGCCACCTGCTTCCTCTCGCCAGGCAGGCAGAGAGGAGCACGCCGGCGCGCGCGCGGGCGCCACGCCACCAGGCTGCCTGCCTGCGTCGCCTGGCCACCGCGACGCCTCGCGTCTTCTCCCCGGCGCCGCCCCGACTCCCTGGACCCCCTCGCTCTCTTCCTCTCCCTCGTTCCCCTCCTCTGTCTCGTTCTCTCACGCCCCACCGAACACGCCCACCGCCGCCGTTCGCCGTTGCCGCAACCACCGCCGTCCCGACAATGCCCCGAGCCGCTCCCAAGCTCCTGCGCCTCGTCACCAACCCCCTCACCGAGCCACACGACCGAAAGAGCCCCGGAGCGCCGCCCCGATGTTTTCCCCCTCGTCGGCTACCGAGGATCGCCGTCGTCAAATTCGTCGCCGCTCGTCCTTCCCCGAGCTCGCCGTTCATCCCACGGTCATCTACGTGAGCTTCTGATCATCCTCCCCCTCTCCGTTCCCTCTCTGGCACGCCGTAGCCGCCTCGCGCCTCTCGCCCGACTGCGCCGCCGCCTGCACTCGTCGCCGGTGATGCTCCGGTGACCATTTGGTCCCGGGCATCGCGTCAACACGCTCCCCGCATCGCGTAGAGGCCGTAGGTGCTAGCGCCACGCCGACTAGGCCACCGCAGCCCCGCGCACGAGCTGGCCGAGCTTCAGCCTCCGCCTGGCCTCGTCGCCGGCGAAGCTCCGGCCACTCCCCGGCCAAGCCACCACCATGGCTGGGTGCGGGCGATCACCAGCTGCCCGTAGCTGCCCTCCGCGCAGCAAATGGCGCCCTGTGGGCGAATCCCGCAGCACGCCGCCGCGTCTGTCCTCGCCGGCGGCTAAACGCCGGCGGGTTGACCGCTCCGACCGGCGGGGGTTTGACCTCTCTCTCTCACTGACGTGTGGGCCCAGGCGCCTGCTTAATTAGTATTAGGTTAATTAGTGTTAATTAATTTAGTTAATTAGGTGAGCCACTGACATGCGGGCCCCGCTCGGCTAACTAAGTTAGTTAGGGCTAACTAACCCAGTTAGTTGACTGGGTCACTGACCAGTGGACCCCACTGGTCAGGTTTGACCAGCAGCAGCGTCTGTTGACCTGCTGACGTCATAGTGATGCAGTGCTGACGCAGTAACTCTTTTTCTGTATTTATTCTTATATAGGAAATTCCAGAAAATGCCTAAAACTTCTAAAATTCATAGAAATTTAACCGTAACTCCAAATTAAATAAATTATATATGAAAAATTATCAGAAAAATTCAAGGAATCCATCTGTACCATTTTCATGCATGTTAGAACAACTTATAGCTGCTGTTTAGCACAAATCAATTAAAGGGCATTTGAATAATCACATATGGAGTTTGAATTTGAATTTTATATTCAAACCAACTTCATTTAATCTGGTTTTAGTTGCATTAGCCCAAAACACATTCATATTGCCATGTCATGAGCATGCATCATATTGTGCATTGCATTGATTGAGTTCCCTTCTGTGTTGCCGGCAATTGTCCCCTCTCGATAGACGTGATACCGGTGATGTGATCGTTGACACTGATGAAGACTCAATGTTATCTTCAGAAGTGCCAGGCAAGCAAAACCCCCTTGTTCATTCCGATACAATCCTACTCTCTCGCTCCTGCTCTCTTTTACTGCATTAGGACAACACCGATTCATCTGTTACTTGCTGCGGTAGCTGAACCCCTTTATCCTTTGCATGACCTGTCATTCCACAGTAAATAGATGAAACCCACTAGCATGAGTAGGAGTTGTTTGAGCCCTGCTGTGCCTACTCATTCATGCTTGTTTGTCATGCCTGCTACTGCTTAGAGTTGAGTCAGGTCTGATTCATCGGGGATGAATCAGAGGCGTGTGAACATGTCCTACTATGTGTGAGCTAAGTGTGTGAACACGTTTTGGTAAAGGTAGCGGTGAGAGGCCATGTAGGAGTACATGGTGGGTTGTCTCATTGCAGCCGTCCTCAGGAACTGAGTTCTGTGTTTGTGATCCATGATTCAGCTACTACCACGCATTGGGCCCGAAACCAATGGACCCTCTCGGCTTCTTGATCACCCTTGTCCTCTGTCCAGGAGTTGCAAGTAGTTTCTGGTGTTTGTAGTATGCTGGAGGCCGTGCGCAGCGCTGACCGTAGGGGTGGGCTGTGATGCGGTAGGCACGTGGCACGGTGTACCGGGCGCCCGTTTGGTGTCTCGGGAACCCTGTTCACATCGTTTGGGGCTGTGAGCGAAACTCCGGCCGGATCTCCTCATGGATGGAACCCGAATAGGCGATAAACCTGGACTAGAGACTTAGGTGATTAGGTAGGTCGTGGCCGACACCCACGTTGGGCTTCCGCTTGAAGGTTGCCGAGTACATGTCGTGTAAACGGCGGTAAGTGGTGAGAGCGTGTGTGAAGAAGTACACCCCTGCAGGGTTAATATGATCTATTCGAATAGCCGTGTCCGCGGTAAAGGACTTCTGGGTTACTTATATCAGTTCATAGACAAGTGAAAGTGGATACTCTAAAATACGCAAGATAAGCGTGAGTGCTATGGATGGCGTTCTCGTAGGGAGACGGGAGCGGATCCATAGTGGTGTATTGATATGGTGAATATGTGGACTCGTGTGCGCCACCTCAAAAGAGTCGCTTGCAGTCGTAGTTCAGGTTAGCCACCGAGTCAAAGCTGGCTTGCTGCAGTCAAACTCCACCATCCCCTTTGTTGATAATGATGCATATGTAGATAGTTCTGATGTAAGTCTTGCTGGGTACATTTGTACTCACGTTTGCCTATTTTATGTTTTTGCAGAGAGACTTCAGTCTCACTAGTATTTCCGCGTGGTCTTCGACGTTTAGCTTGTTACCTCAGCTACGATCTTGTGCCCTCGGCAGGATCTGATAGATAGTCAGGCTTCTCAGCCTTTTTCATTTATAGTTGTCTGTACTCAGACATGATAGCTTCCGCTTGTGCTTTGACTTGTATGCTCTGAGTGTTGGGTCATGAGACCCATGTTTGTAATATCTCGCTCCTCGGAGCCTATTGAATAAACTACTTGAGTCATAGAGTCATTTTGTGATGCCATGTTGTATTGCACATATCGAGCATATTGTGTGTATGTTATTGAAATGCTTGGTATGTGTGGGATCTGACCATCTAGTTGTTTATCTTTAGTAGCCTCTCTTACGGGGAAATGTCTCCTAGTGTTTCCACCGAGCCATGGTAGCTTGCTACTGCTCCGGAACACTTAGGCTGGCCGGCATGTGTCCTTCTTCGTTCCTGTGTCTGTCCCTTCGGGGAAATGTCACGCGGTGAATACCGGAGTCCTGTTAGCCCGCTACAGCCCGGTTCCCCGGAGTCCTGCTAGCCCAGTGCTACAGCCTGGATTCACTCGCTGATGACCGACACGTTCGATGCTGGGTCATGGATGCCTGTCCCTGTAAGTCTGTGCCGCTTTGGGTTTACGACTAGTCATGTCAGCCCGGGCTCTTTATCATATGGATGCTAGCGACACTATCATATACGTGAGCCAAAAGGCGCAAACGGTCCCGGGCAAAGGTAAGGCGACACCCGTGGGAATACCGTGCGTGAGGCCGCAAAGTGATATGAGGTGTTACATGCTAGACCTATGTGGCATCGAGTCGGGGTCCTGACACTCCATCAAGAAGGCCCGAACCTGGGTAAAACATCGTGCCCCCTACCTCCTGTTACCATCCGCCTTAGACGCATAGTTCGGGACCCCCTACCCGAGATCCGCCGGTTTTGACACCGATAGTGAACTACTCCCTCCTCGTCATGGAGAGCGCCGAGATGATGAAGACGGCCACCGGAGAGGGATTCCCCCTCCGGCAGGGTGCCGGAACGGGTCTAGATTGGTTTTCGGTGCCTACGGAGGCTTCTGGCGACGGAACTAGGGTTTCGTGGTGCTCCTCGATATTTTTAGGGTATATGGACATATATAGGCGAAAGAAGTCGGTCAGGGGAGCCACGAGGGTGGGGGCACGCCCAGGGGGCAGGCATGCCTCCCTGCCTCGTGGCCACCTTGAATCTTCCTTGACTTCAACTCCAAGTCTCCTGGATCACGTTCCCGAAAGTTTCATTCCGTTTTGGACTCTGTTTGATATTCCTTTTTTGCGAAACACTGAAACAAGGGAAAAAGAGAAACTGGCACTGGGCTCTGGGTTAACAGGTTAGTCCCAAAAATGATATAAAAGTGTTTAATAAAGCCCATAAACATCCAAAACAGATAATATAATAGCACGGAACAATCAAAAATTATAGATACGTTGGAGACGTATCAAGCATCCCCAAGCTTAATTCCTTCCCGTCCTCGAGTAGGTAAATGATAAAAACAGAATTTTTGATGTGGAATGCTACCTAACATAATAATCAATGTAATCTTCTTTATTGTGGCATGAATGTTCAGATCCATAAGATTCCAGACAAAAGTTTAATATCGACATAAAATAATAATACTTCAAGCATACTAACTAAGCAATCATGTCTTCTCAAAATAACATGGACAAAGAAAGTTCATCCCTACAAAATCATATAGTTTGGTCATGCTCCATTTTTGTCACACAAGAATTCTCTCATCATGCACAACCCCGATGACAAGCCAAGCAATTGTTTCATACTTTAGTAATCTCAAACCTTTTTCAACTTTCACGCAATACACGAGCGTGAGCCATGGATATAGCACTATGGGTGGAATAGAATATAATGAGGGGGTTATGTGGAGAAGACAAAAAGGAGAAAGTCTCACATCGACGCGGCTAATCAATGGGCTAGGGAGATGCCCATCAATTGATGTCAATGCAAGGAGTAGGGATTGCCATGCAACGGATGCACTAGAGCTATAAATGTATGAAAGCTCAACAAAGGAAACTAAGTGGGTGTGCATCCAACTTGCTTGCTCACGAAGACCTAGGGCACTTGAGGAGGCCCATTGTTGGAATATACAAGCCAAGTTCTATAATGAAAAATCCCACTAGTATATGAAAGTGACAAAACAAGAGACTCTCTATCATAAAGATCATGGTGCTACTTTGAAGCAAAAGTGTGGAAAAAGGATAGTAGCATTGCCCCTTTTTATTTTCTTTTTTTCTTTTTTTGGAGCCTTCCTTTTTTATTTGGCCTTTCTCTCTCTTTTTTGGGACAATGCTTTATTAATGATGATCATCACACTTCTATTTATTTACAACTCAATGATTACAACTCGATACTAGAACAAGATATGACTCTATATGAATGCCTCCGGCGGTGTACCGGGATGGGAAATGAATCAAGAGTGACATGTATGATAAATTATGCATGGTGGCTTTGCCACAAATACGATGTCAACTACATGATCATGCAAGGCAATATGACAATGATGAAGTGTGTCATAATAAACGGAACGGTGGAAAGTTGCATGGCAATATATCTCGGAATGGCTATGGAAATGCCATAATAGGTAGGTATGGTGGCTGTTTTGAGGAATATATAAGGAGGTTTATGTGTGATAGAGCGTATCATATCACGGGGTTTGGATGCACTGGCAAAGTTTGCACCAACTCTCAAGGTGAGAAAGGGCAATGCACGGTACCGAAGAGGCTAGCAATGATGGAAGGGTGAGAGTGCGTATAATCTATGGACTCAACATTAGTCATAAAGAACTCACATACTTATTGCAAAAATCTACAAGTCATGAAAAAACAAGCATTACGCGCATGCTCCTGGGGGGATAGATTGGTAGGAAAACACCATCGTTCGTCCCTGACCGCCACTCATAAGGAAGACAATCAAATAACACCTCATGTTTCAAATTTGTTACACAATGTTTACCATACGTGCATGCTACGGGACTTGCAAACTTCAACGCAAGTATTTCTCAAATTCACAACTACTCAACTAGCACAACTTTAATATCACTATCTCCATATCTCAAAACAATCATCAAGTATCAAACTTCTCTTAGTATTCAATGCACTTATATGGAAGCTTTTTATTATATCAAAAGAAAATTACCATGCTGTTCTAAAGGACTCTCAAAATAATATAAGTGAAGCATGAGAGATTAATTATTTCTATAAAATAAAACCACCACCGTGCTCTAAAAGGATATAAGTGAAGCACTAGAGCAACGACAAACTACTCCAAAAGATATAAGTGAAGATCAATGACTAGTTGAATAATTATGCAACTATGTGAAGACTATCTAACACAGAATTTCAGATCTTGGTATTTTATTAAAACAGCAAGCAAAACAAAATAAAATAAAATGACGCTCCAAGCAAAACACATATCATGTGGTGAATAAAAATATAGATCCAATTAAAGTTATCGATGAACAAAGACGAAAGAGGGGATGCCCACGAAAGAGGGGATGCCTTCCGGGGCATCCCCAAGCTTAGGCTCTTGGTTGTCCTTGAATATTACCTTGGGGTGCCTTGGGCATCCCCAAGCTTAGGCTCTTGCCACTCCTTGTTCCATAGTCCATCGAATCGTTACCCAAAACTTGAAAACTTCACAACACAAAACTTAACAGAAAACTTGTAAGCTCCGTTAGTATAAGAAAATAAATCACCACTTAGGTACTATTGTGAACTAATTATAAATTCATATTGGTGTAATATCTACTATATTACAACTTCTCTATGGTTCATACCCTCCGATAATACTCATAGATTCATCAAAATAAGCAAACAACACATAGAAAACAGAATCTGTCAAAAACAGAACAGTCTGTAGTAATCTGTAGGACTCGAATACTTCTATAACTCCAAAAATCCTGAGAAATTAGGAAGTCCTAGGAAATTTGTTTATTAATATACTTAAGTTGGAATTCGTATTTTATCGCTCTCTGGGAAAAAAATGAAAATTATTCTCGTGAGTGCATACTTTCTTTTTTTTACAGCAAGATCAAATAACAATCACCCAAGAAGATCCTAAAGGCTTTACTTGGCACAAACACTAATTAAAACATAAAACCACATCTAAACAGAGGCTAGATGAATTATTTATTACAAAACAGGAGCAAAAAGCAAAGAACAAAAATAAAATTGGGTTGCCTCCCAACAAGCGCTATCGTTTAACGCCCCTAGCTAGGCATGATGGTTTCAATGATGCTCACATAAAAGATAAGAATTGTAACATAAAGAGAGCATCATGAAGAATATGACTAGCACATTTAAGTCTAACCCACTTCCTATGCATAGGGATTTTGTGAGCAAACAACTTGTGGGAACCATAATCAACTAGCATAGGAGGGCAAAACAAGCATAACTTCAAAACTTTAAGCACATAGAGAGGAAGCTTGATATTATTGCAATTCCTACAAGCATATGTTCCTCCCTCATAATAATTTTCAGTAGCATCATGAATGAATTCAACAATATAACCATCACATATAGCATTCTTATCATGATCTACAAGCATAGAAAATTTACTACTCTCCACATAAGCAAAATTCTTCTCATTCGGAATAGTGGGAGTATCATAAGAAACTCGAACACTATAAATTGTTTCCACATTAAAAGAGTAATAGTCAGGAAAAGGGTAATCATAATCATGACAAGTTTTATAAATATAATCATCACTACTTTTTATAGCATAAGTGTCATCACAATAATCATCATAAGTAGAAACTTTGTTCTCATCATAATCAATTGAAACCTCTTCCAAGATAGTGGAATCATTACTAAATAAAGTCATGACCTCTCCAAATCCACTTTCATAATTATCACAATAAGATTCAACATCCTCCAAAATAGTGGGATCATTACTTCCTAAAGTTGACACTCTTACAAACCCACTTTCATCAATATAATCATCATAAGTAGGAGGCATGCTATCATCATAAAAAATTTGCATGTCAAAACTTGGGAGACTACAAATATCATCTTCATTAAACATAGGTTCCCCAAGCTTGGGACTAACATTAATTGCAGCAAATAAATTCTCAAAAACATCATCTTCATCAAACATAGCATCCCCAAGCTTGGGCCTTTTCACATCATCAGCATAATCACTCTCATCATTAATAGTATGGATAGCACCGATAGTATAGCAATTATCATCATCACAATGAGTAGTAGGAGCAACATCATTTGGGAGGGATACCTTTCTACCTTTGCTTCTCAATCTTTTCTTTTTCTTCTTCACATCATGTGTGGGTTTATCCCTCTTTTTTGAGATCCTTATTAATGATATTGGTTGAATAGAAGGCTCCTCCTCATTACCTGATTCATCATAAGAAATAATAGGAGGATATTATGAAGCCTCTTCCCTTTCATTAGTATTCTCTTCATCTTCTATTTGTTTTCTTTTCTTTATATACTTGGCAATATAAGGATTTTCAATGCAATTCACCGCACAATACATATAAATTTCCTCTAGATCAAAATTAAGAACTCTATCAAGGGAAAATTCTGGAATAACCTTAGATATACGTTTCATTTCTTCATAACCCAAGAGCAAACTAAGTTCATTATGATGTGCAAGGGAAATCAAGTCATCACAATTTTTGGACACGATAAGATCGTGAAACAATTTGCATTGGGTACTGAAATGATCACGTTCATTGCAAAGTTCAGAAGTACGGCTAAGAAAGTTTAAATTTTTAGCACAAACATCTAGCCTTTCTTGCAACCATTTAGTTTTCAAATACTTATGCCTCTTTCAAAATCTATATTCCCTGTTTGGTGTGTACTTGCAAATTCTATGCACTCCACAAAAATCGACATGCTTATAAGAGACTTTTTCATCATGACTAGTGCAATCATCATTAGTACTATGGATATGCAAAGAGTTCATACTAATAACATTGCAATCATGCTCATCATTCAAAGATTTAGCGCCAAACATTTTAATGCATTCTTCTTCTAACACTTTGGCACAATTTTCCTTTCCATCATACTCACGAAATATATTAAAAAGATGAAGCATTATGAGGCAAACTCAATTCCATTTTTTTGTAGTTTTATTTTATAAACTAAACTAGTGATAAAACAAGAAACAAAAATATTCGATTGCAAGATCTAAAGATATACCTTCAAGCGCTAACCTCCCCGGCAACGACGCCAGAAAAGAGCTTGATGTCTACTACACAACCATCTTCTTGTACCCGTTGTTGGGCCTCCAAGTGCAGAGGTTTGTAGGACAGTAGCAAATTTCCCTCAAGTGGATGACCTAAGGTTTATCAATCCGTGGGAGGAGTAGGATGAAGATGGTCTCTCTCAAGCAACCCTGCAACCAAATAAAAAAGAGTCTCTTGTGTCCCCAACACACCCAATACAATGGTAAATTGTATAGGTGCACTAGTTCGGCGAAGAGATGGTGATACAAGTGCAATATGGATAGTAGATAATGGTTTTTGTAATCTGAAAATATAAAAACAGCAAGGTAACTAATGCTAAAAGTGAGCACAAACGGTATTGCAATGCGTTGAAACAAGGCCTAGGGTTCATACTTTCACTAGTGCAAGTTCTCTCAACAATAATAACATGATTGGATCATATAACTGTCCCTCAACATGCAACAAAGAGTCACTCCAAAGTCACTAATAGCGGAGAACAAACGAAGAGATTATGGTAGGGTACGAAACCACCTCAAAGTTATTCTTTTTGATTGATCTATTCAAGAGTCCGTAGTAAATAACATGAAGCTATTCTTTCCGTTCGATCTATCATAGAGTTCGTACTAGAATAACACCTTAAGACACAAATCAACCAAAACCCTAATGTCACCTAGATACTCCAATGTCACCTCAAGTATCCGTGGGTATGATTATACGATATGCATCAAACAATCTCACATTCATCTACTCAACCAACACAAAGGACATCAAAGAGCACCCCAAAGTTTCTACCGGAGAGTAAAGACGAAAACGTGTGCCAACCCCTATGCATAAGTTCATGAGGTCACGGAACTCGCAAGTTGATCACCAAAACATACATCAAGTGGATCACGTGATATCCCATTGTCACCACAGATAAGCACATGCAAGACATACATCAAGTGCTCTCAAATTCTTAAAGACTCAATCCGATAAGATAACTTCAAAGGGAAAACTCAATTCATCACAAGAGAGTAGAGGGGCAGAAACATCATAAGATCCAAATATAATAGCAAATCTTGCGATACATCAAGATCGCACCACCTCAAGAACACGACAGAGAGAGATCAAACACATAGCTACTGGTACATACCCTCAGCCCCAAGGGTGAACTACTCCCTCCTCATCATGGAGAGCACCGGGATGATGAAGATGGCCATCGGAGAGGGATTCCCCCTCCGGCAGGGTGCCGGAATGGGTCTAGATTGGTTTTCGGTGGCTATGGAGGCTTCTGGCGATGGAACTAGGGTTTCGTGGTTTTCCTTGATATTTTTAGGGTATATGGACATATATAGGCGAAAGAAGTCAGTCAGGGGAGCCATGAGGGGCCCACAAGGGTGGGGGCGCGCCCAGGGGGCAGGCACGCCTCCCTGCCTCATGCCCACCTTGAAGCTTCCTTGACTTCAACTCCAAGTCTCCTGGATCACATTCGTTCCAAAAATCACGCTCCCAAAGGTTTCATTCCGTTTGGACTCTGTTTGATATTCCTTTTCTGCGAAACACTGAAATAAGGAAAAAAAACAGAAACTGGCACTGGGCTCTGGGTTAATAGGTTAGTCCCAAAAATAATATAAAAGTGTTTAATAAAGCCCATAAACATCCAAAACAGATAATATAATAGCATGGAACAATCAAAAATTATAGATACGTTGGAGACATATCAAGGAGTTATTGGAGAAAGGTTATATCCGACCAAGCTCGTCACCATGGGGAGCCCCAGTGCTCTTAGTTGAGAAGAAGGATGGATCTTTAAGGTGGATTATCGTGCACTGAATGAAGTCACAATCAAGAACTAATACCCACTACTGATGATCAATGACTTGTTTGACCAGCTGCAGGGAGCTAAAGTATTCTCCAAGATCGATCTTCGATCAGGATACCACCAGCTGAAGATCCGGGAACAGGATATACCTAAGTCAACCTTTACCACAAGGTACATGCTATATGAGTACACTGTCATGCCTTTTGGTTTGACTAATGCTCCTGCCTACTTTATGAGTATGATGAATAAGGTGTTCATGGAGTTCTTGGATAAGTTTGTTGTGGTGTTCATTGATGATATATTGGTATACTCAAAGAATGAAGAAGCACACAAGGAACATTTGCGCTTAGTTCTCGAGAAGCTCAGGGAACATTAGCTATATGCCAAGTTCAGCAAATGTGAGTTTTAGTTGAAGAAAGTTGGATTTCTTGGACATGTTATATCTGGAGAATGTATAGCAGTAGGCCCTTCCAAGGTTCAGTCAGTCACTGAGTGGTTGGCACCTACCTCAGTTGGAGAGCTATGCAATTTTCTTGGACTCGCAGGATATTATCGGGGATTCATTGAGAATTTCTCTAAGATTGCGAAGCCCCTGACAGAGTTATTGAAGAAGGACACCAAGTTTAAATGGATTGAAGAATGTGAGGCCAGTTTTCAAGAGTTGAAGAAACATTTATTTACAGCCCCAATGCTAATTCTTCCGGATATACGCAAGGATTTCCAAGTTTATTGCGACGCTTCTCGCCTGGGACTTGGAGGTGTACTTATGCAAGACGGAAGAGTTCTTTCGTATGCCTCACGTCAGCTTCTACGTCATGAGTTGAATTATGCCACGCATGATTTGGAGTTAGCAGCCGTAGTGCATGCGCTCAAGACCTGGAGACATTTTCTTATTGGAAACCGTTGTGCTGTATACACGGATCATAAGAGTTTGAAGTACATCTTCACGCAGAAGGAGTTGAGTCTCAGGAAAAGGAGATGGTTGGAGGTCATAAAGGATTATGATATGAAGTTGCGTTATCATCTAGGAAAGGCCAATGTTGTAGCAGACGCTTTGAGCCACAAGAGTTATGTTAATGCACTCGTAACCGGAGGATTACCGCAAGAGTTAACCGGCGATCTCAAAGAACTTCGTATGGAGATTGTTCCGAGAGGCTTTGTTGCAGTGTTGGAAGTTCAGTCCACGTTGTTGGGAAAGATTCGAGAAGCCCAGAAGACTGATAAGGAGGTTGCAGAGATAAAGGAAAATATGAGTAAAGGAAAGGCCAAAGGTTTTCGTGAGGATGAGCACGAAACTTTATGGTTTGAGGATCGTATTTATGTACCCAATGATTCAGAGATCAGGAAGTTAATACTTCAGGAGGCTCATGACTTGCCATACTCGATTCACCCCGGAAAGACCAAGATGTATTTGGATTTGAAGGAACATTTCTGGTGGACAGGTATGAAGAAGGATATTGCCGAGTATGTAGCAGTATGTGATGTATGTCAGAGAGTTAAGGCAGAACACCAGAAGCCAGCAGGATTACTTCAGCCTATGTTGATACCCGAATGGAAGTGGGATAAACTTGGCATGGATTTCATCACCGGATTACCCAGGACACGATCAGGATATGACTCTATCTGGGTAGTAGTTGATCGCTTGACCAAAGTGGCTCACTTTATCCCCGTGAAAACCACTTATACGAGCGCGAAGTTGGCCAAGATATATATGACCAGGATCGTATGTCTACATGGAGTTTCGAGGACCATCATATCAGATAGAGGAACATAGTTTGCCTTGAAGTTTTGGAATCAATTACACCAGACTTTGGGTACCAGGCTAGATTTCAGTATAGCCTTTCATCCGCAGACAGATGGACAGACCGAGAGAGTCAATCAGATTCTGGAGGACATGTTGAGAGCTTGTGCGCTAGATTACGGATCTAGTTGAGATGATAATTTGCCTTATGCAGAGTTCTCGTACAACAACAACTACCAGGCTAGTTTGAAGATGGCCCGTTTCGAAGCTTTGTATGGAAGGAGGTGTAGGACACCATTGATGTGGGATGAAGTTGGAGACCGTCAATTGTTTGGACCGGATTTAATCAAGCAGTCTGAAGAGAAGGTTAAGTTGATTCGTGATAGACTGAAGGTAGCTCAATCTAGGCAGAAAAGTTATGCTGACACTAAACGCCAGGAGGTAGCCTATGGAGTCGGAGACAGAGCATATCTCCGTGTGTCACCACTTCAAGGAGTTAAACAATTTGGAGTCAAAGGGAAGTTAGCCCCAAGATTTGTAGGACCATACCAAGTTTTGGAACGTATGGGAGAAGTGTCCTACAAGTTGGAGTTACCCGAATGATTGTCGGGACTTCATGATGTGTTTCACGTTTCCCAGCTGAAGAAGTGCCATGCAGAGATGGCCGATATTCCTCTAAGAGATACAGTGCCCCTGGAAGCAATTCAGTTGGAGAGTGACCTAACCTACGAGGAGAAACCCGTCAAGATTCTCGAGTTTGCCAGCCAAGTTACACGCAACAAGGTCATCAAGTTTGGAAAGTTCAGTGGAGCCACAATACCGAGGAAGAAGCCACCTGGGAGCGAGAGGAAGACCTATGGAAAGACCACCCACACCTATTGGCTAGCCAACCCGAATCTTGAGGGCAAGATTCATCTTAAGGGGGGTAGGTTTGTAACATCCCAATTTTAAATTTGGATGTTAATCATTAGGTCATCATATGCATCCATGATTCTTGCATTTTGAATTGGTTTTATTTGGCCATTTTGATCCTAAAGACCTTAAGCAACTCAAGGACCATGTGAGAGAGTTGGAGGTTTTCATAAAATTCCATTTCTGAATTTTCAAAATTGGTAAAGTTGGATCAATGTGAATTTTTATTTGAAATTATTTTTCCAATTATTCCAGAATAAATAAAATAATGAGAGAAGATAATATGACTTCTTAAAAAACAAAGGAAATAATGGAAAATTAATTTTGAATAAAAATATTTGTTTATTTGAATTTTATTCGGTTAAATTAGGGAAATTGCATTTTTGAAAACGTATTTTAGCCTAGAAAAATGTTTAAGTTGTCCTAAATAATAGTACAGGACCATGAAAATTATTTTTGGAATTTTAGGATTTTTATTTATTTTATTTTGGATTTTTTCTCTTTTCGGAGAAATTATTAAAAAAATCTCTTCGACCGACTGGGCTGAAGCCCAGCCGGCCCGCATCCCGCGCCACCGCCTTCTCTGCGCCCGACTCGCGCATGAGCCAGACTCCAGTGGGAGTCCGGGAGCCGCCCGCCGCCGCCGCTTGGTCCCTTGGCCAAGTCGGACCCCCCTCCTTAAGTACCTCCGCCGCCCCACCGCCCCAAGCCGCCGCCGCCGCCGCCTGCCGCATCGCGCCGCCGTCGCTTGCACCCGTGCCGCTCCTCGAGCCACCGCGCCGCTCCCCGCCACCGTAGTCGCTGCCCCGCTACCGTGCCGGAGCCGCCGTCCCACCTCGCCGACCTCGCCGGAGAACGCCGCCGTCATCGCCCGCCGAACCAGTGAGAACTGGTAAAAACCGATCGGTTTTCTATGATTTTTTCGGTTTTTAGATTACATCGGTTTTATTTATTTTATTTCGTTAAGTAGTGAACGTTCACCCGTTTAGACCTGTTAACGAACGACTTTGTTCGTTAGTTTTTGTTAGTGAACGTTCATTCGTTAGATTTTTCTTTTAGTTTAATTTCCAGCCAGGGACCTATCCACGAATAGTTTTCTTATAGATTAGTCCCTGATCTTTGAACCCTCACTACTTTTTGATTGTTTATCGAAATCCAGTAAAACCAATGCCAAAATCTTTGTCTTGTCCCCCTCTTTATAGATAATCTACTTGAACATGATTTTGAAAATTTAAAATTCGGTTTCAAGCAGATTTGAATTTGAACTTCTTTTTATCGCAGTATGTGTTTCGTAACTCCGATTCGATTGATTCTTTTTGCCAATCGAAGCTCTTCACTTAAACTTTCTGGTTAGATCTTTTATTTTGGTTTTAAATTTGCATATTATGCTTGAGTGCTTATGTATGCTATTGTTTGTTCACGATACAGTTTCCGTAGTGCGAGGCTTCCTACTACGAATCTCTAGGGTTTTCTGAACGTCAGCAAGGCAAGTAACACTTTGATCATACCCCTTTATTACCCAGTTTTTATGCATTAGTTTCAACCCTCAAACATTGCATGAGTAGGATTTGATAACATGTGGGTATTGGGAAGTAGTTGATGAGGTAGGAACCTATTGTCTTACATTCAAACCCCGGGTGTTATTGCGTTATGATTGCATTACTTGCTATGCTCGTAGACGTGGTTTGGTTTGTGAGATTCATGAAAGATGTGAGAGTTATTTCATAACTATGGGAAACTTAAGGTGGATACTTGAATACACATCTGGGTGGATTGGTTGTGGGCACCTGGAGCAATCCAGTGTTGTCCTAGGATATCCCGGAGTACCCATGTGATCATCCTATGGTTTGCCACCCAGGCTCAAAGGGATCATAAGATTATTCATGCTAGAAAATTCTGTGTGCAGCCACAAGCCATTATGGGCTCTGGCATAGTTGAGTAAGTTGTGTGACCTCTTTCAGTGGTAGGCTAGCAGATGTAGGGGATGTAGGTGGTACTGTCTACCCAGAGTAAAGAGTTAATGCTTTTGAAAGACTGTATCTCGGTCATCCGTTTCTCAAACAACTTGTAGTGCGAGAAATCCAACGGAGGAGATCGAGTCTTGTGGGGAAAAGTGTGCAAACCTCTGCAGAGTGTATAAACTAATCATGGTTAGTTGTGTCCCCGGTTATGGACATCTTGAGTATCTGGTACTTGAATTATTTATTTGATCTCATCACTTTACCTAATGAATTTGTTGGGTTATAATTATTATTTTGGGATTGAGTTGGAGGAACCTTCTCAATAATTCCATTAAAAAATTTAGTTATTTAAAATATATTCCTTTGTTGTAGGAAAAAATTAGCTTTATGCAAATGATAACCGTAGAGCCTCCACCAGCCAAATATGCATGTAGTGATAGATGTTTTTGTTCATTGCTCTATGGTGTTATCTTGCTAGCATATTCCATATGCTGACCTACACGGCTGCAGTGTATCATGTTGCAGAATTTTCAGACGAAGAGTAAGGTGCGATAGGTCGTTGTCATGCACTCAATATTGCCATTGAGTTGGATGGACTCATTATCTTCGATGCTTCCGCAGTGATCTTATTTAGATGGCCTTCAACCATATTATTGTAATCAGTACTCTTTTTGAGACACTCGATGTAATAAGTGTGTGATTGAACTCTGCAATAAATACTCGAGTACTGTGCGTGTCAGCAATACCGATCTAGGGATGACACATAAGCACAGAGACTTCGATCCATTCGGGTCGGGTCGCTACACTAACTCGACCACGACTACACCACTCACGCTCTCGGCTACCTCGACAACGGCACAAAGGGCTATCACCTTGCTTGAGCAATTCACCGGCGTCCTCCATAGTCAACGCGTCCATGACGCGGCATCGTCCACAATGCTCCCGCTGCGACTGCAGGCGGGGGGGGGGGGGATGTTAGCCCGTTGGCTGCTATTCTCTAGTCTGACCGTCCGTGACACTCCTGTTGTTTGCGATGCGACCGCTATGACTGCCGGGGGATGTTAGAGATATATTCGGGTTACATGTATTTGGTAGTGTAGGATTTGTAATCCCTCTCCTACCTTATCTCCAGGAGAGGCTTATTGCCCTCCAAGTCTTGTACTCAATATATACTCGCCCTCGAGGCTCAATAATACATCCATCATATTCCGCTAATCTCCTCTCTATCCCTTCAAACAACTGGGTATGAATCAATATGTACCATCGGTTCAAGAAAAGAGGAAACGTACCCTGACCCCTCCTTCCTTCTTCCTCCCCACTGCCACCACCTAAAGGGGGGTGTCGGTGTCAAAACCGGCGGATCTCGGGTAGGGGGTCCCGAACAGTGCGTCTAGGCGGATGGAAACAGGAGGCAGGGGACACGATATTTTACCCAGGTTCAGGCCCTCTTGATGGAGGTAATACCCTACGTCTTGCTTGATTGTTCTTGATAATATGAGTAGTACAAGAGTTGATCTACCACGAGATCGAAGAGGCTAAACCCTAGAAGCTAGTCTATGGTATGATTGTTGTTGTTGGTCCTACGGACTAAACCCTACGGTTTATATAGACACCGGAGGGGGCTAGGGTTACACAGAGTCGGCTACAAGGAAGGAAATCTACATATCCGTACTGCCAAGTGTGCCTTCCACGCCAAGGAGAGTCCCATCCGGACACGGGACGAAGTCTTCAATCTTGTATCTTCATAGTCCAACAGTCCGGCCAAAGGATATAGTCTGGCTGTCCGGATACCCCCTAATCCAGGACTCCCTCAGTAGCCCCTGAACAAGGCTTCAATGACGATGAGTCCGGCGTGTAGATTGTTTTCGGCATTGCAAGGCGGGTTCCTCCTCCGAATACTTCATAGAAGATTTTGAACACGAGGATCGTGTCCGGCTCTGCAAAACAAGTTGCACATACATCCGTAGAGAGAATAATATTTTCACAAATCTAATCCACCGACGCATTCTGCAGCGTGACATCACACCACAGCCGGTTCACCATTCGAATTGTTTTTCACAACCAACCTCGGCGTGTTTCGCAAGGCGGTTTCCTTGGCACATCTTGTCGAAGCAGAGATCATGTCCCCTTATTACGGGATTCCCATCAATACGGACGTGGGTAACCCAACCGCGCCATCAATTACGGCGCTTGGGGGATAAGCGAGTTTTACCAGGCTGGTGGGGGCGCATAGTTTAGTCCGCCCTTATAAAGGGACAAGGGTTCACCTTTTTCTACCCACGCCTTCTTCCTCCTTGCTCATCCATTCTCGTGCACTCGAGCTCCAGCGCCCAAGTCCACATCCTTCTCCTCAACCCTCTCCAAACATGTCCGGAGCGGGAGGCAAGTGGATGGTCTCCTCCGTTACGGAGGGAGACATCAAAAAGCTGCGCGGGGCCGGATACTTAGCCGCGGATATCGCGCACCGGCTGCCAGCCGCGGGGCATATCGTCCCTACCCCGAAACCTCACGAAAGGGTGGTTTTCCTCACCCACTTCGTCCACGGACTGAGGTTTCCCCTCCATCCATTCGTCTGCGGCCTTATGTTCTATTATGGGATGGACTTCCATGATCTGGCCCCGAATTTCATCCTCAACATCTCGGAGTTCATCGTCGTGTGCGAGGCTTTCCTCCGCATCCGGCCCCACTTCGGCATGTGGCTGAAGACCTTCAATGTCAAACCGAAGGTAGTAGGCGGCCAACAAGCGGAATGCGGCGGAGCCATGGTGGGCAAAATGCCCAACGTTACATGGCTCAAGGGCTCCTTCATGGAGACCATAAAGGGGTGGCAATCGGGGTGGTTCTACATCACCGAGCCGCGCGACACCAACTGGGTGGCGGCCCCCGAGTTTCGATCCGGAATCCCCACATGGCTCACTTCCTGGAAGGAGAAGGGCCTGTCCTGGGGCTCATCGGTGGAGCTAGACGGACTCCAGAAGTGTATCCGGAACATGATAAGCAAGAAACTTAATCTTGTCAACATAGTCCAGGTCATGTTCTTCCGCCGGATCCCCCCGTGTCAACAACGGGCTTTCAACTTATGGGAGTTCGACCCGGCCCACCACCGGACTCTATGCGAGCTCTTCGACACGACGCATAAGGACGTCTGGAAGGTGCTGTTTAAGGGCGCCGAGGTCCCCCCTCCCCTTACCGAGGACCGCGCGCTAAGCGCGACGTGTCCTGCAAATCCGGTAAGTTCTGTACATCTCGTAGGGTATTTATTTTCCATAGTTTAACCATGTGCGGGATCTGAGCTCCCATGCCTTTGACAGGACTGGGTGGAGACATCGGAGCAGATTGACTGTCCGACCCCTCTGCCCGAAGACCCTCCGGCTCCTTATGGGGTGTCGGAGAAGAAGATCAAGAAGAAGGCCACAGGAACCCAAAAGAGTTCCCGGCGCCGGGTGGTATCGGACTCATCGTCCGATAACTCCGAGACGCACTCCTCTCGTAAAAACGAGGAGGAGGAAGATGAAGATTCTCCCCCTCCAGCCGGGGGAGACAAGAAAAGGAAGGCCACCCCAACCGGGGAGGCCGAAGGGTCCAAGAGGGGAAGGACTCTCCTTCCGGACTGTTCCACCACCGCCACCGACAGCAAAGACGAGTGGTTACTCAGGGCCAAGCCCCTGGCGAAGTCGTAAGTATTCGGATACCAGAGTAACTCATAGCATACTTTTATTGCACTTCTTCTCCTAACGTCGAATATGATAATGCAGTCCGCCCCAAGCCCGTATCGACGTATCCTTGTCGGACGGTTCCTTCGACTCGTTGGATATGAATAGTGATACACTTCCAACCGCCTCCTCTCCTCGCCCTACGGACAATGTCGAGGTACTGTCTCAAGGGGCACCGAGCCGGGGGGAGATAGTCCCGGAGGCGCCTCAAGGCGACCTTTCGGACTCCAGGCGCAAAGGGAGCAATACTCCCAAGGGCTCCCAGTTCGGCCCTCAGCCGAACACCACGCCGGAACCTCAAGTGGTTCCGGACTCCGGCAGGTGCCCCCCTTCCAAGAGGGGCAAGCCACCCATGCCGGTGACCTCGGTCCATCCAGAGGCACCGGACAACCTGCTGGGAGCGCTTCGCGGCGCTTCCATCAACGAAGGGCACCGCACTATTATGAGTGCGGTGATCAAGAAGGTTCAGTTTGCCAAGAGCAGACTGACTGAAGCCTGTGCCAGCCTTCTAATAGGCTTTGAGGTAAGTACTTGAAATATAGGGAAATATTACCGCATAGACAGTAGCCCCTGATGCTCTGTTTGGTGTTCACAAAGAAAAGCCGAATAGAGGATCGAATAATATCTGCAGGAGTCTAATACAAGTATGTCTATATGCGTATGCAGGCTTCGCTGGTGACCTCCGCCGCACTGACTGCGGAGGTCGCCACACTGAAGCAGAACCTCGAGCGGTCCGAGACAGAGCTCGTCCTTGCCAAGAGGCAGCTCGAGGAGAACATAGGTAAGTAATGCCTTGTCTATATATATATATATATATATATATATATATAAAATATGCGGTTGCAAAATTATAGGATCATCATGGATGTGCCAGGGGCCACGACCGAAGTGGCGACCCTGAAGCAAGCATTGTCCGAGGCCGAAAACAAAGCGGCCAAGGAGCGCACCGAGCGGGAAAAACAAGAGGCACGGGTGGGCGAGGTGCAGCAAGAGCTCCAGGCTCTTGTGAAGAAGCACGAGACTTTGGAGCTTGACTCGAAGACGCGAGAGTCCGAGCTTGCCGCGGCCCTCGAGGGCACAAAGCATGCCAAGGCTGAAGCCCAAAAGGCCCTCAAGGAAATTGAGGCGATGAAGAAGATAGTGGCGGGTAAGGCATTCATTATGCAAAGCAAGCATATGAAAGTAAATTACTTGTTACTTACCCGAGTCCGGAGCTCTCTAGGAGCATTCACAGATTTGCCCCGCAGCGTGTCCAATGCCGCAAAGTACTACCAGGCCGAGGAGGGAAGCTCGACGGAGAAGTTTTTCTGGTCTCAGTATACTCGGACCGAACACCCGATGCCTGTGAGCGACCAGCTGAAGCAACTGGTCGAGCTGCACAAGGCGGCCGAACAGGCCATGAGGGGCCTTATAGTCCGGATGTGGCCTGGCGACTCCCTTCCCAACAGCTACTTCGACCTAGTGAGGCGGCTTATGGATGCCTTCCCACGGCTGGAAGTCATAAAGCGGCCCGTCTGCGTCGAAGGTGCATGTCGGGCTTTTGCCCGTGCGAAGGTGCACTGGGCCAAGATGGACACCAAGAAGCTGGTGAAGGAGGGGCCGCCGCAGGGGAAGGAGCATCGCCACCCTGAGATGTATTATGAGGGTGTCCTCAATGGTGCCCGTCTTGTGGCGGACGAGTGTTCGAAGGATGTAATTTTTGAATGAACTTGCTCGTGTGATCCTGTATTATAAAAACTTGTTCATGTGCGCTATGCAATGCTTGTTTGAATTTAAAATATTACCTTCTGTGCGGCTGTTTATCAAATCTGAGAGATGGCCAGTCGTTGGCTTCTACCCCCATGCCACGAGTGTTGGGGTGTTCGGGATAAATTTGAGCACTCTTTTTCCCATTGTTGGGTCCTTCGAGGGAGGTTCTCAGCGCAACGAACAAGGCAATCGGACTATAATGCTTTATCACTCACACTTAGCCATAGAAGTCTACAATTTTAAATTTTGGCGAAGCCCCTAGTATTCCGAAGGCCGAATTCGGGGCGCTATACACGCCTAAGCCGGACAAATCCGACTCCTCACCCTAAGCGGCATAAGTCTTTAGGGACTCGGGACCTCTCGAACAGCGACCAGCTCTCGCCTTATCATGATAGTCAGTTTTAGCTTTCTCTACGGAGGTTCTTGCCCAGATGAACCGGGGCACAATCACAGTAGTTCTCCCAGTGCTACCTTAGCCGATATAGCGAAACTTAAGGTACCAAAACATGGGAGCCGGGCAAACCCAACTATTGACCCAAGACATGATTCGGAGCTGATGCATATAATGCTATAAGTTCGGGGTGCCGCACTGTCGAAAGTGTTCGGACTTCTCACGCCGTATTATGGGGTATGCTTAAGCCCCTAGCGTATTGGCCGTACCAGAGTGTATGGGTGCTGAATGTCATGAATGAACATATATATATATATATATATAAGAATAGAGAATGCGGTACTAGTCTAGTGCTATGCATTGTTTACTCAAAAAGGTGCGTCAAAGCAGAGTGATACAAGTAGTGCGATAAGCAAAAAGTAGGACTATTTGACATGTACCCTCCAAGGGAAAGCTGAGGAATGGTTTTTAAAGCAGGTATTTCACTCGTTATCAGAGACCACCTGGGAATTCCATGATGCGACGTAGATTTCTGCCTCCTTGGTTGTTGTATCGTGTGTCCGGCAATCGTACTGCCAGACGGGGTTTCCAGAGAGTAGAGTCCTGAAAGAGAGAAAAAATAATAAGGCAGGAAGCCCCTAGTGTGGTTGAGCCGCGTTTTGGGGCATGCCGTAGTCGTGCCCCCCACCTATGCCCATGGTATTTTCAATGCATAATTATGTAAGCGTGGCACGGATTTTGCCGTTTGGCGGGGACTGGGGTTGGGGCCGCATTACTATGCGAGCTCGGAGTGTGCCAGGTGGTCTTGTTGTAGATTACTCCGGGCGCGCTTGACGGTGTCTGGGTGTTTAATCACCGAACTGGTGGATTGCCTGAAGAGGCTGCTTTGTGCTTCTGCTGCGAGGGCCGCAATGTGCTCCTCCGTGCGGAGAGAACGCTCTGTGTTTCCATTGACTGTGATGACCCCCGAGGTCCTGGCATCTTGAGCTTGAGGTATGCATAATGCGGTACTGCATTGAATCTCGCAAATGCGGTTCGCCCGAGCAGTGCATGATAGCCACTGCGGAGCGGGACTATATCGAAGATTAACTCCTCACTTCGGAAGTTATCCGGGGATCTGAAGACCACTTCCAGTGTGACTGAGCCTGTGCAATGGGCCTCTACACCTGGTATGACGCCTTTGAAGGTCTTTTTTGTGGGTTTGATCCTTGAGGGGTCTATACCCATTTTGCGCACTGTGTCCTGATAAAGCAGGTTCAGGCTGCTGCCGCCGTCCATAAGGACTCGAGTGAGGTGAAATCCGTCGATGATTGGGTCTAGGACCAGTGTGGCGAATCCGCCATGACGGATACTAGTGGGGTGGTCCCTGCGATCGAAGGTGATCGGACAGGAGGACCATGGGTTGAACTTTGGGGCGACTGGCTCCAACGCATATACGTCACTTAACGCACGCTTCCCCTCCCTCTTGGGGATGTGGTTGCGTATAGCATGTTCACCGTTCGCACTTGTGGGGGAACCTCTTTTGTCCTCCGGTGTTTGGCGGCCGGGGCTCCTCCTCGTCATAGCTATGTGACCCCTTATCTTTGTTTTCGGCATTTAACTTGCCGGCCTGCTTGAACACCCAACATTCCCTGTTGGTGTGGTTGGTTGGCTTTGTCGGGGGTGCCGTGTATTTGGCACGAGCGATCTAGTATATGGTCCAAACTGGACGGGCCCGGGGTGCTTCTTTTGAATGGCTTTTTCCGCTGACCGGGTTTAGAGCCTCTGAATCCGGCATTGACTACCGTATCCTTGATATTGTTGCTGTTGATGCGGCGCTTGTGTTTGTTGCGACATGACCTGCCATTGTTATCCTTGGTATCCGAAGTACCATGGTTCTTCGATATATTATTGCTGTGAGCCAGCCAGCTGTCCTCTCCCGCACAAAAGCGGGTCATGAGTGTCGTGAGGGCTGCCATAGATTTCGGCCTTTCCTGGCCAAGGTGTCGGGCGAGCCACTCGTCGTGGATGTTGTGCTTAAAAGCTGCTAGGGCCTCTGCATCGGGACAGTCGACGATTTGATTTTTCTTTGTCAGGAACCGTGTCCAGAATTGCCTGGCCGATTCCTCTGGCTGCTGAATTATGTGGCTCAAGTCATCGGCATCTGGTGGTCGCACATAAGTTCCCTGGAAGTTGTCGAGGAATGCGGCTTCCAGATCTTCCCAACAGCCAATGGATTCTGCTGGCAGGCTGTTGAGCCAATGCCGAGCTGGTCCTTTGAGTTTGAGTGGGAGGTATTTGATGGCGTGTAGATCGTCACCGCGGGCCATGTGGATGTGCAGGAGGAAGTCCTCGATCCATACCGCAGGATCTGTTGTGCCGTCGTATGATTCGATATTTACGGGTTTGAAACCCTCTGGGATTTGGTGATCCATTACTTCGTCTGTGAAGCATAGGGGGTGTGCGGCGCCTCTGTACTGGGCTATATCGCGACGCAGCTCAAATGAGTCTTGTCCGCTGTGTTCGGCCCGGCCGGATTTACTTTTACTGTATCCGGCGTGACGGTTATCGTCTCGCGTAGTGGCGCGCCCTCGTGATCCGTAGATCGATCTTGCGTGTTTTGCTTTGTCCTCCAATACGTCTCGCAGGTCTAGCGTGTTTCCCCGTGCCTTGACATTTTTATTTGAGTGGTGTTGGGGTGCGGGCTGAGCTTTTGGCTGAAATGCCTCTCAGTCGCGGCCACGAGGTGGCCGATCAGCCGCGTCATATGCTGGAGATGTAGGTTTTAATGCTTCCTCCTCCAGTCGGGGTAGCAACCTGCGCTTTGGGTAACTCTTGGAGGGGCGTTCAAGTTCATATTCCTCGGCCGCAAGGACTTCAGTCCATCTGTCAGCTAGCAAATCTTGATCAGCTTGAAGCTGTTGTTGCTTTTTCTTAAGGCTATTTGCCGTGGCTATAAGCCGGCGTTTGAAGCGCTCTTGCTTGACGGGATCCTCAGGCACGACAAATTTGTCATCGTCGAGGCTTGCCTCGTCTTCGGAGGGAGGCATGTAATTATCATCCTCCGCCTCTCCATCTGCCGCTCTCTCGGGAGGGCTAGCTTCTCCATCCTCCTGCTCTAAATCTTTCTGGAGGGGATTGTCGTCATCTTTGGCACTGTCCGGAGTGCTATTATCTCCGGTGCTGGTATCACCGCTTTTGCTTTGGCGAGACTTAGAGCGGCGCCGCTGTCGTCGGCGCTTGGGTTGCTTCTTGGAGGGGTCATCCTCCGCTGTCCCGTCGCCATTGCCTTCTTTGGGTGTGTCCACCATGTATATATCATATGATGAGGTGACTGTCCAGTGCCCTGTGGGCAGTGGTTCCTGTTCGTCCCCTGCATCGTCGTCCATACCGTCGATGTCTTCGGAGTTGAAGTCGAGCGTGTCGGTGTCAAATCGTCGACAGTGGCTACTAAGTGGGTGGTGGGTGGGCGGAGAATTTCTTCGTCATCTGCATCCCAATCCTTCCGGACATAGTTCGGCCAGGACTCTCCTGACAAGGAGAGAGACCTTAATGAGTTTAGTATGTCGCCGAACGGTGAGTGCTGAAAGATATCCGTGGAGGTGAACTCCATGATCAGCGCCTAGTCGGATTCGATAGGCACGGGCGCAGGCGGTTCGGAGTCCGTGGCCGGGGAAGAATCCGACAGTTCGGTGTCACGGCTCCCGTGAAGGGTAAGGTCGATACTCGGCTCGATCGCCGCTGAGAATACGGCCTCTGTGGCGGGGTCTATCCACCCGTCCATGGATGGCGCAATTGGCTCCGAATTGAGGGTCGAAGCGGTTGCCGATGCGGTCTCCTGAACACTATCCGATGGTAGAGCTAAATCATGCTTATCGTGACTGTGCGACGCACTCAGCAGGGGCTCGAATCCGTCGAAGATTAAGTCTCCGTGGATGTCGGTCGTGTAGTTTAAGCTTCCAAACCTGACCTAGTGGCCAGGGGCGTAACTCTCGATCTGCTCCAGATGGCCAAGCGAGTTGGCCCACAGTGCGAAGCCGCCGAATACAAAGATCTGTCCGGGGAGAAAAGTCTCACCCTGGACTGCATTGCTATCGATGATCGAAGGAGCCATCAAGCCTAACGATGACGACACAGAGGAACTCTCAATGAAAGCACCAAAGTCGGTGTCAAAACCGGCGGATCTCGGGTAGGGGGTCTTGAACTGTGTGTCTAGGCGGATGGTAACAGGAGGCAGGGGACACGATGTTTTACCCAGGTTCGGGCCCTCTTGATGGAGGTAATACCCTATGTCCTGCTTGATTGTTCTTGATAATATGAGTAGTACAAGAGTTGATCTACCACGAGATCGAAGAGGCTAAACCCTAGAAGCTAGCCTATGGTATGATTGTTGTTGTTGGTCCTACGGACTAAACCCTCCGGTTTATATAGACACCGGAGGGGGCTAGGGTTACACAGAGTCGGTTACAAGGAAGGAAATCTACATATCCGTACTGCCAAGTGTGCCTTCCACGCCAAGGAGAGTCCCATCCGGACACGGGACGAAGTCTTCAATCTTGTATCTTCATAGTTCAACAGTACGACCAAAGGATATAGTCCGGCTGTCCGGATACCCCCTAATCCAGGACTCCCTCAGGGGGTATTGTCAGTTGGCTCCTCTCGCTGGTCGCGTGATGTGCAAGTGCGGGTGCAGGATGGGTGGGCGGGGGTGTGCATGGTGATGGTGGAGGCCAGGGCTTCTGCGACCTACCATGGATGGCGCAAATTTGGTAGACCGGTGGAGGTTGCTCCTTTAACATTCCTGGTCTATGCCTTGACGGGTGGAGGCGGTGGCAAGCAGTTGCGACTTGCATGAGGCTGAGGTTGTGGTGCCGATGCGGACACTATTGTGTCACAGCTAGCATCGTCGGGCTGCCATGGGCGGCTCCCCATCCAGATCTAGATGGGCAAGATGTGGTGGGTGGGCCGAGACAGTTGCTCCTCCACCAATGGCATGCTACTAGCTATCGATGAGACTTTCCTCATGTTAGTTCAGCTATTGATGAGGCTTTCCTATGTCCATTCAGTGCATCCCTGCCCGCATGGGCATGCCCTTGGGCCGGGGGTGGGTTCATTTCAAAAGAAAGCCTTGGTTGGATAAGAAAACATTCCGACCAAACTCGTATTAGGTATCGGCCTTCTATGAAAATATGGGATGACTTCGGGATGGATTGGCCCGTCCTGCATGGACCTTGCTCGGTTATCCCACCCAAAGGCTGGCTGCAGATGGACCTGACGTGGCAATGTCTTCTGGGGTGACTAAGGTGCTTTTATCCTTTCCTTTTGGAATTGACCAATCATTTCCATAAACTTGGTTTGGTTCCTTACTGCCTATTTGGCTGGTGGCTAGGTCAGCTTGAGGTTGTTTCATCCTTCTCGACCCGGTCGGTCTAAGATTGGCGTATACTTCGTGGGTCTCATTGGGGTTGGTCTCCCATCACGTCAAAAAATCATATCAGGATTTTAGCATAATGAAATCAAAATACAGTCTCGGTGCCGCCCGCTGCTGTAGCCCTCTGTGTGCCAGTGCATGTGTTTGTGGTGGGGCTTGTCCTGCCTAGACCCCCAATCGGCTATCCCACCCAAAGACCCGCTGGTGATGGACCCGATGCTGAGCTGATGCCTTGACAGCCAAATAAGGTGGGTTGGCTCCTTCCGAAACTGCTCGATTGTTTCCGTGAAGTCAGTGTGGCTCCTTGCTATCTATTAGGCTCATGGTTAGGTAGGCTCGTGTTGTTCCGTCCTTTTCTCTGAAGCATATTACATATGCCCAACTTTGCTTCTGGGCTATTTCATATAGCTTGCTTAGCTTATTTGGCTTCTTGGCTTTATTCATAGTCATGTAGGGAACCACACACCCTTTGCAGATCATCATAAAACATGTTATTCATAGATCGCTTGGTTTCTTGGCTACAATTGTTCTTTGCGTGAAGGGTTCACTGGTTCATCTAGTAGATATGTAGACTAGAAGAGGCCCAACAATCGTAGGATGACCCAGGCTTGCTACTCAAAGCCCGCTAGCAATACAGGGTGCATTGCCACCTTGGGGCACAAGACAAAGACTCTGCTATGTATCTATCTCCATCTCTTGTATTTAGTCAACTATGAACAAACTCGGGACTTTGTAAACCTAGCCTTGGCCGACTAGCCAAGGCTTGGCACATACCCCCCACCTTGAAAGGTATCTCTTACACTTAATAATCATAGACACAATCATCTGAGGTAAACACCCCACCTGATCTTTTGATCAAATCCTTGGTACACACAAAACCCAAGTTCTCATACGAGGCTGGACCATCAATACTAGTCAAGCAGGAAGTAGGGTATTACTTTGATTTGAGGGTCTGGACCTGGGTAAATCTCCTCATGTGCACCTGAATCTAAGATGCATGTGTTGGAAAACGTTGCATGGAAAACAAAAAAAATTCTATGCACACGCAATGATCTATCCATGGAGATGCATAGCGACGAGAGGGGGAGAGTGTGTCTACATACCCTCGTAGACCATAAGTGGAAGCATTTATTCATTGCAGTTGATGTAGTCGTACACCTTCATGATCCGCCCGATCAAGTACCAAACACAGGACACCTCCACGTTCTGCACACGTTCAGCTCGGTGTCGTCCTGGCCATCTTGATCCAGCAAGTGGAGCGAGGTAGTAGATGAGTTCCGCCAGCATAACGGCGTGGTGATGGTGGTGATGAAGCAATCCCGCAGGGCTTCGCCTAAGCACTACGACGATCTAGAGCAGAGGAGTAATCTAGAGGGGGATAGGTGCCGGCACACGGTGTAGAATAAGTTGTGTATTGTGTGGCACCCCTCCCCACATATATATAGGTATGGAGGGGAGGAGGCAGCCCCTAGGGTGTCCAAAGAGGTGTGGCGGCAGCCCTAGGGTGCCTCCCTTTGGTGCGCCCCCTGCCAAATAATGGCACGAGGGGGAAGGAAAGGGAGGAGGCGCCCCCTTCTTTCCTTCCTCCCTTCTTCGGGATATGGCAAGAGGGGGTGGCACCCCCCTTTTCCGTGTATTAGGTGTGACAGCGTTAAGGGGGGTGCACCAGCCCATGTGGGCTGGTGTGTTCCCCTTTACATGGCCAAACAAGGCCCAATACACTCCCGGTGCCTCCGGAACCCCTTCCGGTATCCCGATAACTTTCCAGTGCATTCCAAAACCATTCCGGAGACCAAATATCATTGTCCCACATATCAATCTTTACCTCCAGATCATTCCAGAGCTCCTCATCATGTCTGTGATTTCATCTGGGACTCCGAACAATATTCGGTCACCAAACCACATAACTCATATAATACGAAATCGACATCGGACGTTAAGCATGCGGACCCTACGAGTTTGAGAACTATGTAGACATGACCGAGACACCTCTCCGGTCAATAACCAATAGCGGAACCTGGATGCCCATATTGGTTCCTACATATTCTGCGCAGATCTTTATCGATCGAACCGTGATGACAACATACGTAATTCCCTTTGTCTATCAGTATCTTACTTGCCCGAGATTCGATCATCGGTATCTTTATACCTAGTTCAATCTCGTTACTGGCAAGTCTCTTTACTCGTTTTGTAATACATCATCCTGCAACTAACTCATTATCCACTTTGCTTGCAAGGCTTCTTATGATGTGTATTACCGATAGGGCGGAGAGATACCTCTCCGATACTCGGAGTGACAAATCCTAATCTCGATCTATACCAACTCAACAAACACCTTCGGAGATACCTGTAGAGAATCTTTATGATCACCCAATTACGTTGCGATGTTTTATAGCATACAAGGTTTTCCTCCGGTATCCGAGAGTTGCATAATCTCATAGTCGAAGGAATATGTATTTGACATGAAGAAAGCAATAGAAATAAACTCAACGATCAATATGCTAAGATAATGGATGGGTCTTGTTCGTCACATAATTCTCCTAATGATGTGATCCCGTTATCAAATGACAACTCATGTCTATGGTTAGGAAACCTTAACCATCTTTGATCAACGAGATAGTCTAGTAGAGGCTCACTAGGGACACGATATTTGTTTATGTATCCACACATGTATTTAAGTTTCCGGTCAATACAATTCTAGCATGAATAATAAACCTTTATCATGATCAAGGAAATATAATAATAACCATTTTATTATTGCCTCTAGGCCATATTTCCATCAGTCTCCCACTTGCACTAGAGTCAATAATCTAGTTCACATCGCCATGTGATTAATACCCATAGTTCACATCGCCATGTGACTAACACCCAAAGAGTTTACTAGAGTCAATAATCTAGTTCACATCGCCATGTGATTAACACTCAAAGAGTACTAAGGTGTGATCATGTTTTGCTTGTGAGAGAGGCTTAGTCAATAGTCTGCCACATTCAGATCCGTATGTATTTTGCAAATTTCTATGACCACAATACTCTGCATGGAGCTACTCTAGCTAATTGCTCCCACGTTCAATACTTATCCAGATTGAGACTCAGAGTCATCTGGTTTGGTGCTAAAGCTTGCATCAATGTAACCCTTTACGACGAACTCTTTATCACCTCCATAATCGAGAAACATTTACTTAGTCCTTTTTAGGTGCCTAAGGATAATTTTGACCGCTGTCCAGTGGTCCACTCCTAGATCACAATTGTACCCCCTTGCCAAACTCATGGCAAGGCACACAACAGGTCTGGTACACAGCATGACACGATTTATATAACCTATGGCTGAGGCATAGGGAATGACTTTCATTCTCTCTCTATCTTCTGCCGTGATCGGGCTTTGAGTCTTACTCAACTTCACACCTTGTAACACATGCAAGAACCCTTTCTTTGACTGATCCATTTTTGAACTTCTTCAAAACTTTATCAAGGTATGTGCTTTGTGAAAGTCTATTAAGCGTCTTGGTCTATCCCTATAGATCTTGATGCCAAATATATAAGCAGCTTCGCCGAGGTCTTTCACTGAAAATTCTTACTCAAGTATACTTTTATGCTATCCAGAAATTCTATATCATTTCCAATCCATAATATGTCACCCACATATAATATTAGAAATGCTACAGAGCTCCCACTCACTTTCTTGTAAATACAGGCTTCATCATAAGTCTGTATAAAACCATATGCTTTGATCACCTCATCAAAGCATATATTCCAACTTGGAGATGCTTGCACCAGTCCATAGATGGATCGCTGGAGCTTTCACACTTTGTTAGCACATTTAGGATCGACAAAACCTTCTGGTTGCATCATATACAACTCTTCTTTAAGAAATCCATTAAGGAATGTAGTTTTGATGTCCACTTGCCAAATTTCATAATTATAAAATGCGGCAATTGCTAACATGATTCAGACTGACTTAAGCATCGCTATTGGTGAGAAGGTCTCATCGTAGTCAACCCCTTGAACTTGTCAAAAACCTTTCGCGACAAGTCGAGCTTTGTAGATGGTGACATAACATCAGTGTATGTCTTCTTCATGAAGATCCATTTGTTCTCAATGGCTTGTCGATCATCGGGAAAGTCCACCAAAGTCCACACTCTGTTCTCATACAAGGATCCTATCTCAGATTTCATGGCCTCAAGCCATCTATCAGAATCTAGGCTCATCATAGCTTCTTCATAGTTCATAGGTTTGCCATGGTCTAGTAAGATGACTTCTAGGACAGGATTACCATACCACTCTGGTGTGGAACATGCTCTGTTCGACCTACGAGGTCCAGTAGTAACTTGATCTGAAGTTTCATGATCATCATCATTAGCTTCCTATCTAGTTGGTGTAGGAATCACGGGAATGGATTTCTCTGATGTGCTACTTTCCAAATTATGAGAAGGCATAATTACCTCATCAAGTTCTACTTTTCTCCCACCCACTTCTTTTGAGAGAAAGTCCTTCTCTAGAAATGTTCCATTCTTGGCAACAAAGATCTTGCCTTTAGATCTGTGGTAGAAGGTGTACCCAATTGGTTCCTTAGGGTATCCTATGAAGAGGCACTTCTCTGGTTTGGGTTCGAGCTTATCAGGCTAAAGCCTTTTGACATAAGTGTCGCAACCCCAAACTTTAAGAAATGACAGCTTGTGTTTCTTGCCAAACCATAGTTCATATGGTGTCGCCTCAACGGATTTAGATGGTACCCTATTTAATGTGAATGCGGCTGTCTCTAATGCATAACCCCAAAACGATAGTGGTAAATCGGTAAGAGACATCATAGAATGCACCATATCTAATAAAGTACGGTTACAACATTCGGACACACCATTACGCTGTGGTGTTCTAGGTGGCGTGAGTTGTGAAATAATTCCACATTGTTTTAAATGAAGTCCAAACTCGTAACTCAAATATTCACCTCCGCGATCAGATCATAGAAACTTTATTTTCTTGTTATGATGATTCTCCACTTCACTCTAACATTCTTTGAACTTTTAAAATGTTTCAGACTCGTGTTTAATCAAGTAGATATACCCATACCTAGTCAAATCATTTGTGAAGGTCAGAAAATAACGATACCGCTGCGTGCTTCAACACTCAACGGAACGCATACATCGGTATGTATTATTTCCAGTACGTCCCTTAGCTCGCTCCATTGTTCCGGAGAACGGAGTTTTTGTCATCTTGCCCATGAGGCATGGTTCACAATCATCAAATGATTCATAATCAAGTGATTTCAAAATCCCATCAGCATGGAGTTTCTTCATGCGCTTTACACCAATATGACCTAAATGGTAGTGCCACAAGTATGTTGCACTCTCATTATCAACTTTGCATCTTTTCGCATCAATATTATGAATATGTGTATCACTACGATCGAGATTCAATAAACCATTCACATTGGGTGTATGACCATAGAAGGTTTTATTCATGTAAACAGAACAACAATTATTTTCTAACTTAAATGAATAAATGTATTACAATAAACCTGACCTAATCATATTCATGCTCAACGCAAACACCAAATAACATTTATTTAGGTTCAACACTAATCCCGAAGGTAGAGGGAGTGTGCGATGGTGATCATGTCAACCTTGTAATCATTTCCAACACACATCATCACCTCGCTTTTAAATAGTCTTTGTTTATTCTGTAACTCTTGTTTCGATTTACTAATCTTTAGAAACTGAACCGATATCAAATACCCAGGGGTTACTATGAACACTAGTAAAGTACACATCAATAACATGTATATCAAATATACTTTTGTTCACTTTTCCATCCTTCTTATCCGCCAAGTATTTGGGGCAGTTTCACTTCCAGTGACCATTCCCTTTGCAGTAGGAACACTCAGTTTCAGGCTTGGGTCCAACTTTGGGCTTCTTCCCGGGAGTGGCAACTTGCTTCCTTTCTTCTTGAAGTCACCTTTCTTTCCCTTGCCCTTTTTCTTGAAACTAGTGGTCTTCTTTAACCATCAACACTTGATGCTCTTTCTTTATTTCTATCTTCATCGATTTCAACATCGTGAAGAGCTCGGGAATCGTTTTGTTTATCCCTTGCATATTATAGTTCATCACAAAGTTCTATTGGCTTGGTGATAGTGACTAGAGAACTCTATCAATCACTATCTTATCTGGAAGATTAACTCCCAGTTGATTCAAGTGATTGTAGTAGCCAGGCATTCTGAGCACATGCTCACTAGCTGAGCTATTCTCCTCCATCTTGTAGGCAAAGTAGAGATCTCATACCTCTCGATACGGGCATGAGTCTAAAATACCAATTAGAGCTCTTGGAACATCTCATATGCTCCGTGGCGTGATAACCAGCAAGTATAGGGGATCGCAACAGTTTTTGAGGGTAGAGTATTCAACCCAAATTTATTGATTCGACACAAGGGGAGCCAAAGAATATTCTCAAGTATTACAGCTGAGTTGTCAATTCAACCACACCTAGATAACTTAATATCTATAGCAAAGTATTTAATAGCAAAGTAATATGATATTAATGGTAACGATAGCAAAAGTAACAGTAGCAAAAGTAATATTTTTGGTGTTTTGTAGTGATTGTAACAATGGCAACGGAAAAGTAAATAAGCGAAGAACAATATATGGAAAGCTCGTAGGCATTGGATCAGTGATGAAGAATTATGCCGGATGCGGTTCATCATGTAACAGTCATAACATAGGGTGACACAGAACTAGCTCCAATTCATCAATGTAATGTAGGCATGTATTCTGAATATAGTCATATGTGCTTATGGAAAAGAAGTTGCATGACATCTTTTGTCCTACCCTCCCGTGGTAGAGGGGTCCTAGAGGAAACTAAGGGATATTAAGGCCTCCTTTTAATAAAGTACTTGTCGGATGTGGGGCTCCGGCAAACCCTTAAGGTTCGAACACTGGGGTGCGCATGAAGTCTTCCCCTCCTACCGATCTACGCTCTAGCTCACAAAGATCTTGCGGACGAACTCGACGAACTCACAACACAGAAAGACATGGGGTTTACACTGGTTCGGTCCATCGTTGTGGTGTAATACCCTACTCTAGTGTGGTGGTGGATTGCCTCTTGGGCTGATGATGAACAATACAAGGGGAGAAAAACCTCCTGAGGTTGAGGTGTTATTGCGCATGTGAGCTTGTGGTGTGTCTCTCGATCTATGATGATCTCCGCTAGCTAAGATGAGGTGATCCTCCATCCACTATGGTGGCTAGTCCTATTTATAGAGGCCCTGGTCCTCTTCCCAAAAATCGATCGGGAAGGGAGCCAACAATGGCGGGCTAATTTGAAGGGGGACAGCTAGTACAAGCTATCCCGACAAAAGTAGTCTTCGCCTGCACAAAGCTCTGGTGGTGACGCTGCTTTCGGCCCCACGATGACCTCTGTCTTGCAGTTCGTGGTCTTGGTCTTGTTGCACCGGAATGGCAACCTTTGCCTAATGCATCGGTACTCCGCGGTTGCGCTTGCCCCCTTTGAACCAAAGAGGAAACAAGGACGCTGCACGCGCTGGCGCCCGCCTGGCACCCGCCTGGTGCCGATCGTCATGGCTCACGTCATGAGAGCCTCGTGAGATTTGCCTTGCCTTGATATCTCCACTCCTCGTGAGCCTGCCTAGCTAGGCCACTCTAGAGGAGGTATCGCGTCCTCCGCCTTGCGAGGCTTGGCCCTCGCGAGGGTCTTGTATGCTTTGTTGGTGAAGACGGGTCGTACGGCCTGCTGGCTCAGCCATGCCGCGGGCCGCAGGCAGGCAAGTCTGGGGACCCCTGTTCCCAGAACGCCGACAATAGCCCCCAGGCCCAAGGTGCGCGCGGGATTGGCTTAGCGGCGAAGCCAAGGGTTAAGATCGAAGCGCCGCGGGCCCCAAAAGCCTGCGACCTCGGTTGACGCGTGGCGGTTGATTAGACGTGGGTGTCTCCTCTTCCCCATGCTGCCTTTGAATCCGCCTGGCTATGCAGCCCCGCTTCTTGCACATTTATTCTTCCTTCTCCGCGCCTGGCACTTCCAATCTTCCAATCTCCCTGCTTCCTCGACGCCCTGCTCCGCCTTCAACGTCATGGCGCTGAAGCAAGTCGACAAGGGGAAGAAACCTCTACCCTCGCCAACTGCGCCCCCATTTGTCGAGCTGGCGCTCAGCCGTCCTAGGGTGCTCAACGACAAGGCCATGGGCGAGGTGCGCCCCATGCTCTCCTCCGGCTTCAACGAGTGGGGAGAGACGCCGGCCTGGCCTGCATCTCGCCCCAGCATTGCCCGGGCAGTCACCGAGGTTCCGATCTTCATCGACGCGCTCTGGGCTGGCCTGCTTCCTCCCTTCTCCACCTTCTTCAACGCGGTGCTCGAGCACTATCAGATCCACATGCTCCATCTCAACCCTCAATCTATGACCCTTCTTGCCGTCTTCGCCTTCGTGTGTGAGGCCATGGTGGGCATTTCCCCCTCCGTGGCGCTCCTCCGCCACTTCTTCTTGCTGCATCTCACCGGTGCCCGGCAGAGCTCAAGGCGTGTGGGCTTCCAGGCCGTGGCTGCGACAGCAGGCATGGGGATCGACTTCGAGCCCCCTTCATCCGCGAGCGAGTTCCGCACGCGATGGGTGTTTGTTGATGCCAGCGTGCTCAACCCTCTGCTCCAAGTTCCGGTGGGGCCTGCCATTCCAAACCCTTGCCGGGGCCATCAGAAGCTCACGAGCCCCTGCCTTGCCCCTGTCTGGGCCAGGCTGCGGTGGTTGAAGGACCTTGGTGTGACCGCGCCCATGGTGGTGAGGGAGTTCGTCAGGCGTCGAGTTGCTCCGCTTCGGCGCCATTCTTGCCCGATGTGGGACTTGCTCAGCAGTCAGGACAACATGAGGGTTCAGGAGGAGGGGCTCCATCTTGCTGCGTGGCAAACGGTGCTCACGGTCCTATCTGGTGTCCCTCTGCCGGACGAGATGCCCAAGAAAAGCTGCATGCTGTACCGCTGTGAGAACAAGGTCACCTTTGCCGCGAACATGCCTTCCTTTGATGAGTGGGGGCTGCGCCCAATTGGCTTGGTGGGGCCCCGCGAGAATCCCGTCATCGTGGTCCCATTCTTCGCCGCCGATGCCGAGCTCACCCCAGGTGACGGTGCGGGGGAGTGAGCGGCGATGGGTGCCGGCTGCTCTGATGTTGAGGAGCACATGCCGAGCGGTGATCCGGGAGCGTCGTCCTCGGGAGGTTGCGACGCCCCTCCTGAGGCGCCAGTTGCTGACGAGATGTGGCATGCGGCTCCCGAGGCCGAGGCTCCAGGGGCCTCGGGAGGTCTCAGCGAGGAAGAGCCGGGCTGTTCGCCACAGCCAGGCTCCCCTAACGCTATCCCTCTTGGTTCTTCTTCGGCTCCGCCATGCGCCGACCGTCACGTCCAGCGCTTCGGTCGCCTTTGCATGGACTTTGAGGAGCTCCGCAAGAGAAAGGGATCCCCCAGCTGCAGCAACATCTTCGGGCCGTTGAAGCGACGGACGTATATCGTCGTTGACGCGTAAGTACCTTATCTTGGTGATCTTCTATGTGCCGCCTTCCTTTCCTGATGATTGTCCCCTCAGGTCCCCTTCTACTAAGGCCGCGAAATATATAGAGAAGCAGCTCCCTCTCGCCCCATCGCACTCTCCAAGCTCCAGTGCTTCAGGCTCGGATGCTGCCCACGGCGTGGGGTCAGCCTCGGGAGCTGGTCCGTCATCAAGGTGCCTCGAGCTTGCGCCTTCACCGTCCTTTCTTCGTGGCCTTGCTCGGAGCGCAGCAGGCGTGCCAATGGCTCCTCCCTTGGTCATGGTTGGTAGGTGGCTAGCCTCGATGCTGGAGCCTTCTTCAAGCAGTGGGCCTTGTTCAGTTTGGGCCCCTCGCGAGGGTCAGCTGGCGCCTAGGGCCGCGACAGCCCCCAGTCCCCAACCGGGAGATGGCACCCCACTTGATGCTCCACCCGCAGCCCCCGAGGCGGAGGACGAGGTGGGCCGAGCGTTCGAGCTCGAGCGCGGGCGCAGCATGGTTCGCCACGAGCTCTTTCAGGAGGCGATGGGCGCGATGAACCGTCTTGATGAAGTGCTTGCTGGTGTCGACTCGCGTCTTGAGGCTGAAGGTCTTCGAATGGTGGAGGAGCGGCGCAAGCTGCGAGTGGCCATCAACCTTGGTCGCTATCATCACGACCTCGAGAATGTGAAGGCTGAGGCGTCCCTCAAGATTGCCAATGAGGCCCGGTCGCGAGCTTTGGAGGAAGCTCACGAGGCCGATCGCCACCGCGAGGCTGCGGAGGAGCGCGCGTGGGAGCTCCAGGCCTGGAGCGCGTCCCTTGAGCAGCAAGTCGAGGTGCGCGGGGCCGCCCTTGCATCGATGAGGGGGACGCCTGCGGAGGAAGAGGATGTTCGGTGGCGCGTGGAGACACTGGCCCTGGAGGCCGTGGAGCGCAGCCTCGAGCTCGAGCGACTAGAGACGAGGGAGCGTCAAGTCGCTCAAGCTGAAGATGCCGTCGGGGCCTACGAGGCCAGAGTCGAAGAAGAGATCAATCGCCGGGTGGCCGTGGTTCGTGCTGATCTGGAGGGCAGGTATGGCTTGAGGCTGGAGCTCGCCGGACAGGAGGGCGCGGGCAGGGCCACCGCCCTCAGGCCTAGGTTGGACGAGGCTGAGAGGCGTGCTGAGGCCACAACCGCCGCCCTAGTTATGGTGCAGGCGGACCTGGCCTCCGCCCGCACCGAGTTGCTTTCCCACCGGAGACGAATTGACGATGTCGAGGCCATCGCTCGGCAAAACAGAGAGGAAGTGCTCCAACGCCGAACGCTGGAGCGCGAGCATGCTCCTATGCTTCAAGACCTTCGGAACAAGGCCAACACCGCCCTGGGTTATATCTGCGACAAGAACGCCCCGACCCCTCACTCAAGTGACTACGCCAGCCACCTGACCATCTTCACCGAGGTGGTGACACGCCTGGAGGCTCAATCTGCCAGAGCTCGACAGCTTGTGGAGGAGAGGGGCCGTGGCCTGCTTCAGCACGCCTTCTCCCGTGTCTTCAGCCACCTTCTGAATGCCGACCCCAACTTCGACTTTGATGCCGCCATTGCTCATGTGCCCATTGCCGTCCGGGGCGACTTGGCGCGTTGGGTAGAGGACCATGTCGATGCGTTGATCAGGGCCTTCACCTCGGAGAATGATGGGGTGGTGGTCGTCGCAGACAAAGGTGACGTGGTCAATGACGGTGATGGGGCCATCGCCGACGGTGGCGACGATTCCGATGAAGGTGATGACGATGCGAGCGACGCGTCCCTGGACGATGCAGCGAGCGATGTCTCTGGCTGATCCCATACTCTCCTATTGTTTTATTCTGCACGCAAAACTCGGGCGTGGCCCTTGGAAAGCTTGTAAGAGCATTTTGAGAGGGGGAGCCCCTCGTGCAAGCAAACCGCAGTTTTTACTTTCCTATGTGATGTGGGTATGTGTCCTCGTGAGCTCATGGAGCTGGGGGTGAGTTTTCCGACGTGGATTACCTTAGTCAGCGCCAACTTAGGGCTGGGTCATGCGGCAACGAGTTCCTGAGAAACCTGCGGAGCTTATCGCCCCGTTTGAGGGGGGCCCGCAAGGGGTGAGCACTAGGCGTAGTGCTAGCGCGTGCTTTGCGCAGTCCAGCTCGCGAGGAGCTTTGGGAGGGAGAGGTGACAGACATGAGTCCCAAACCAAACAAGATCCAGAAGGAAAAAAACGGCTGGAACAAGAAAAGGCACCCCTGCGCACAACGATAAAAATTTAGCTTCAACTTAAGTCCAGAATCAGAAAGCAAAGCCACAAAAAGAGAGATCCAAAGCAAAAGGCCGCGTCCGGCACCTAGTCTAGTCTTCAGGTCTTCAAGTCTTCTCAGCAGCGCGGAGCTAAGCATTGTCCACTAGGCGTGGGAGGGAGCCCCAGGGCCTGAGGCCGGCGCTCCTGAGACTCCGGGGCGTGTACAAACCCAACTCATTATTACGTGAGAGTGTCACGGGTGGCGAGCTTCACAGGCACCGGGCCTTCTTCACAGGTACTGGCCTTGCTTCATATCGCCAGACGAGGGCCCTGCCTTGTGCCACTCTTGACCTCCTTTGAGCCGGCCAGAGACCAGGACGACACAAAGGAGGGAAAGAGGACGTCAGCGGTTCCCTCGGTGATCACAGGTCCTCTGTCGGAGGAAGGGTCATTGAAGCCACCCCGGCAGAGGGCCTACCTCCGGGTGTCCCCTGGTTTCGCGTGCCTTGGGGAGGGGCCTTGCTCCTGGCTCCCTCTCGGCGGCCCCAGCGTGTCTCCCTTGTTGAGACGGGTGCCGCCGTGTCGGGGTCGTCGATCGGTGCTGCAACCTGATTCATCTGTAGCCCATGGTTAGTATAAGCCTGTTCCTGAGAGGTTAGCGGTACCCTGTAGTTGCCGTCGTCGGCGCGATCGCTGTGGTTTGCCGCTAGCTCTTGGAAGGCTTCGATTCCTAGCGCTCCTTCTCCCCAATCTTCTCCAACAAATGAGCCGATGTCGTCCTCTGGTGCGTACCCTTGGTCCATCATGCGAGGCACATAGCCTTACGGGGCCGTCACCCCAAACACCTCGCCATGGTGCCCCACACTCCATGTTGCTCCGCCCATGATGGCGTCCTGGGGATGATAATATGGCATCCGGCCGAGACCATGGGGGGTGACGCTTGCGCTCGTGCTTGTCGAGGGTGGCATGGGGAATTGGAGCCCCCTACGCCACCAGCCATGTTGATGTTGGCGAAGCCCCCGGGTGTAGTCGACGGCGCGCAGATGTGGTGAGGCTCGCCGCGCGACCTTGCATTGGCCTAGGGGGGAGTCGATAGCCGAAGGGTGGCGCTCCCGACGCCGCTGCGTCCGGCAGCTCAGCAACATGCTCAAGCAGTGTGTCCCGGCCGCTCTCCATCAGCCTGCACTGCAGCAGCTCCCTTGCCACTGTGAGTGCCGCCCGCATGTTCACTCGCTCCCGCCGTGAGGGCGGCGCCGTTACAACGGCGTGACTCGCTGCTCTCGCCGCGGCTCGTGCTTGCCGCGGGGTGAGGGTGGATGATGTCTGGCCGCCCTGTCCACGCACCGGCGGAGCTTGGTGGCGCCCATGTCGCCTGGGGTGCGGGGTCAAGATCTTCATGGGCAGGCGGCACCGTCCGGGCTGACCAGGCTGCCCAGCGGTCGGATCCGGATCTTGGGTCGCTAGACATCGTAGCCAGTGAACGTCGGAGAGCTGATTGGCGGAGAACAGGCTCCGGTGCACCACTACCTAGCGCGCCAAATGTTGGATGTGGGGCTCCGGCAAACCCTTAAGGTTCGAACACTTGGGTGCGCGCAAAGTCTTCCCCTCCTACCAATCTAAGCTCTAGCTCACTAAGATCTTGCGGACGAACTCAACAAACTCACAACATAGAAAGACACGGGGTTTATACTGGTTCGGGCCACCGCTATGGTGTAATACCCTACTTCAGTGTGGTGGTGGATTGCCTCTTGGGCTGATGATGAACAATACAAGGGGAGAACAACCTCCTGAGGTTGAGGTGTTCTGGCGCATGTGAGCTTGTGGTGTGTCTCTCGATCTCTGATGATCTCCTCTAGCTAAGATGAGGTGATCCTCCATCCACTGTGGTGGCTAGTCCTATTTATAGAGGCCCTGGTCCTCTTCCCAAATATCGAGCGGGAAGGGAGCCAACAATGGCGGGCTAATTTGAAGGGGGACAGCTAGTACAAGCTATCCTGACAAAAGTAGTCTTCGCTTGCACAAAGCTCTAGTGGTGACGCTGCTTTGGGCCCCATGATGACCTCCGTCTTGCAGTCCGTGGTCTTGGTCTTGTTGCACCGGAATGGAAACCTTTGACTGATTCATCGGTACTCCGCGGCTGCGCTTGCCCCCTTTGCACCAAAGAGAAAACAAGGACGCTGCGCGCGCTGGCGCCCACCTGGTGCCGATCATCATGGCTCACGTCACAAGAGCCTCATGAGGTTTGCCTTGACTTGATATCTCCTCTCCTCGTGAGCCTGCCTAGCTAGGCCACTCCAGAGGAGGTATTGCATCGTCCGCCTCGCGAGACATGGCCCCTCGCGAGGGTCTTGGATGCTTTGTTGGTGAAGACGTGCCGTACGGCCTACTGGCTCAGCCCTGCCGCGGGCCGCAGGCAGGCAAGTCTAGGGACCCCCGTTCCCAGAACACCGACAGTACTGGACCAAACCATTAACACATAGTGAATACATGAAGTCCTCAAACTACGGTCATCAGCAGGAGTGGTCCCGATTATTGTCACTTCGGGGTTGGCGGATCATAACACATAGTAGGTGACTATTGACTTGCAAGATAGGATCAAGAACTCTCATATATTGATGAAAACATAACAGGTTCAGATCTGAAATCATGGCACTCGGGCCCTAGTGACAAGCATTAAGCATAGCAAAGTCATAGCAACATCAATCTCAGAACATAGTGGATACTAGGGATCAAACCCTAACAAAATTAACTTGATTACATGATAAATCTCATCCAACCCATCACCGTCCAACAAACCTATGGTGGAATTACTCATGCACGGCGGTGAGCATCATGAAATTGGTGAGGGAGGATGGTTGATGATGACGATGGCGACTGATTCCCCTCTCCGGAGCCCCGAACGGAATCCAGATCAGCCCTCCCGAGAGAGTTTAGGGCTTGGCGGCGGCTCCATATCGTAAAACGCGATGAATCTTTCTCTCTAATTTTTTTCTCCCCAAACACAAATATATGGAGTTGGAGTTGAGGTCGGTGGAGCTCCAGGGGGCCCACGAGGCAGGGGGCGCGCCCCCACCCTCGTGGACAGGTGGAGGCCCCCTGACGTGGATTTTTCTTCCAGCATGTTTTATATATTCCAAAATAATTCTCCGTTGATTTTGAGGTCATTCCGAGAACTTTTATTTATGCACAAAAATAACACCATGGCAATTCTGCTGAAAACAACGTCAGTCCGGGTTAGTTCCATTCAAATCATGCAAGTTAGAGTCCAAAACAAGGGCAAAAGTGTTTGGAAAAGTAGATACGACGGAGATGTATCAACTCCCCCAAGCTTAAACCTTTGCTTGTCCTCAAGCAACTCAGTTGATAAACTGAAAGTGATAAAGAAAAACTTTTACAAACTCTGTTTGCTCTTGTTGTTGTAAATATGTAAAGCCAACATTCAAGTTTTCAGCAAAGATTATGAACTAACCATATTCACAATAACATTTAGGTCTCATGTTTACTCATATCAATGGCATAATCAACTAGCGAGCAATAATAAGAAGTCTCGGATGACAACACTTTCTCAAAACAATCATGATATGATATAACAAGATGGTATCTGGCTAGCCCTTTCTGAGACTGCAAAACATAAATGCAGAGCACCTTTAAAGATCAAGGACTGACTAGACATTGTAATTCATGGTAAAAGAGATCCAGTCAAGTCTTACTCAATGTAAACTAACAGTAATGGATGCAAATGACAGTGGTGCTCTCCAACTGGTGCTTTTTAATAAGAGGATGATCACTCAACATAAAAGTAAATAGATAGGCCCTTCGCAGAGGGAAGCAGGGATTTGTAGAGGTGCCAGAGCTCGGTTTTTGAAACAGATATGAATAATATTTTGAGCGGTATACTTTCATTGTCAACATAACAATCGACAGATCTCGATATCTTCCATGCTACACACATTATAGGTTGTTCCCAAACAGAATGGTAAAGTTAATAGTCCCCCTCCACCAACAAGCATCAATCCATGGCTTGCTTGAAACGACGAGTGCCTCCAACTAACAAGAGTCCCAGGGGAGTTTTGTTTGCAGTTATTTTAATTTGATTTGCATAAAGCATGGGACTGGGCATCCCGGTGACCAGCCCTTTTCTCGTGAGTGAGGAGCGGAGTCCAGTCCTCTTGAGAATGACCCGCCTAACATGGAAGATACGGACAACCCTAGTTGATACATGAGTTATTCGAGCATACAAAACAGAATTTCATTTGAAGGTTTAGAGTTTGGCACATACAAATTTACTTGGAATGGCAGGTAGATACCGCATATAGGAAGGTATAGTGGACTCATATGGAATAACTTTGGGGTTTAAGGGATTGGATGCACAAGCAGTATTCCCGCTTAGTACAAGTGAAGGCTAGCAAAAGACTGGGAAGCGACCAGCTAGAGAGCGACAACAGTCATGAACATGCATTAAAATCAATCAACATTGAATGCAAGCATGAGTAGGATATAATGCACCATGAACATAAATATCATAGAGGCTATGTTGATTTTGTTTCAACTACATGTGTGAACATGTGCCAAGTCAAGCCACTCGAATCGTTCAAAAGAGGATACCACCCTATCATACCACATCACAACCATTTTAATAGCATGTTGGCACGTAAGGTAAACCATTATAAACTCCTAGCTAATTAAGCATGGCATAAGCAACTATAATCTCTAATTGTCATTGCAAACATGTTTATTCATAATAGGCTAAATCAGGAACGATGAACTAATCATATTTACAAAAACAAGAGAGGTCGGGTTCATACCATCTTTTCTCATCTCAAGAAGTTCATCATATAATCATCATTATTGCCTTTCACTTGCACAATCGAATAGTGTGGATAATAATAATAGTGCACGTGAATTGGACTAAGCTGGAATCTGCAAGCATTTAATAAACAGGGGAAGACAAGTCAATATGGGCTCTTGGTTAAATCAACAATAATGCATAAAAGAGCCACTTCAAGATTTTCATTATGGTCTTCTCTTATCGACCCCCAAAGAACAAGAAAGAAATAAAACTATTTACATGGGAAAGCTCCCAACAAGCAAAAGAAGAACGAGAAATCTTTTTGGGTTTTCTTTTTAATTATTACTACTACATCATGAAAAGTAAACTAACTAAAAGCTACAACTATTTTTTTTGTTTTTATTTAGGTTTATTAAACACACAAGAATAAAGCATAAAAAGGAAAATAAACTAGCATGGATATTACAAATGAAAAAGTATGAGCACCGACAACTAGCAATGAGTGTGTGAACATAAATGTAATGTCGGTGAGAAATATGTACTCCCCCAAGCTTAGGCTTTTGGCCTAGGTTGGTCTATTGCCATGGCTGGCCTGACGGATATCCAAAGTTATAGCTGGGGTCGTACTGAGATGCAATGGCTATTGCATCGTGGGCTGCATCTTGGAGGCGAGCTACCCTCGTCCTCCTCTCGTTCTCATTTGCCTCCTCACTGGTTATAAAATATCCCCCCTTTGCCTGAAAGTCAAAGAGAGTAGGAGCAGGGAGGACAATATTGACGGCGTGACGCCTGTCAAAGATTAGTCAGTACTGGAGAGGTGGTTCATCCCTCTCAACAAATTGATGGTGAACCATGGCATTAAAATCTAGATAAGAAGGAGGCAATTCCCTATCATAATCACGAATGCGTATATTAAGGAAATTAGCTAAACGGGTTGCATAAATTCCACCAAAGAAATCTCCATTAAATCTATTATTATGCAACCTACATGCAACAATGGCTCCCGAATTATAATGTTTATCTCCTAGTAAAGCACTCCTGAGAACACTGAGATCAGGGAGACACATGTGGCATGCTTCATCCTTACCATCTATGCACCTACCTATGAAGAGAGCAAAATAATGTATAGCAGGAAAATGAATGCACCCTATGGTAGCTTGTGTTATGTCTCTAGATTCCCCCACAGTTATACTAGCAAGGAAATCTCTAAATTCAGATTTGCGAGGTTCACTAGGACTACCCCATTATGGAAGTTTGCAATCAGTATTAAAACCCTTTAAGTCCATAGTATAAGAATTTTCATAGAGATCAAATAGGACAGTTTGAGAATTGCGTGATGATGAAAATTCAAACCTCCTCACAAAGGAATCAGTGAGATAGTGGTACTGACGGCACTTATCTGGCTCGAAGCTCACAAGATCAGTGTTACGCACATATGCGTTAAATTCTTCCTTCATTCCTGCTCGATCCATGAAGTCCTCTGAAGGCCATTCACAAGCCCGCACTTGAGCGTCCCTTGGTGGTTCATTGTCGGCATCGCGCATTGCGAGCCTGGGTCGTTGCTTCCTTGTAGGACCACCTTGGTACATTTTCCTAAACATATTTCTTCCTCTGAAAAATTTCTGAAAAATTTAGTAACTTCAAATAAAAGTGAACCAAACTCAACAAAATTGATAGCAACTAATCCTACAAGTGCCTAGAGACTATATCATGCATTAGAATTACTTGAGACCATATAAATTTGACATGCAAGCTCAAGAACATGGTCACCTAGGCAGCAAAAATTTGCAATGAATAAGGCACTAGAACAAAAACTAATTGGACCATTGGAGGAGTCACATACCAGGGAACAATCCCCCAAAGTAGTTTTGTGAGAGGTGTTTGAGCAAGGCGATCGAAAATCGCAGCAAAATGAGCTAGAACTCGTGCTTGAGCTGGTTGGTGATTTTTTTGGGAGGAAGAAGGAGTGTGTGGTGGCTGGAATAATTGGAGGGGAGCCACCGTGGGCCCATGAGGTAGGAGGGCGCGCCTAGGGGGGTAGGGCGCGCCCTGGACCCTCGTGGCCAGGTGCTTGCTCCCCCTGCTGTGTTCCGAGTGCCGGATATTCTCAACTATTCTAGAAAAAATCATATTTATTTTTCAGGGCATTTGGAGAACTTTTATTTTCGGGGTATTTTTTATTGCATTGATAATTCAGAAAACAGATAGAAAAAGTACTGTTTTTGCTTTATTTAATATAAATAACATAAAGTAAAAAGAGGGTACAGAGAGTTGTGTTTTCTAAATTCATCCATCTCATGCTCATCAAAAGGAATCGACTAACAAGGTTGATCAGGTCTTGTTAACAAACTCATTCCGAGTAACATGGAACCGGAGAATTTTCGAATAACACTAGGTTACCTCAACGGGGATATGCACATCCCCAATAATAAGAATATCATATTTCTTCTTGACAGTAGGAAGAGGAAATTCAGAACCACCAATAGTAATTGTTGAATTTTTTCCAATAGAGTTTATACTATGAACTTGAGGTTGTTTCCTCGGAAAGTGTACCATATGTTCATTGCCATTAACATGAAAAGTGACATTGCCTTTGTTGCAATCAATAACAGCCCCTCCAGTATTCAAAAAGGTCTTCCAAGAATAATATACATATTATCATCCTCGAGAATATCAAGAATAACAAAGTCTGTTAAAATAGTAACATTTGCAACCACAACAGGCACATCCTCACAAATACCGATAGGTATAGCAGTTGATTTATCAACCATTTGCAAGGATATTTCAGTAGGTGTCAACTTATTCAAATCAAGTCTACGATATAAAGAGAGAGGCATAACACTAACACCGGCTCCAAGATCACATAAGGCAGTTCTAACATAATTTCTTTTAATGGCGCATGGTATAGTGGGTACTCCTGGATCTCCTAGCTTCTTAGGTATTCCACCCTTAAAAGTGTTATTAGCAAGCATGTGGAAATTTCAGCTTCCCTTATCTTTCTTTTATTTGTAACAATTTCTTTCATATACTTAGCATAAGGATTCATTTTGAGCATATCAGTTAATCGCATACGCAAAAAGATAGGTCTAGTCATTTCAGCAAAGCGCTCAAAATCCTCATCATCCTTTTTCTTGGATGGTTTGGGAGGAAAGGGCATGGGTTTCTGAACCCATGGTTCCCTTTCCTTACTGTGCTTCCTAGCAACAAAGTCTCTCTTATCATAACGTTGATTCTTTGATTGTGGGTTATCAAGATCAACAGTAGGTTCAGTTTCTACATCATTATCATTGCTAGGTTGAGCATCAACATGAACATCATCATTAACATAATCACTAGGTTCATGTTCATTACCAGATTGGGTTTCAACATCAGAAATAGAAATATCATTGGGATTCTCAGGTGTGTCTACAACAGGTTCACTAGAAGCATGCAAAGTCCTATCATTTTTATTTTTATTTTTCTTAGAAGGACTAGGTGCATCTACATTGTTTCTCTAAGAATCATGCTCAATTCTCTTAGGGTAGCCTTCAGGTACAAAGGTTCCTGAGTCATTTTACCAGTTCTAGTAGCCACTCTAATAGCAAAATCATTATTTTTACTATTCAATTCATTGAGCAAATCATTCTGAGCTTTAAGTACTTGTTCTACTTGAGTGGTAACTGTCATGGATCTAAGACTGACAGTAGAATGATGGGTAAGTATGAGGAGCAAGATCCTAGCTATGGAGTAGTTGTACACACGAGTTTTACGAGTTCAGGCCCTTCTCGTAGGAAGTAACAGCCCTACGTCTCGGTGCCCTGAGGCGGTCGACTGGATTATGTGTGTGTGTGTGAGAGAGAGAGTTTACAAAAGATGCGAACCCTTGTGCCTGTGGAGGGGGTGGCTTATATAGAGTGCGCTAGGACCCCATCCAACCCACGTTACAAAGGGTTTAAGGTACATTAAAGGGGAGACATTACTGGTAACGCTAGTAAATAAAGAGACATAATGACCATTAAAGGTATGAGGTGATGTCCGACCGTTGCAGTTCGGAGTGACCTTAGACCTTCTGGTGGTCGAGTGTGTCGAGTGACTTCAAGTCTTTCGAGTGGAAGTCCTCATGGTCGAGTGGATGATGACTCCTCTTCGAATGCTTCTGGTTTGAAGGTGACGTCCTAGGGGAGGGTGTCTAGGTCAGGCCTATGACCCTACCCTAGGTACATATCTTCATCATTAGCCCCCGAATGGTTCAGGGTTCGAGTGGGGAAGGAGTTGATAACCTCTCCGATTCAGCTTTTACGCTTCGGAAATGTCTTGTCCAGAGGTCGAATGAACATTCATGATGACTTCAACTGCTTGTTCAGTTGCCTTGATCCATCCTTGGTTTTGTCGAGTGAACTTTCATTGTTAAGCTTCGAGTGTTGATATGGGAAAAATCTTCCGTCTGACAGGTTGTTCTGCTGTCTGCGGATTTCACGGTATTCGAATTTTGGGAAGCGCGCTGGGCGGGGGAGGCCGCAGTAATTGGGACGGATTAGGCAGGCCGCCTCGATCTCTGCACCACCCTTTTTGCCACGTATCGTGTGCGTGACTGTTGCGGGATTTGTTTGGATCGCCTGGGCCCATGAGTCAGCCACTCGGAAATGATCTCTTATAAGGCGTTGGACGGGGTTTTTGCACAGTGTGTTCTCATTCTTCCCCTTCCTCCTCTGTTTTCTCCACCGCATCTGCCTCTGCCCTCGGCGTCGTCGGCCCATTTGAACTCGATCTGCTGCCATGGGGAAGGAGAAGACGGTGGCGTTGGAGCGTGCGAACAAGGCGATGACGAAGGCGAAAGGGAAGAGGAACAGCCGGAGCGGGTCTTCATCGAGGTCCGGCCTACCACCTAGCTGGATCCAAGGCGACTGGATTCGCTCGACAATCAGCCAAGACGATATCAACGACCTGGTCGAGGGGGGACTGATCCCCCACGAATCGGCGCGGCTCCCGGGGAACGATACCGAGCCACAGCCGCAGGAGGGTGAGTGCGTTCTCCTTGCCACTCACGTCAACCGCGGGTTTTCTTTGCCTCCCCATCCTTTCTTTCGAGGTTTCTTGAACTTCTTTGGGGCTCAACTCCACCACTTTTCCCAAACACCATCGTGTACCTTGTCGCTTTCGTGTCCATGTGCGAGAACTTCCTGGGTTGTCGACCACACTGGGGTCTCTTCAAGCACATATTCACGTGTCGTTCTCAGACGGTCAAGAAGGCCAACCCGAGTGACGAGAGGACGCAAGTGATACAGATGTGCGGGGGTCTTGGAATTCAGATGAGGAACAAAAGCACTTTGCCAACCATGATCCTTACCGAGTCGGTCCGGGGTTGGCAGTCGACCTGGTTCTACTGCAAGGACCAACCGACTCTGGGTCAATCGACTGGACTTCCCCCCTTTTCCATGGCCCGAGTGGAGAAGCCCTCCACCTTGAGAGTGATCCCAGAGGAGAAGGCACAGGTGAAGGTGTTGGTCGAGCGGGTGGTCCAACTCGTCCGCGACGGAGTGACCGGTATGGACCTGTTGGAGGTCATCCTCAGTCGACGTACCCAACCACTCCAAGCTCATGACCATCCGATGTGGATGTACTCAGGAATCGAGGATTCCACTTGGATCCACCCGGAGGATGTCAGTGAGAACACGGCGGAGCAGTGGCTGAGAGGCATTACTGGCAACAAGGATAACCCCCGGGGGTCCAGGAGGGTGGTTCCATTCGACCATTTGCGCTAGCCAGAACAGGTACGATTCTGCATTGTCGAGTGTTTTCTTGATTAACCGTGTAACATCTTGTTGACGGCCGACTGTGTTTCTTTTGTTCGTTGTCTTTCAGGCCCTTGTTGATATGTATTCAATGCCCACCGGAGAGTAGGAGCAAGATCCCGAGGGGGAGGCGAGCGGAGGCGAGAGTGGCGAGTGGCACTCGGATGAAGAGGAGGACGAGGAGAGCGATGACCCAAGTGATGAAGAAGTAGTCGACTCGCCTCCTCGCAGAGAAAGGAGGTCCAAGCACACTCATGACCCGGCAAGCACCCCCGACCTGGTGGCTGCACCAACTGGGCAGTCTTCAAAGCACCCTCGGATGTCTTCTCCAGTGCCGACCGAGAAGGCACCGAAGCAGCCCAAGACTGCGCCGCCTCCAGTGCCGAAACCACCGAAGGCCGCATCTTCCAAACCACCGAAGGCTTTGCCCAAAATCAAAGTGGCCATTTCCCACTATCTCTGGGTAACAATCTGACCTGATCCTTTGGTTAACTTGGGTAACAGAACGTAACCGACTGAATGTTGACATTTGCAGTGCTGCCACCTCTGGAACTTCCACACGCCAGTACCAAGACAAGGAGATGGAAGATGCGGTTACCTCCAACCCAGGTACAATTCTCGTGATCTTGTTCTTGATTATTTGGTCGATTAAATTCTGGTGATTCACTTGGGGTCGACTGATATCTTTGCAGCCCCACTCAATGTTATCGAGCTTCCGGATGACGATGAAGACGTGATTCCGAGGCCCAGAAGGAGCAAGAAAGCAGTAGCTGGCAAGATATCTCAGTCGGAGCTGGCGACAGAACCAACAGTCCAACAGCCCGAAGATGTAGGTAGAGCCTATGTAACTTTTGCTGTCCCAGTGTCGAGTGAACGCCTCGCACCGTCGACTGTACCCGTGTTTTCTTCAGCCATCCAACCTCATGCCTCGGAGCTCCAAGCTGCTGCATCTAGACCATCTGTTCCCTTCTTCACCACCTATCAAGTTCCGGAAAGCCAGTCAGACGCTGCTGCGGAGGCTATCTGTCAGGCTGGCGTAATGATGGAGCGGATGAAGGCGGTGCACGACAATAGCCAAGCTGCTTACGACGCCAGCGCGGCTCTTCGAGCCAATGTCCAGGTAAGTTGACTTCCGTCTGAACTTGTTCTATTAGGATATGCTACCTGAATATTTTCCTTCGTACAATATCTTATTGTCTACTTCGAATCTGTACACCCACCGGGTGTTTTGTTGTCTTTAGTATTTGCACTCTTCCACTCGGTCTGGTCGAATGGGATCTGAACCAGTGGGGGCACGCTAAGTGCACCCGCTGGGTGTAGTCCCCGAGACCGCAGTCGACTGCAGGTAGTCGGATGGGGTCTGAGCACTTCTTTCTCTTTCCTTTCTTCCACTCGGTCTGGGCAGAACATGCCGAGTGGGATCTGAACCAGTGGGGGCACACCAAGTGCACCCACTGGGTGTAGTCCCCGAGACCGCGGTTGACTGCTGGTAGTCGGCCAGGGTCGGAGGACTTCTTCTCTTTTTTACTCGACCTGGGCGGACCGGCCGAGTGGAATCTGAACCAGCGGAGGCACGCCAAGTGCACCCACTGGGTGTAGTCCCCGAGACCGCAGTTGACTGCTGGCAGTCGGTTGGGGTCTGAGTAAACTTTGAAGTTTTATTCACTCGGAAGTAAATAATCTTTGATCCCGTCGATTGATATGTCTTTTTCTCTCTGCAGAAATCTTGTACTCTCATTTCCAAGTTCACCGAATTTGAGGAGAAGCATAGGCAACTCAACCTTGACCTGGAGCTGGCCCAACAAAACTTGAAGAAGGCTCAAGATGAAGATGCCGGTATGGAAGGTAACTGCCTGTCGACTGCTCATGTCGATCGTCCTTTAAATTATCCCTCCGATCTTTTGTTTGATCTAAATGCTTATTTTGCAGAGAAAATGAGGTTGTCTCTAGAGAAGGACTTGGACCTTGCAGCTGCGCAGAAGGAGGCTCAAGAGAAGACTACCCTTGCTGACAAGAAGCTGGCTTCAGTCGGAGTGCTGGAAGAGGAAGTAAGTAAGTAAGTTGAAGTCTTCTCTCACTGAATCCAACCGAGAGGCAACTTGTCTGAAGAAGGATAAGGTGGATCTGAACGAGAAGCTGGAAGACATGGCTCGTAAGAGAAATGACTTAGAAGCTTATCTGGAAACCCTCGCCAAGAACCTCTTTCTTATGCTCGAAGGTACCCCTTTTAATCCGACTGCTTTACTGTTTGCAAGTTAGTCCTGTCCAGTCGACTCATTAACTCCTTGACTGTAGAATTTTGCCAAAACTTTGAAGACGAGACTGGACGGATCGAGACGGGTTTGGACCCTATCCTTTCTCCAGTCGGCGACGAGGCTGCCATGAATGTGCTTCGACTGGAATCCTGCGTCTCTAGTGTTACAAGTTATCTTGCCCGTCTAAAGGTGGCAGTTTCACGCATCAACTCATCGCTCTGTCCAAGGGCAATGCTTCAAAATGATCTCGAGTCTCTGATGGCTCGACTCAACGAGGTCCCCGGTCGGGTGCAGGAATGGAAAAAGTCCTCTGCCCGATGCGGTGCCGACGTGGCTCTGTCGCTGGTAAGAGTCCACTACAAGGAAGCCCACGAAGATAAGCTGGCAACGATCAAGGTTGCCAACACCAAAAGGCATGACTTCCAGTCCTTCATGGAGACTTTCATCGCTGCTACCACTCGGATCGCTGATGGAATTGACTTGGACGAATTCGTCGAGCCTGCAAGCCCCCCTCCTGCCGAATGAACAAACTAGAGATTTAAACTTGCCTTAAATTTTCCTCGGAATACCGAGTGGTTTCTGTAACCGTTAAACTCCTTCGGGCTTGATGCCCGAGTACTTTTATCTTCGTTTTGAAACTCTTGAGATTTTATCCGATCTTGGTTTATCTTCTGCATATGCTTGCGTTCATCTTCGAGTAGAACTTGTTCTTCACTCGGAATATCCTTCGAGATGCAACTCTGAAGGAGATATCCCAGTCGACCTGCACCTCGCTGTCCTTGCGGATAAGGATGGAGCGCACACTGTATTTGTGGCGCTGCTCCGAGGACAGGGTTGCGGTCGACCTGCACCTCGTGATCCTTGCACTCGGTAGGATTTTTGAAACTTAGGCGAGCACGAGGCTGCAGCTAAGCCCCCGAGTGTGAGGTTTGCTCATCACTCGGTAGGATTTTTTCAACTTAGGGGAAATGGATTCGCAGCTAAGCCACCCACTGGGGGATTTCAGAAACAGTCGTAAACAATCGACAATCTTTTTAGAAGACTGTAAAACTCTTGTCTTTGATAAACAAAATACAAAGGTGTTTTTTATTACATCTCAGCAGACTGAGTGTTTAAGTATAAAAGGGGCGGAGTAGCTCCGCATTCTAGGCGCGTGGCTCGTCTTTCTTGTGCTCGACATCATAAAGGTGGTACGCTCCATTGTGGAGCACTCTAGTGACCACGAACGGGCCTTCCCAAGAGGGAGCAAGCTTGTGTGGTTTCTGCTGATCCACTTGGAGAACTAGGTCTCCCTCTTGAAATGCTCGACCCCTCACGTTTTTGGCATGGAATCGACGCAGGTCTTGCTGATAGATGGTTGATCGGATCAAGGCCATCTCTCTTTCTTCTTCAAGGAGGTCAACTGCATCCTGTCGTGCTTGTTCTGCTTCTTCCTCTGTGAAAAGCTTGACTCGGAATGCATTGTGGAGCAAGTCACTCGAAAGTACAACTTCGGCTCCATAAACCAAGAAAAACGGGGTTCTGCCAGTCGATCGATTGGGAGTTGTCCTCAATCCCCATAATACTGATGCAAGTTCGTCGACCCAGGCTCCTGCTGCGTGTTTGAGGTCACGCATCAGTCGGGGTTTGAGTCCTTTGAGAATCAACCCATTTACTCTTTCAGCCTGCCCATTCGACTGGGGATGGGCGGCCGAGGCATAGTCGACTCGAGTACCTTGTGAAGCACAAAAAGTCCTGAACTCATCAGAATCAAAGTTTGATCCATTGTCAGTGATGATGTTGTGGGGAACACCATATCTGAATGTTATCTCTCTGATGAAGCTGATAGCAGTACTGGCATCAAGGTTCTTGATAGGCTTGGCTTCAATCCACTTGGTGAACTTGTCGACTGCTACAAGCACATGAGTGAATCCACTCTTGCCAGTCCTCAAAGGTCCAACCATATCCAATCCCCAAACAACAAAAGGCCAGACGAGTGGAATGGTCTTCAGGGCTGACGCAGGCTTGTGAGACATGTTGGAGTAAAACTGGCAACATTCACATTTGTCGACTATTTCTTGTGCCATCTCATTTACTCGAGGCCAGTAAAATCCCGCTCGGTATGCTTTGGCCACAATGGTCCGAGAGGACGCATGGTGACCACAGGTCCCCGAGTGGATATCATTGAGGATCACTCGACCTTCTTTGGGTGTTATGCATTTCTGGCAAACTCCAGTCACACTTTCTCTGAACAACTGTCCTCTTATCATAGTGAAGGCCTTAGATCGACGGATGATCTGTCGAGCCTCTTCTTCATCTTCTGGGAGTTCCCTTCTAAGAATGTATGCGATATATGGTACTGTCCAATCAGGGGTGATGACCGAAACTTCCATGATCAAGTCGACCACGGCTGGAATCTCGATTTCAGTCGGATCAGTGGCACTCTTCGGCCGTGGGGGCTCTTCAGTGAAGGGATCTTCTTGAACTGAAGGTGCATGAATATGCTCTAGGAACACATTACTGGGAATGGCTTCTCTCTTGGAGCCTATCTTTGCCAGATCATCGGCTGCTTGATTTTTCAGTCGAGGGATGTGATGGAGCTCTAACCCCTGAAACCTTCTAACTTTCTTACTGCATTGCAATAACCAGTCATGGATGGGCTTCTGACGTCCCATTCCTTCATCACCTGATTGACCAATAAATCCGAGTCGCTATAGACCATGAGGCGACAGATGTCGAGTGAAATGGCCATACGCAACCCATACAGAAGTGCCTCGTATTCGGCCTCATTGTTGGAGGAGTCAAAGTGAATCTGGAGAACATAACTGAGTTTGTCACCACGGGGGGAGACCAACACTACTCCAACACCGGAACCATTCAGCATCTTGGACCCATCAAAGAACATGGTACAATGCTCCGAGTGAATTTGGGCTGGAAGTTGCTGTTCGATCCACTCGGTAAGGAAATCAACTATTGCTTGGGACTTAATAGCCTTCTTTGATTCAAACTTGATATCCAAGGGAAGGAGTTCAATCGCCCACTTTGCCACTTAACTAGTTGCATCTTTGTTGTTCAAAATCTCTGATAATGGAGTGTCGCTGACGACTGTAATGGAATGATCAGAGAAATAGTGTGCAACCTTCTTTGTGGTCATGTAAATTCCATAAACAAGCTTCTGATAATGGGGATATCTTTGCTTTGATGGAGTCAGAACTTCAGAAACGTAATATACTACGCGCTGAACTTTATAAGTTTTTCCTTCGTCTTCCCGCTCGATCGTGAGTACTGTACTGACAACTTGTCCAGTGGCTGCAATGTAAAGCAGTAAAGACTCTTTGCTGATTGGTGCAGCAAGCACCAGCTGGGTGGAAAGCAGGGCTTTGAGCTCTACAAACGCAGCATCAGCTTCGGGAGTCCACTCGAACTTATCAGACTTCTTCATCAGTCGGTAAAGAGGCAGTGCCTTTTCATCGAGACGAGAAATGAATCAACTCAGGGCGGCCAAACAACCAGTAAGCTTTTGGACATCGTGCACATGCACAGGGCGTTTCATCCAAAGAATGGCACCAATTTTCTCTGAGTTAGCGTCGATCCCTCGTTCAGAAACGAGGAAACCGAGTAAATTTCCGCCAGGAACTCCGAATGTGCGCTTTGATGGATTAAGCTTGATATCATACCTTCTGAGGTTGGCAAAGGTTTCGGCAAGGTCAGCCAGCAGGTCGGAACCTTTACGTGACTTGACTACAATGTCATCCATGTATGCTTCCACATTCCGACTGATTTGAGTGAGTAGACACTTCTGGATCATCCTCATGAATGTGGCTCCGGCGTTCTTCAGGCCGAATGGCATAGTGACATTACAAAAACATCCGAATGGAGTGATGAAAGCCATTTTTATCTCATCAGGTCCATACTGTCGGATCTGATGGTACCCGGAATAGGCGTCCAAGAAGGACAAACGCTCACACCCCGCAGTTGAGTCAACAATTTGGTCGATGCGGGGAAGAGGAAAATGATCTTTCGGGCAGGCCCGATTGATATGCTTGAAGTCAACGCACATGCGAAGTGAATCATCCTTCTTAGGGACCATGACAACATTGGCGAGCCACTCGGAGTGGTAAATCTCTCGGATGAACTCAGCTGCCAGGAGCCGAGCCACTTCCTCGCCAATTGCTTTTCTCTTCTGGACGGCGGACCGTCGGAGATGTTCCTTGACTGGTTTTACTTTCGGGTCGACTCGCAAACGATGCTCAGCCAGTCCCCTGGGTACACCCGGCATGTCAGAAGGTTTCCATGCAAAGATGTCCCAGTTCTCACGGAGGAACTGGATGAGCGCTTCTTCCAATTTGTTGTCGAGTGTTGACGAGATATGGGTCGGAGCAGCATTGGGATCGGTCGGGTGAACATGAGTCGGCTTCGTTTCTCCTGACGACTGAAATGCGGATTCTGTGGCAGGCTTCTTGGCTCACAGCAAATCACTCAGATCTGCATTTTTCTGATACTCTTGCAGTTCTACTACTGCCATCTGTGCATTGACAATTTTTGAGCCCTTCTGGAAGCACTCTTCCGCCTTCTGCCGATTGCCAGTGACAGTGATTACTCCTCTGGGGGCCAGGCATCTTCTATTTGAGATACATGTAACATGGTCAAGCCATAAAGCGTGCATAAGCAGGTCTCCCCAGAATGTCATGGTAAGCACTCTTGAAATCCACTACCTCAAGCATCAACTTTTCCTTGCGGTAATTCTTGGAATCATCGAAAACCACATCAAGTGTGATCTGGTCGAGTGACTGAGCCTTCTTGCCAGGTATAACACCGTGGAAACTCATGTTGCTTTCACTAAGCTTGGACATCGGAATGCCCGTTCCCTTCAAGGTTTCAGCATAAAGGATATTCAGGCCATTGCCACCATCCATCAGCACTTTAGTCAGTCGAGTGCCTTCGACTACTGGGTCGACCACCAGTGCTTTCCTCCCAGGGGTGGCTATATGCGCTGGTGGTCTGATTGGTCGAATGTGATGGCAGTCTGGGACCACTTCAAATAACTGGGTGTTGCCGGAGCAACCATGTTCACCTCCCTGTTAATAACCTTCAATCGACTTTTGCTTTCAACATCAGCAAAAATCATCAGCATGGAATTGACATTGGGAAAACCATCATCATCTTCTTCTCTATCCTCTCCTCTGTCCAACTCCTTTTCCTTCTCTTTGGGTTGTTTCTCTCGGAACTGCTGGATCAGGAGACGACACTGTCAAGTGGTGTGTTTAGGGTAAATGAGATTCCCCTCTTCATCTTTTTTGGTATGAATATGGCAGGGTAAATCCAACACATCATTCCCATCTTGATCTTTAATCTTCTTGGGAGTCCAGGGCCCTTTGGGTTTTCCCTTGAATTTCCCTTGAGCAACAACTAAAGCTTCACCAGGAGCAGCTGGTTCGGCCTTTCGCTTCTGTTTCTGACTGGAATTCCCTCCTCCGGTTTCTTGGGCGACTGTTTTAATCTTCTTGGGAGTCTAGGGCCCTTTGGGTTTTCCCTTGAATTTCCCTTGAGCAACAACTAAAGCTTCACCAGGAGCAGCTGGTTCGGCCTTTCGCTTCTGTTTCCGACTGGAATTCCCTCCTCCGGTTTCTTGGGCGACTATTTTATGTTTGCCACACCGGAGTCGGTCTTCCTCTTCACCATTGGCATATTTGGTGGCAATCTCCATCATCCGAGTCATAGTCATATCTCCTGTCCGACCGAATTTCAGATTCAACTCCCGATACTTGACGCCTTCCTTGAAGGCACAAAATTGCTTGGCGATCTGACACATTCTCCACTATATGATGTAACATGATCCATCTCTGAATATAATCCCTCAAGGTTTCATTCGGTTTCTGAACACAACACTGCAATTCTGCCAACCCTGCCGGCCTTTTGCAAGTGCCTTCAAAGGTTCTAACAAATACTCGAGCAAGTTCCTCCCAACTATATATGCTGCCAGGACCAACTGATTCAACCACGCTCTGGCAGAGCCCTCCAACATCAAGGGGAGGTGTTTCATGGCCACATCATCATTGCCACCACCAATCTGCACAGCCACTCGTTAATCCTCAAGCCAAGTGTCTGGCTTGGACTCGTCGGTGAACTTGCTGACTCCAGTCGCCAACCTAAAGTTGGGAGGAATCACTACTGCTCTGATGGCTCTGCTGAAATACTCGGGTCCTGAAATGTGTACCCTCCTTCCAGTCGAATGATCTCTACCGTGGCCTTCTCTGTGAGCTCTGTTTCTATCAACCAGACCTTGAACGAGGATAGACCTTCCATCAAAGCCTGGCTCTCTGGGGTCGACTGGAATTCTTCGTTCGCCGCTGTGGGGGCGCCTGTCATCTTGCCGCCGAGGCACGTATGACCCACTCCTCGGAGGAGGCATGGGCACTCGACGACAGTCGTCGTGGTCGAGTCGATGATCATACTGCTCATGGTTACTGTACTAATCTTGCTGGTACCCACGTCCCTCACGCCGCGGAGGCGATCTCGGGCTATGGGCAGATTGGACAGTATTCGCCACCACAGACCTGCTATGAATCCTATTCCGCGACTGAGATACTGCTGTATTCTGCTCCCCCGCTGCCCGGAGTAAAGCCCGGATCTGCATCAAACCTCGGCCAGCTTCTGACTGGGAAGGTTGAATTGACTCTGCTATTTGAGCTACAGCTGTGAGATTCTAGATTGGAGTTCGGTATACCTGAGTCGGAGGCGGAAAAAGTTGTTGTCGACTAGACTCGGGGATCCGCTGTCGAGCACGCTCGTCAAGTGCGCACTGGAGGTTCTCCAGTCGAGTGCGCTCAGCCAAGTTGGCCAGGCGCGCCTCCTCCAAGGCCTGGGCCTCAGGGTTTCTCCAACGATAGGAGTGTGAAGTGCATCCATATTACAGCGGCAAAGATCTTCCCTCCTCTGCGAAGAGAGGGGCTCGGGGCGGTACTCCTCGTGAACACGCGACGGATCGCCGCCGCCATCGCCACCGCCTTCACGGGTGAAGCTAGGAGGACTGCGTGGTCCTTTGACCATCAAGACTTCCGCCGCGGGGTCGCTGCTGTCGCATTCAGACGCAGTCTCGACGGAGCCAGTTGACAGATCGAATAGGCCGCAGAGAGTTTCATCGGGCTCGATCGCCGTGATTTGTGGGGTGGCCGATTGGCGGGCCACCGCGTGCCTCACCCACCGCTGAAGCCGCGACCGACCAGATCGCTGGTGCCGATGAACAACGGAAAGGGAGGTTGCCGTAGGAGCCGACTGATACGGAGTCGACGGTTGCCGAAGAAGGACGCCGCGAACGCATGCCCGGAAGTGCGTCGCCCCGCGGACGGGGAGCGCCTCGACGTCAAGTGGAGCCTCGTGGAGCCAAGCAGAGTCGTCGATGATGAAGATGAGCGCGCCGAGACAGATCTCGCGGCCTTCAGCCAATCCTCCGTCGGAAACCATGATGATGGGAATCGGAAAAGTCGCAACTTCTCCAATAAACTACTAACACACCTGCCCCACGGTGGGCGCCAACTGTCGTGGATCTAAGACTGACAGTAGAATGGGGGGTAAGTATGAGGAGGCAAGATCCTAGCTATGGAGTAGTTGTACACACGAGTTTTACGAGTTCAGGCCCTTCTCGGAGGAAGTAACAGCCCTACGTCTCGATGCCCTGAGGCGGTCGACTGGATTATGTGTGTGTGAGTTTATAAAAGATGTGAACCCTTGTGCCTGTGGAGGGGGGTGGCTTATATAGAGTGCGCCAGGACCCCATCCAGCCCACGTTACAAAGGGTTTAAGGTACATTAAAGGGGAGACGTTACTGGTAACGCTAGTAAATAAAGAGACATAATGACCATTAAAGCTATGAGGTGATATCCGACCATTGCAGTTCAGAGTGACCTTAGACCTTCTGGTGGTCGAGTGACAGTCTTGATGGTCGAGTGACTTCAAGTCTTCCGAGTGGAAGTCCTCATGGTCGAGTGGATGATGACTCCTCTTCGAATGCTTCTGGTTTGACGTTGACGTCCTAGGGGAGGGTGTCTAGGTCAGCCTATGACCCTACCCTAGGTACATATCTTCATCAGTAACCATAGAAGCATGTTTGCAAATGAGTTTAAGTTTACCTTTAACTATGGACATATAATCACTCAAGTGTTCAATCATATAAGCATTGCGTTTTAATTCTCTACCAAAATAAGCATTGAAGTCTTCTTGCTTAACCATAAAGTTATCAAACTCATCCAAACATTGGCTAGCAAACTTAGAAGGAGGGATTTTTATCATATCTATAGAGAGAATTTACCTTTACTACCTGTGTCGTGTTATCAAGACCATGTGTTTCTTCAATAGGTGATGGATTAAAACCATGTATTTCTTCAACAGGCGGTAAATTAAGACCATGTATTTCTTCAACAGGCGGTAAATTAAGACCATGTATTTCTTCAACAGGAGGTAAATTCTTAACATCTTCTGCTTTTATACCTTTTTCCTTCATAGATTTCTTTGCCTCTTGCATATCTTCAGGACTGAGAAATAGAAAACCCCTTTTCTTCGGAGTTGTCTTAGGAGTTGGTTCAGGAATTGGATTAGGAATTGGATCAGGAAGTGTCCAATTATTTTCATTATTCAACATATTATTCAATAAAATTTCAGCTTCATTTGTTGTTCTTTCCCTGAAAACACAACCAGCACAACTATCCAGGTGGTCTCTGGAAGCATCGGTTACTCCATTATAAAAGATATCAAGTATTTCATTTTTCTTAAGAGGATGATCAGGCAAAGCATTAAGTAATTGGATAAGCCTCCCCCAAGCTTGTGGGAGAATCTCTTCTTCAATTTGCACAAAATTATATATTTCCCTTAAAGCAGCTTGTTTCTTATGAGCAGGGAAATATTTAGCAGAGAAGTAATAGAGCATATCCTGGGGACTACGCACACAACTAGGATCAAGAGAATTAAACCATATCTTAGCATCACCCTTTAATGAGAACAAAAATATCTTAAGGATATAATACTAGCGAGTTTTCTCATCATTAGTGAACAGGGTGGCTATATCATTTAATTTAGTAAGATGTGCCAAAACAGTTTCAGATTCATAGCCATAGAAAGGATCAGATTCAACCAAAGTAATTATATTAGGGTCGACAGAGAATTGATAATCCTTATCAGTAACAATGATAGGTGAAGTAGCATAAGGAGGATCATAATTCATTCTAGCATTCAGAGTTTTTTGTTTTAGCTTAGCTAATAATTTCTTAAGATCACTCCTATCATTGCAAGCAAGAAAATCTCTAGCAGTTTCTTCATCCATAACATAGCCCTCAGGCACAACAGATAATTCATATCTAGGGGGAGAATCTTCATCATCACTTTCATCAATATTATTAGTTTCAATAATTTCATTCTCTCTAGCCCTAGCAAGTTGTTCATCAAGAAATTTACCAAGTGGCACAGTAGTATCAAACATAGAAGTAGTTTCATCATACGTATCATGCACAGTAGAAGTGGCATCATCAATAACATGCAACATATCAGAATTAATAGCAGAAGCAGGTCTAGGTGTCGCAAGCTTACTCAAAACAGAAGGTGAATCAAGTGCAGAGCTAGATGGTAGTTCCTTACCTCCCCTTGTAGTTGAGGGATAAATCTTGGTTCTTGGATCTTTCAAGTTCTTCATAATGATAAGAAGATATAAATCCCAAGGTACTCAAAGAATAGAGCTATGCTCCCCGGCAACGGTGTCAGAAAATAGTCTTGATAAGCCACAAGTATAGGGGGATTGCAACAGTTTTCGAGGGTAGAGTATTCAACCCAAATTTATTGACTCGACATAAGGGGAGGCAAAGAATATTCTCAAGTATTAGCAGCTAAGTTTTCAATTCAACCTCACCTGGATAACTTAATATCTACAGCAAAGTATTTAGTAGCAAAGTAATATGTTAGTAGTGGTAACTATAGCAAAAGTAACGGTAGCAAAAGTAATATTTTTGGTGTTTTGTAGTGATTGTAACAATAGCAACGGAAAAGTAAATAAGCGAAGAACAATATATGGAAAGCTCGTAGGCATTGGACCGATGATGGAGAATTATGCTGGATGCGGTTCATCATGTAACAGTCGTAACATAGGGTGAGACAGAACTAGCTCCAATTCATCAATGTAATGTAGGCATGTATTCCGAATATAGTCATACGTGCTTATGGAAAAGAACTTGCATGACATCTTTTGTCCTACCCTCCTGTGGCAGTGGGGTCCTAGCGGAAACTAAGGGATATTAAGGCCTCCTTTTAATAGAGTACCGGACCAAAGAATTAACACATAGTGAATACATGAACTCCTCAAACTACGGTCATCACCGGGAGTGGTCCCGATAATTGTCACTTCGGGGTTGCCGGATCATAACACATAGTAGGTGACTATCGACTTGCAAGATAGGATCAAGAACTCTCATATATTGATGAAAACATAATAGGTTCAGATCTGAAATCATGGCACTCGGGCCCTAGTGACAAGCACTAGGCATAGCAAAGTCATAGCGGCATCAATCTCAGAACATAGTGGATACTAGGCATCAAACCCTAACAAAACTAACTCGATTACATGATAAATCTCATCCAACCCATCACCGTCGAGCAAGCCTACGATGGAATTACTCACGCACAGCGGTGAGCATCATGAGATTGGTGAGGGAGGATGGTTGAGGATGACGATGGCGACGGATTCCCCTCTCCGGAGCCCCGAACGGACTCGATATCAGCCCTCCCGAGAGAGTTTAGGGCTTGGTGGCGGCTCCGTATCGTAAAACACGATGAATCTTTCTCTCTGATTTTTTCTCCCCAAACATGAATATATGGAGTTGGAGTTGAGGTCGGTGGAGCTCCAGGGGGCCACGAGGCAGGGGGCGCGCCCCCACCCTCGTGGACAGGTGGAGGCCCCCCTGATGTGGATTCTTCTTCCAGCATTTTTTATATATTCCAAAATAATTCTCCGTTGATTTTTAGGTCATTCCGAGAACTTTTATTTCTACACAAAAATAACACCATGGAAATTCTAACAACATCAGTCCGGGTTAGTTCCATTCAAATCATGCAATTTAGAGTCCAAAACAAGGGCAAAAGTGTTTGGAAAAGTAGATAAGACGGAGATGTATCATGGCATTCAAAACATTTTTGAAGTCCCGGTTCTAAGCCATAAAGCATGGCGCACTAAACTATTAAGTAGTCATCATATCGAGCTTGCCAAATGTTCATAACATCTGCATCTGCTCCTGCAATAGGTTTGTCACCTAGCGGTCCATCCAGGACATAATTCTTCTATGCAACAATGAGGATAATCCTCAGATCACGGACCTAGTCCGCATCATTGCTACTATCATCTTTCAACTTAATTTTCTCTAGGAACATATAAAAAATAGGGGAGCTATACTGCGAGCTATTGATCTACAACACAGATATGCAAAAACTTTTAAGACTAAGTTCATGATAAATTTAAGTTCAATTAATCAAATTACTAATGAACTCCCACTGAAATAAACATCCCTCAAGTTATCTAAGTGATACGTGATCCAAATCAACTAACCCATGTCCGATCATCACGTGAGATAGGGTAGTCATCAATGGTGAACATCTCTATATTAATCATATCTACTATATGATTCACGTTCGACCTTTCGGTCTCCAGTGTTCCGAGACCATGTCTGTACATGCTAGGCTCGTCAAGTTTAACCCATGTATTTTGCATGTGCAAAACTGTCTTACTCCCGTTGTATGTGAACGTAGAGTCTATCACACATGATCATCACATGGTGTCTAGAAACAAAGAACCGTAGGAACGGTGCATACTCAGGGAGAACACTTTTATCTTGAAATTAAGTGAAGGGATCATCTTATAATGCTACCACCGTTCTAAGCAAAATAAGATGCATAAAGGACAAACATCACATGCAATCAAAATATGTGACATGATATGGCCATCATTATCTTGTGTTTTTGATATCTATCTCCAAAGCATCGTCATGATCTCCGTCGTCACCAGCTCGACACCTTGACCTCCATCTTAGCGTCGTTGTGTAGAGGTCGTCAGGCCAACTATTGCTTCTACAACTATCACTAACGCATAGTGATAAAGTAAAACAATTACATGGCGCTTGCACTTCATACAATAAAGAGCCAACCCTAAGGCTCCTGCCGGTTGTCGATATTACAAAACATGATAATCTCATCAATCAACATATATAACATCATATCTTGACCATATCACATCATAGCATGCCCTACAAAAACAAGTTGGACGTCCCCTACTTTGTTGTTGCAAGTTTTACGTGGCTGCTACGGGCTTCTAGCAAGAACCATTCTTACCTACGCATAAAACCACAACGGTGATTCATCAAGTTTGTTGTTTTAACCTTCTTCAAGGACCGGCCACAGTCAAATTCGATTCAAATAAAGTAGGAGAAACAGACACCCACCAGCCACCTTTTATGCAAAACTAGTTGCATGTCAGTCGGTGGAACCGGTCTCATGTGCGTGGACATGTAAGGTTGGTCCGGGCCGCTTTATCCCACAAAGTCGCCGAATCAAAATAAGACGTTGGTGGTAAGCAGTATAACTATCACCGCCCACAACTCTTTGTGTTCTACTCGTGCATATCATCTACACATAGACCTGGCTCGGATGCCACTGTTGGGAAACGTTGCATGGAAAACAAAAAAATCTACGCACACGCAATGATCTATCCATGGAGATGCATAGCAATGAGAGGGGGAGATTGTGTCTACGTACCCTCGTAGACTATAAGCGGAAGCGTTTATTCAACGCGGTTGATGTAGTCATCACTACAAAAAAATACACTTCCGTGATGATACGTGTTTGTCAGAGTAGGTCGCTTTTTTGTCATGCATGTACATCCATGACAAATTTATGACAGAATCAAGATAGTCATACCTGTGCTGTCGTAAAAGTGTTCCATGACATTACCAAAATTATCATCATGGAAGTGTCCACTTCCATGACGATAAATTGCGCGTCACAGAAGTACTTTCGTCAAGGGTGGCCGACACGTGGCATCCACCGTAACGGAACGCCGTTAAGATATCGGGTCGGGTTTTGGATCCGATAACCCGTTAACAGCCCCGACCAATGGGAAATTTCCACGTGTAAAATTCTTCTTGGCCGGACAAAACATGTGTCAGCTCGTCAGTGGGTCAGATAGGCGCCTATGATACATCGACACGTGGCACGGCCCAACAGAGGCCCATTCCTGTGTAAAGGCCGGCCCGTTTGACTTGGTCAAAAGCTGGCGGGCCGACCCATGGAAAGCCTGTTAACGGCCTGTTCAAATATAGCCCATTTATAGCCCGCTAACCCAAGGCCCGTTACGCCCTATCCGAATTAGGCCCAATAGCGTCATCTGGGCCATCCAATATGATTCCAGCCCGTTTTCACTTCTGGCCCATGTATGGCCCATGACGTCTTTTGGCCCATATGAGGCCCTATGTAACTCATGGCCTACTAACGGCCCATGGTGAAACTGGCCCGTAATGAATAGTGTATCACTTTACACCCATTAACGGCCCGTGGTGAAACTGGCCCGTGATGAATAGTGTATCACTTTATACCCATTAACGGCCCGTCATTCTGTTGGGCCGTTTCCAGCCCATGTTATCTTTCGGCCTTCTTAGAGCCCATTTATTCTTGGGCTCATTTCTAGCATTCGTTTACTTATGGCCCATTACTGTCATTTTCTGCTTGTGGGCCAAATTCAGCCTGTGGTTACAGTTAGCCCGTTTGTGGTCCGTTAATACGTTGGACCGTTTTCATAGCGTCATCAAATACGGCCTATTAATGATGGCCCGTTATGGTCGGCCCATGAACGGACGATTCCAACTCTAGCCCGTTTACGGCCATAATGCGGCATGCTATTGGCCCATGTTTGGCCATCGATCATACTGCTCGTATAAGGCCCATTGATGATACGACCCGTAGAAGGCCCATTGTTTCTACGGCCCGTAGAAGGCCCATTGTTTCTACGGCCCGTAGAAGGCCCACTATTTCTACGGCCCGTAGGAGGCCCAGTGTCACTACAGTAAATATTAGCCCATGGTTATTGTGGCCTAGTTTTAAAAAATAGGTTATTGCAGCCACTAGCAAACCGCGGAAAAAGAACTGCAATGACTAGAAGCAAACAAATAAACAAGACAACAAGGAAATAAATAAGCAAGCAACTTACGCTAGGCTATCACGGCTATCACACATATTACATCCACTGGGCATCAAAGTTTGCCACCAGTGCAAATAAACGCGCCGACAAAAGAATATACAAAACTGAGAGCACTTCAGAAGGCACTAGGCCTGGCCAGGTCGCCCCCCCCAAACAGCTGAAGAAGCTGAGTAGACCTCAGTTGTGTCAACGATAGATGCATCAACACTAGATTTAAGGCATGATGGTGCGCACGGCAGTCCTTTGACATCTTCATTGCATCTTTGACTTCAAGTCGGAGCTGAGCTGAAGCAAGCCTTTCCGCTTTAAGTTGAGACTGAAGAAGTCGAACTGATTGAGGCAGCGACTGCATAGAGGTTGTCTCACACCTGCTGGTGAGTAGCTTCAACTCACTGTCTTCATCAAGACAGGACCTTGGGGTCATCTCGCTGTCCTCAAAATGGTTTGGCTCACTATCTTCCCTAAAGTTCTGCCTGGCGTAAGAGATACGAGTCTGAAAGAGAAACAAGGAGACACGTAACAGGTTTCACAATTATATAAGCAAATAAATGGATCTGTTCTGCATAAGGAACATGTTTTTACAACTACAATTTGAAACTGGTAGTTGTTGCAAACATCCAATCAGATGTAAACAGCAAAGCAAACAGTAGTGGAGGAAATGATGCCTATCCTAATCTATACTAGAACAAAGTTTGAAGGCTTGAGAAGGATGAACTTACATTACATGTTAACACGGGCTGGACAAAGCCCTTCTCCATGTTGATGGAAGGATAATTCAATAAATTCCCCAAAGAAAATTCTTTATAAGCGTTGCCATTATTCTACATTTTGCAAAGAGTAAATATAGATCAAATAATATTGGAAGAAACAGAGGATAATGAAGCTCAGGTGCAGACTGATGATACATAATCAAATAGCAATTAATTAAGTACAGCGTCACAAGGCAAAAGGGAGAGAGGTACTGACAAGAGCAATGCAGAGCCCATTATTGTTTTGAGATCGTATGATCCTTTGAGCAAGGAGATTCATCTGAAATTAGTTTTCATACAAGAGAGAAGGTAAGGCACAAGCAGAAATTTAGGAGTTCAAATTTTGAATTGATATCATAGACAGTACCTGACGCTGGGCTCCCAACAGTTCTAATAGGGGTTTGGCCACTGGAGTAGGGGTAAAGTGTGGTACAGTTGGGCCTGTGTTTTCTGTGGCTGCTGATCTATCTGATTTAACAGGTATCACTACCTTTTCCAAATACCTAGTTTGTACTCCTTGACGACCTGCACTCACCCTCTTCCTTTTGGACACCTATTACGAAAGAACAACATCTGACTGGAAAAACATAGTGTGACGACACATGGAATAGGTACAGAAAATGGATAGGTATGGCATATACTCATATATGATGCTTAAACTAAGCAGATGGTGTAACAAAGTAGAAGTAATGCAAGAGGTCAGATGCAAAATATGTGCGACCAATACAACTTTGCAAAGTTAGAGCAAGCACCTTGATGGGTGAATAAGATAGGCCATCCTCCACCATGCCAAGTTTGATAGCCAGTGGATCGTTCCGCAATATTCCTCTCGTGCGCCCATTCTCATATTCATTTTGATAATGTTCAATATCTGACATGCATGAAAACATAAAAACAAGTGAGATTTTCTTTGTAATGCAGAAGTGATTCTAATCCAATACTGCCTCCCTGTAAACCCTTTGTGCTATCTCTGCAATTCTTTTAAAAGATGCCATGCATGCTGTAATTTGTTGTGTGCATTAATATAATGTGGCCTACTACTCAAAATATGAGAGCTCCAGAAGTGATGACACTTCGCAGATGATAGCTTCAACATATAGTAAAGAAGAACAAGTCGACCTGACCTGACAGATTCAAAATATACTAAGGGAGAACAACTCGACCTGACCAGTCGACCGCAAGAGAAGAGTATCATCTTAAAGAAGAGCAGAAGAGCAAGCAGATTGAAGATATTACAAGTCTTTTAATACAATGTCGGTTGGCCACCCATGATGAACCAGAGCGCACAGAGAAATACTATTCTTTCCGGTCTCTCCATATGTGGCTCACATGCATTTCGAAACTAAAGTAGGAACATTTAGCTAACCAATTAAACATCTCTCAGTTTTACTAATATCAGCAATAATATCAGATATGAATTTGTACAACTAAGCTTGTTTAGCTCGATGGGTGGAGCAGTGCTATTACGACACGAACCACGTAGGCTGATTGTGGTCATCATAAAATGGGGAAAACATAAGCATGATGAGTACAGTGTTGACCGTGGCAGTGGGATGGCAGATCTGAAGCTGCAAACCGCGCAAAGGGTAGTTAGCAACCGATGTTTGCTTTGAAATAACAACTAAGATTTGGTATGGACAAGAAAGTACGGTCAACAAGTGACAAAGAAATGCAATTATGCTGTCTCTCTATATGTCGCGACATGCATTTGGAAACTCAAGTGGGACCTTTAGCTAACCAATTAAATGTGTCGGTTAACTAATATCAGTATCATATCACAATCATATTTGAACAACTAAGCTTTCGAATTCTGAGTGTTGTGTTGTTTAGCTTCAAGGGTGGAGTAATGCTAGTACGACAGAAAGCACCTACGCAGATCATAGTAGAGTATATAAAAGGGGAAAACCCTAAGCATCAAGAGAAAAATCAGGAAAGTGGAACTAGCTGGACCAGTGGGTGGCGCACATGCTTTTCGAAACGAATATAGGAACATTAGGTGACCAATTAAACGTTCTCTGTTTTAGTGATATTAGCATCATATCAGATTCGTATTTCAACACGTAAGCTTTGGGTTGAGGTCTTGAGGAGCAGTGCTAGCACGACACGAAGCACCTACGATGATGGTAGTGAATATGAAGGGGGGAAACCATAAGCTTTACGAGTATAGTGCCCGTGCCATGGCGGATCTGAAGGTGCAAACCGGACAAAGCTACTTCGCAACCAATGTTTGCTTTCAACTAGCCACTACGATTTGGTACGGACAAGAAAAGTACAGTAAACAAATTACGATCTATTTTCCGGGTGAGATCAATAACTTAAGCACATATGGAAGAGTACCAGCTCTCTTGCGACGCCGTGTAGGCCTATGCTGATACGTTGAGGGTGCTGCGGGTGCGATGGCTGTCGGCGGCGGGGAAGAAGACTTTAGACGGCAGACGGCCGGGTCGGGGGATATATCCTGTTGCCGTGGACGAGGCGGTCGTAGGAGCAGCAACGGCAAGGTGGACGATGGCGCCGATGAAGCGAGAGGAGGCGATGAAAGGATCCTGGTCCAGCGCCGTGGATGAGAGACGTCCATCTCTTGCAGTGGACGACGGGGTAGGGGTAGCGGCTCCGGCAAGGTGGAGGATGGGGTGGCGGACGGAGGAGGCTGGCCGCAGTGCGGAGGTTGTCGTGCCGCCGACGGTGTATGAATGGGGAAATGGAGGGGAGGGGGGATCTCAAACTTTGGGACGCGCTTCTCTGAAATGGGGGAAAGTTACGAACTTATCCCCCGTTTAAAATTTCGGACATCGCGTCGGTTGGGGATAGGACGGTAATCTCGCATCTCCCAAATATTTGCCGGTAACTATTTCGGGCGAGGAGAGGGTGTTTTGCCGCCCACGGTTGGCGCCCACGGTGTATGAACGGGGCTGACAGGTAGGGCGGTTGTGTCACGTCTGATGGAAGTTACACATCTGCCCCTATTTAAAATATAAGCCTACATCGATTTCGGACGAGGAGAGTTTGTTTTGCCGCCCACCGTGTATGAATGGGGAAATGGAGGAAGAGACACATGTCTTTCGGACGAGCTTGAATCAAATGTGTTTTGCCGCCCACGTTTGGCGCCCACCGTGTCTGAATGGGCTCAGAGGCCGTCGTGTCACGTCTGATTGAAGTTACTAGTCTACCCCTATCGACAGCAGTGTAAATCCTGTCGATAAGGATGTCAAGTGTCAGGGGTAGACAGTAATTTCCATCTCGCAAACACTTGCTTCGGGCAGCCCACAAATTATAGTGGGTGTTTAGCCGCTTCGTTCAAAACTTGGGAGAATTAGCATTCACGTTTGCCCTGGGACCTGGCAAACTAAATTCAAATCCAATTTGTATTCGATTACGAATATCCACAGATAATTATACGTTTTGTTATTTATTTCTTCAAAACCACAACAAAGATTTATTCCACCTTTATATATGATTATGATTTAGAAATGCCGTGATCTTCGAATTCAGTAGGTTGGATACACTCTGAGTCAAACAGTTATTTCATCCAATACAATATGCTCACACGAAAAACAGTTCACCTTATGTCAATCATACAAGTACTGAGGATTACCTCGCCTAAAAAATTCGGATCATTACAACACATGGACAACATAGGGGGTCTTGCAACATAATCCATTCAGAGACATGACACAACATGCAAGTACAATAATCTAATGAAAATTTCAACTGGTATCTAAAGAAGAACCGGGATTATCTTGGGCTTCAGATAGCAGAAACAGCAGGACCTCCTCCGTCTTCAAATGCAACATTCTTACTTCCTCCAATTCTTGGGTTGCTTGCATAATGCGTGCCGCTAATTCCGTAATTTCCAGCCTCAAGATAAAGATTACCTCATTCATGGCAGCCACACCATCTCTTTCTGCCTCTAGTAGAGCCTCAAGCACTATAATATCTGTGCTCAGACTGCTCTCCGGCGGTGTTGCCTCTGAACTGCTACCATCTGGTAACATGGATGGCGCACTGCTTCCACAAATAGATTCTGGGGTTGTACATTGTGTCCTAGTGTGAACGGCATCCTGAAAGGTTTCCGCTGGACATCAGTAAGAGATAGTTATCGTATGATCCAGGCAGTAAGCTTACATGGTAAACGACGGACGAATTATTGCCGAGCATGGCAAACTATATTTAAATGGTTCGAAGCAGCATCAGCCGAAAAGAAATTAAAATGGTAAGATGAAACTAGGGATGTAAGTGGCAAATAAACGAAATCCGCCAGTCCCATCTAGTTAGTTTTTTCTACCTCCCTAGTTCATTTTCCTCAAAAAAACAAAAACTCTTTTGAACTATCATACCACTAGTGGACTTTAATCGGGATTAAACCGGACCCAGTTGACATCCCTAGTTGAAAGGGAGTGTACAACCGCTATATTTAAGTTGCCAAGGCATCTAAGCAGTTGAAATAATCTGAGAAAGCACTTAACAGTGTGGCCTCATATAAACTACGAAGACAGTCTTGTGATGAAGTTGAGAGGAAAAGTTAAGGACTCAAATGAAATAGGCATGCATTTCTTTACGATAGTACAGCAGGCACTGCTGACATATTGGCCAACTCAGGTATAGCGTAACAACAAATAAGCATTCGAATCAAGCAATACAGCAAAGCAGACAACTGAACTATTTGTAATTCGGTAGGATTACACGTTGAGGGCACAAGCCAAGAAAGCAGCCCACTCGCATTACATTTCACATGTACTAAAACACACTGGCTTACCATATGTTGCTGTGAAGCCTAGCTGCTGTTGCAATGTTCTTTGAAGATATCGTCAGCATCCCGTGGTTGCAAATCTAGTTGTTGTAGTTTATTCTGCACCATCTATTTAGGTAAAATTAATTTTAATCGCATGCACTGGTCCGAATTGATCATCAATGGTTCATCTAAACTAATGAAAGAAGGGTGTGTGCATACACGACAATACTCCCTCCGATTCTTTTTACTTTGCGTATAACTTTTTCTCAGTTTTCTCGTATTAGTCTGCGCGTTGCCGATTCCTAGCGCTGGTTTCCTTTTGTGCCCCGCCCCATCCGCCTCTGCCCTAATTAATTGGCAAATTAGTCCAGAAAAATTAAACCAGTGCCCTCCTTGGTATGCGGGTCAAGAGTTATGCGCAGAGTAAATAGAATCGGAGGGAGTATATCTGCTTCCCTATATTTTTATGCTTGTTCGAGGTGCCAGCCCCAAAAGAACAAATATTTTGCTTGATGGGGTTGGCAGCTCCATAATTAATAGAAGCATCAAATTAGTCATGCAACTTGGGAAGATCAAGAACACACAAACAAGTAATGAACAGAGGCTCGGAGCAGTGATGTAATAGCTAGCATCAGAAAATGTAGGGTAAAACGAACAAAAAGCAGCGGAACCACATGCTAGTTTGCTGATGTGTAATTAAGCATAGAGAACATTAAGCAGTCTGATGGAACCAACAGGTGGCATCAGAACAAAACTAAAGCATATTAACTATATGTGCACTGGTATGTAATTTAGCACATGTAACATGTTCACTGCCAGAAGTATGGCCCTACAGGTGCAAGCAGAATAACGCGTCTCATGAAAAACTGAATGATGCCCTGAAGAAATTCAAAGGTGCGCTGCTTATGCTAGAAAAGTGAACGTAGGCGCCGGCCGTTGGATAATAGTACCTGATTCTCGGCGGCGTATGGGTATCGTTGTCATACTTGATAGCTAAGGATCGTCGATGGTGCTCGTGTTGCGGTTGAGTTTGGGCCGGCTGTCGCCGTCGCTGAAGCGGCTCCGGTGCTACGGTTGCGGCGCCTGTCGACATACAAGAAAGCTCATCTGTGGTAAGTGAACAGTTGCACGATAAAGAGAAAAACCGAAAGGAGTACAAATCGAAATAACCTGATGAGGCTGCGGCGTCGGTAAAGCAGGGCCGGTGGAGTTGAATATGGCGTCCGTGGAGCGGGTCCGGTGCAGTGGACGAAGGCTTCGGCGGGCGCGTTGTACAGTGCTTTCGGTGAGGCGGATCTGTTGCGGCGGACGAGGGCTTGTATGAAGGGCCAGCGAAGGGGCGGACGAGGGAGTCAGTGAAGGGCCTACGCTGTGGTGGACGAGGGCGCCGGTTAAGCAGATCCGGTGCGGTGGACCATGATGGCGGTCAAGGAGATCTGGAGCGGTGGACAAGCCAGTCGCTGAAGCGGCTCCGGTGAAGTGGTGAGTTGGCAGTTGGGGGTTCCAAGGTGCGGAAGGTAGATCCGGCGGGGTGTGAGGTCCACCGCTGCGGCGGAGGACTAGATTCGGCGGCTTGCCGTGGTTGGGGGGGTCGGGGAGGGGAAGGGGAGGGGCTCTGGGGAAGAATGTTGGGGGCAAAGAGGGGAAAACAATGGAGTTACCAAAGCAGCCCTTTTCCGTTCATGTGGCAGGGGTAAAACAGGAATATCGCAGGGCTAAACTTTCGGGCGCGTGATATTTCGATGTGAGCGGGAAGTTTGAAAGCTTTTGGCGCCTAAAATTATAAGTATTCTGCTCTCGTACGGCCGACTATGATATCATGGCCGACAATTTGTTTGTTTTGCACGCAAAAAATGTGCAAGTTTTGAAAATCAATGTCTCCAACTCGAAACTTAGATTGTCCATTCAATTCAAATATGGATCATTGAGCTACTACAAGCAAATACCATCATACGGTCCAATTCAAATGAAATTCCAAATGTGTTTATCCTAAATATGATGACAAAAGCAAAAATGTGTATGTGTATGAATAAAGTGGATGATTATAAAGTTTGAACATGCCCGTATGTGTATATCTCTAGGTTTGATATATGAATTTGAAATCACGAAATCCCGGCTTAAAAAATGTACCTCCGTTTAAATGAATTACAAAAGCTAATGATGGAGTCGAATTCCAAAATTCCAATCTTAGGTTTGTAATTCTGGTACATCAAGGTATATCACGCATGTTCAAAAGTATCGTTATCTCATAGTACAAACTGTGAAACAAATTGACCAACCATGAGTGCACAATATCTCAATTATCCTAAAGTCCCTCAAATATAGACACCTCACTCTTTATCTGAAGTCAACCCCCCCACCACACACACACACAGAGAAGTCGTTCTCTCCCCCAAACACCAACACACGAGCACATTAACACCCCTCTCTCTTGTAAAGTCCGGACCCCAACATAGGTCTCTATCACTTTGTCTCTCGGGCATGCACACATCTCTTCCCTCACTCTCTATGTCTCCCGCTATCTCTCTTACCCAAGCACACGCACTATGTAGAGTGTATATTTCCCATACACACAAAACGTCACCCCCAAACGTCTATCTCCCTAGTTATGTGGTTCTCGCGCACTCACCTCACACACCACCCCCACTGCAAACAAGCACACTTTGTCTCCTTGTGCACCACTCTCCTCTTTCTATCTCTCCCACATGCGGACCCGCCCCAGCTCTTTCCCCGTATACATATATGTCGTGACTCTTTGCATAGCTCCCTAATGTATAATCGTTCTCGATTTCGCACATTGTTCTCTACACCATCTATTCTAGATCTCTCATGAAGTCCCTATCACACACACGATGACTTGCTTCCCTTGCGTCTCCGTTCATAGGCCAATTTCGGACAACATCAACATTGTCTCCCTATCTATACGCCATTTATGGACACAAACGACCCCTCTCGCTCCCTCTCTTCCTCTCACTCTCTCTCTCTCTCTCCATCGCTAGCTCTCTCTTTCTCTCGCTCTCACACCCCTCTCCCACACACACACTTGATGTCTCTTCCAAATAGTCTGCTCCCCCCGCCCGCACCCGTGCTATCTCGCTACTACACATGTCACACCATCCCCCTTCCCTTATACTAGGTTTACATCATCAGTGGTCTCTCTACTCCACATACACTCTCTGCCTCTCACACACAAACGCGTGCACAAACACACACCGACACGCACAAACACCCATTTACCTGGATCCTCATCTCTCCTCATGTCCGCATGTGTATCTCACACACTCACTCTCTAATTATGTATATGTGTCTCCACGTTACACAACACAAATCCCCATGTACATGTCTCTCTCTATCCTCCACACACATAGACACAAAGAATCTGTTATCATTGCCTCAGTCTCTAACATATCACACACGCACTCTCTCTCTCTCTCTCTCTCGCAAACACGCTCAACAAGGGTTTCCCCGTGAATAACTTACCGTCTATTCATGAACAGTCGTGGCAGTACGGCGAACATGAGACGTGAAAAAGAATAAATCTACACGTGCTTAGACCACCTAGTATGACTACTAGGACTAGAGCAAGCAAAAAAGTGCGCCGCCGTCACCCCCTCCTTGTCGGCGACGGGAAAATCTTCGTTTTACATAGTCGAGAAGTCATTGTGCTAAGGCCCCACATGTCGAGGCGTTGAATAGAATGTAGATGCTAGTTTACGGAAGCAAGTATCGATAATACGTTTGTATCTCCATACTTATATTTCTTCTCTTATAAAAAACCGAGTTGGTGATGATGGTACGTGTGCCATCTTGCAATATAGACCGTCCGATCTATATCTGACGGATGGAAATTAAACTAAAAGATACCCGCACCCCTCTCCACATTTGCAGACAAGGCCTTCCCTCGTTCATCCTTATCTCCAACAAACCTCATTGTTGAGCAATTAATAAAGGAAGCCTCTGGAACAAACTGGCCTGGTGGCCGCTGCCGGCGTCGTCAATCCCCATGCCTCCGCTCAGTCCGACCACCAACCACCACCACACCCCACTCCTCTTCACCTTATCTCATATTTCTCGAGATATCATTAGTTTTTACACATGGGATTACTCCCGCAAGGGTCAATCACAACAAGTGTTTTATAAAAAAATGCATCTTGATGTTCCGTGCAATGCACGGATCTTGCTAGTACTCCTACACAAGACTAAGTTGGTGATGCTGGTGTGTCTGCCATCCGTCGTTTCTGACCATTAGATCTACATCTAACGATTGTGAGGTAAGTTGTTGCCTTTTCTCACCAACATCCCACTTGTCTACCAATTTGCAGAAAAACCCATAATTAGTATCTTAAAACCAACCACATCCCTCCCTGACCTCACCAAAACAGCCCAAGGAATATATTCTAATTGAAACATAATATATCTCTAGTGACATATGTATATCAAAATTAGAGTGTTTTGTACCAAGTTTGTGAATAAGTATTATTCTAATTGTGATTCGTTGCAACGGACATGAACATTGCTAGTATTTCCAACCATGCATTTCTTTTCCTAGTATTCCATAGTTTCGAGTTTTCCATCAAGATATTAGTCACTCATGGTTGATATTTACTTTCAATCATGTACACATATGCACTATGTAACTAGCCTTGCTTATTGGCTTCCAAAGCTTAACTTTCACTCCTACTTACAATATGTAGAGTATTTAACAAAAAACTACCACTTTCAACCAGCCCTAGGAGGAATCTATTGTACAAAAAATAGCAAAAACATACCCAAAATTTCTTAATCCACGCCAAAAACTACCTAGTACTCCTACCGATTAGGTTCGTTTTAACCCATTTATGACAGGGTTGGCCCACATGTCCGTGCTGACGAGGCAGCTTAAACCAACACATTTTGTTTGACCGTTGACACGAGGGACCCACATCTGACCTTCTATCCTGTTATTCCCCCTCAAATCATTATTTTTCCTGAACATTACTTCAAACAGTACTGATGCGTGTTCGTCGGTGGCGCCGGTGATGAGCGAGTTGGCCGCCGCTCCGCCGGACGGGCCGGACGCCGCGCTGGCCTCCGCACGGGTTGGCAGGCTGGCCCGAGCGTGACTCACGAGCGAGCAAGCCGCCGCGCTGGCCTTCGCTCGAGCCAGATGGCTGGCCTTAGCGCGGCGCGCGCGAGCAAGCCGCCGCGCTGCCGTGCCAATCTAGCTAGCAAACCTTGCAGACAAGCAGCTGGACGGAGCTATCTTGGCTAGCTAGCGGCCGCGAGCGCCGGACGGAGCTGGCATCCGGGCTGCCGCAACATGGGCTCCGCACCGCCGGCGGTTTTGACCTCGCCTTCTGCCGGCGGCGGTAGCTGCGTCCCATGGCCGAGGATGACTAGGTGGACGGGCCGGAGGTAGGAGGTCACTCGAGGATTTTTGTTGGTAAGAGGAGTACAATGGTTGATAAGGTAGTCTTATCTTAAGTCTGCCACGTATGCAAGTGGTAGTAGTTTCTTGGCATTTTAGTGGTTTCTTGCATTATTAGAGCAAGTACAATAGAGCTGAGTCAGCGGGCTATAAGAAATAAACTACTACTACATGTTGGCTATAAGATGGGCTGTAGATGACATGGCACTGGCTTATAGCCAGCAGCTGGCTATACTATTAACCATGCTCTTAGGGGTTTCTTGTAAGGAACAATGTACGTACTACTAGCGACAAAAGGCGATTCTAGGTTGCGTTGTACTCCAACGAGTACTACTAGTGGTCGCGGGAGTGTATACCTCGTTTTGTGGGTTCGATCCCGGCCGAACGCACGGCGGCCTTTTTTTAAATAGTATACTATCTAGATACATCGCAGAAATGGATGTATCTAGAACTAAAATACATCTAGATACATCCATACCTGCGACAAGTAATTCGGAACGGAGGGAGTACTACACTTCGCTGCGAGCCAATATTTTACACGGGTAGTTTGAGTTTTGAAGTCAAACGGACGTGCGGCCCCACAATCTGGGTGCACTGGAGTCTGGACAGCCTAGCCACGTGAACGGGTTTTCCTTCCCAGCATCCCGTGGCTCGCGTGCTCGCCCTAGCCGCACCTCGCTTGCAGCTTCCAGCTAGTAGCATATTTAAACTAGCGCCTCCCAATTAAGCCCGAGGAGCCGGAAAAGCCTGGCGGGGCATTGGGAACTGTGCAATATGGCTCTGTACGTAAAGTGCTCTACTACTACTCTGTAGCTTGTGGCGTTGCATGCATGGACTTCACTCCATTATCGGCTCTACTATAAAAGAAATTCCTCTTGACGTGTTTTTTTGAAACGGAGGCAAAAGCTTTGCTTCATCTCATTCATAAAGAAGGAACTACTAACAAAGTTCGACGAGATCCATTACACCTCCACAAATGGAAGCGAAAAGCCTAGTCTCGCTGTATCAAATAACTCAAATGTTCTGCCCCCGCAGTAACCGTCGCTGATAAACAGGCTGCTAGTGTGTGCGTGAGAGGAGCGGCTGAGTAGGCCAGCTACGTGAGAGGAGCGGCTGAATAGAGCACCGAGAGTACCCACTAGGCCACTACGCAGGTGTACTTCCCCTGCATTGATAGTACAACGATGGTTCTAGAGAACAGTAGTACCCTCCACTTCCAACTGTAGCTCCTTGGCCCTGAGATTCAAGAGTTCAAAACTGGTGCACTATACAAGACTAGACTAGAAGTACAGTACTCCCTCCTTTCCGGTTTATAGGGCTCATCTCAAAATTTTAGTTTTTCCATTTTATAAGGCTCAATTTGGTTGTTTCCCATCACATGTTCAGATTCCAAGGTGCATTAAATCATTGCATGCAAGTATTAAGAGAAAATTGACCAATGAATGTAATTTATGCATGCATGCATTGCAATTAATGCATTGGTAAACATACTTTTTTGAGGAAAACAAGAGCATTAATTGGGTGCTTTTTTGAGGAGTAGTTGAGAAAAGTAGTACTAGTACTGCTACAGTACGAGTACGTACTCCTCCGTCACATAATGTACGACGTTTTTTGACACTAGTTGGCGTGTACAAAAAATGGCAAAAACATACCCAAAATTTCTTAATCCACGCCAAAAACTACTACCTAGTGCCAAAAATTTCTTACTAGTGCTATTATTTACAGTATAATGCAATCCCATAACGTTCCATAATGCTAGTACTAGTACTCCATGGTACCAAAAACTACTACCTAGTGCCAAAAATTTCTTACTAGTGCTATTATTTACTAGTGCTATTATTTAGAGTAGTAAATAATAGCCTCACCCCTTCGCTGAGGAACGATCTACAGTTGGAAGGGACGAGGCCCTGCGGTTACTACGCTCTTATCTCCTCCTCGCCAGTTCCCCTCCCCCCGAAGAGAAGGCAGTTCGTCGCTGCTCCCATGGATTCGCCAGGCGGTTCTCCTCCTCGTCGGGGCTGGGAGACCTTGGACGACGATTCTCTGGGAGAAATCGCACGCCGCTCCGACGTCCTCACCGCCGCAAGACTCGGTGCTTCCTGCACCAACTTTTTCAAGACGCTGCTTAAACAGGCTTGGGAAAAGGCCATGCTTGTTGGTCTTCCATGCGTCCTCGAGGAGAAGGTTCTTCTATGGGACAATTCTTCGAACAGTCCACCGCTCCCTGGCCATGGTTGCACGTTGACTCCGCTAGAGTTGACGACGTTGAGAGGTAGTCGGATTTTGTCCGATGAGCAGGTCAGTAATGGAGTTTGATCATGTAGTACTTAGTTATTCCATTTCCATCCCGTAATTTCTCCGCTGCCCACCATCTTATATATAGGTCTGGGTCAGTGCCAACGAAGATTGGCTTGCATACCTCCAGCCGGAAACCACCATGATTTTGCACAACATCCACAGTAGTGCGGCCATTCTGGTAGACCCCTTCTCTACCATTGGGATCGGCCTTCCGGACTGGCTGGGCAAGAATACGTATGATGATGCCTACATGAGATTGAAGAAGATAGCAATTGCGGACCCGCCGACAAAGAGACGCGGCTACGACGATTACTATCTCATCGCGGTGTTCGACATAAGGATTTCCATCAATGCTGGAGGCAGTAACGGCAGAGGCTGGCGCATGTTGGCGGCGGTAGATTTTTACCCCTACACGTTCGAAGACACCGTGCGCCATCTAGGCCGCACCTTCGCGGTGACAAGCCAGGGGACTTGTTTCATTTGGTTGACATCCTACGGTACGGGAGATTACAAACAGAATGCACAAACCATCATTTGCATCCCTAATGGTACTCCATTATTTTGCAGGGACCAGTCATCCCCCGATCAAAATAAGATCGCCGATCCTGGATGTGCATTTGCATCCGCGATTTGGTCTAACTTGGAACCTTGTAGCTGACTTTGGCATATTGGGATCAACTATCTTTGCAGTCGTTACCCATGGTACCACTGATGTGCAACATGGTCACATAATCTACCACGATCGGACCGTCACCATCTACCCAGGTATTCCATTTTTAACCCTCTCGCCTTCTCTTTCATTGTTGTACTAGTAGTATACTTTGTAGTACTAGTAGGAGTACTTTTTACCTTGGAGGACGCGTATAGCTAGCTAGGCCCTTGAAGACTTGAACCCACTAGCTGCCACCATTTTTGTTTTTCCATGTCTTACTATCTCATCCATGTAGCCAAGAGTGGCTATGTATAATAAGCCGGTTATTTTACTTCCTCTATATCGAAGTAGTACTATTTGCTGCACAATATTACTGACCGCCACATTTGAGCACAACATTATTATGCATGGACCTTGACTATGTACGTCACCATGTGTCCAGATCTGGGATGCCGTGTGTATCAGATGAACGGCGCCGAGTTCGACCCCCGTGATGCTACATGGGTGCCGAGGAACACACTTGGAGAGTACTCGCTTTTCATCGGGGACAGCTACCGCATTGTGAAGCAGAAGCCACCTTCCGTGCATGACACGGAAGGCCTGCCGTTCATGAAGCATGGTTGTGTCTTCAGTGCGCACTACCGGATGAACGACATGCTGGGACACGCTATCCCTGATTTATGCCGCTTCAGCTTGGATGAGTCTCCATCGTGTGGAACCGGACTAGAAAGCTGCGACAATGATTCCCGTTGCCCACCGCTATGGATCGTGCCATCCATGAAGAACACCTGGGACTGGAACTTGGAGGAGGACATGTAGCCCATCTATAACGTGTAAGTGGAGTACGGTAATTGTGAACGGCAGCGCTGTGAATATATGTAGACTAGTCGTGCACAAATTTATCACATGAGTTGGAGATGAACTTGTTTGGCATACTTTTCCTTTAGAATTTATTACTAGTAAATGTGTTATGTCTACGTGCAACTTGTGTGGTTGTTGCACGGGCTCCAACACGCTCTTTGAGAAAAAAGGTGGCACAACTTTGGATATACGTGACGTGGCGGCATCATACAGTAGCATTGCTCGCTATAGTTGTACTAGTACACTCCTACTAGGACGACAACTCTTATAAAACCTTGTGCTTGGCTCTTTGCCTCTTCGGGAGGTTCAACAATTCGTACTCGTGTGAACCTTGCACTTGGCTCTTCACCTCTTCGGAAGGTCCAACAATGATGATACTACAGTACAATATACTTCTGGCAATCTAGCACCGATTGAACTGTTGCACGTCCACCACAAGGGCGAGGGCGAGGGAGACGGAGTATTTGTCTTTCTACAGATTTCAACAAGCGACTAGGTACGGAGCAAAATGAGTGAAGTGAGCGTAGAGGCATAGGGATATTGTAGAAAGGAAGTCCTCGCGATCCATTTATTCCCCATCTCGGTCAGAGTGAACTATTCAACTAGTCTTTGCAGTGAAGTGACAATACACGCTGCAGTAGATGTGACACGTAATTAATAAGGTGAACCAGCATGTTGGTTTTACTAAATCAGCCTTACCCAGTACTGCCATCATGTTTGCCAGTAGAGCACGCTTCCGCAAATACGCCTACACACCTCTGTCCTCCATTAACTGACATATGGGCCCTGTTGTGGTAGACCCACATGTCATCGGTGTAACTATTTACACTCCGAAGGACGGTATATCCTGGTAGTAGTACTAGTAGAATTGAAGCACTCCTCTGGTTTGAAGGATAGATACCTTCCTGGGATCAAGTGCATCCTAACTCACCTGCGTAGGATGTACTGATAATGATGATGGAGATGCTGTGCAGAAGCCATATATATATATATATATATATATATACACACATACATATATCAGTTAGGCTTCAAGGGCGTACTTGTTAGTTAAACCTATGTATAAATTGTGACACTAAATACGACTAGTAAGTAGTACAGTAGCAGTACTACTATACGTCGGTCAAATTATTCATCATGTCCACACATTGAATTGACATGAGAACACGCTGCGCGTGAGGTGACACAAGAATCCCGGCGGCGTGTTCGGGTATTCTGGAATTACCGATGCAAGTCGAAGAAGGATTGGCCGAACCTAAGAAACTTGAGGCCAAAGTGAGTGCTGACAGCGCGAGATTTCAGTCTCTCATCGATTTGTTCATACCAACCATCGACAGCGAGCACGGCATATGTTACACCCAACCTGAGAAACTTCCAGGTAAGACACCGATCGGCCATCTACTTGCACAAACATATTCCTTTGTTTATAGCTCTATTTTTCTTTTTACACGCAGACCTGGTGAAGCAATTACAATTTGAAAGTTAATAAAAAGTGAAACAAGTGACTGCAACCTGCCAAAGATGTTATGAAAATGCCAACTAGGTACACTAAAACCTGTATTCCACAATACTGCAGGTATCACACTGAGTGGCCTAAGGAAGCATTTCTTCCAGCTCAATTCCAGGGCGTTCAAAAGGGGCGTGTGGACGCGTCGCAAGATACAGTCGGAGTGCGGCATGCACGCGATGTGGCACAAGACCAACAATACCGTGCCGGTGATGGTCAACGGCCGGCAGACGGGCAGCAAAAAAAGGTTCTGGTGCTGCACACCAACAAGAACTTCGACCAGCAGAGGACCAACTGGGTGATGCACCAGTACCACCTCGGGGACCTGGAGCAAGAGAAGGAGCGGGAGCTGGTCCTCTGCAAGATTTTCTACCAGACGAACACTAGGGCCAGGAGTAAAAAGATTATAAGTTAGTTTGGTATTGGTAGTTGTACTACCTTGTCGTCCGCAAGTTGGTATTGTTGTTAATGATATTTTGGTATGAACTTGAATTTGCTTCCAACCATCATGCCGAGGGTCGACGTGGATATAAAGCTGAATCATTTTTTTCGAAACGAATTTTCAGGCACCTGATTTTTATTTGATGGGTAGCATAAGCACCCGCTGTTCGAATTCCCAGTTCTCCAATTTTTTCGAAACAAGTGCATGCACTTATTATTACTATAAAAAACAATATCCGTGCTGCATCCCAGTTATCAGTTTGTACTTGCAGAATTCTCTCGTTTATTGAGCACGTATATTGTTTTTTCAGGTCGAGCAAGTTTCAACTGGGCTGTAGATTGCCAGGGTTGTTTTGTTTTTAACAGGCCCAGCCCATGACGACAACGGGGCACAAAGATCCAGTAGGTATCTACTGGCCTTTGGCCCGCCAGCGTTAGTTATATTTTGTCTTACAACATCCGCAGGAAGTTTTTTACTGAATCAAACACACAGCCCAATTCTATTTTCCTCTTGAAACGCATGTCCTACATCCGTTTTCTAAGCTCTACCTATAGTTTTACTAGTTCGTATACACGTATCATTATATTGAAAACACATAAAATTCCATTTTCATATTTACATCCTTATTTTTGTTGTTTTTTCCCACTCAGCGCCTATTTTTTTACCGCTGGTTTTCCCTTAAACCAACTAAATTTGTCCCACGTCTTATTTCCTTACAAAAACAAAACGATTTTTTTGGCAAATCAATAAGTTCTTAAAAAATGTTTATCATTTCGGGATTACAACAGTTCGGACTCCACCGAAATATGCAAAATAAGGTTGGACTTTTTGACCGTGGTCCTAGGTAGAAAATGGGCTGTAATAAATTACTTAAGAATTAGCAAATGTGCTGCAAATTATAAAAAATAGCAAATGGGCTTTATGTTGTCTGCCACAGATTTGGAGGCTGACTTGTGGGCCTACTAAGTTCATGCGTACACAAGGTTTCTCAAAAAAGAAACTTAGTCAACAATTGACTCTACTAGCGTCAAACCATCAGATGTCAATCTAACGGCAATCGTGCTTCTTCAGTCTCTGATCCTCCTGCCCCAGCCGCCCAAACCAGCGCCGTCAGAACCGCCTGCTCCTGCCTCCCGTGGCTGACAGTGCTGCCGGGAAGGCCTCACGGCCCCATCATACTCGCATCCCTGGCCTGTCTATCCGTCTACTCACCCACACCTCCTGTTATTTTCCGGCGACGGCAGCCGAACCAGTCAACCCTCGTACTCTCCACTGCGTGGGCAGCCACTGTCATGTCTTCCCCAGCTTCGTGTCGTTCCCTTCCTAGGCCTCACCGTCATCCACCGCCCTGGTGCTCTCGGTGCGGCGTGGTCAATGATGTCCATCCAACGGCCGTAGTGCTTCTTCAACCTCTGGTCTTCTTGCCCCAGCCGCCCAAAGCAGCGCCGGTCGTGCCGCATGCTCCTGCCTCCCGTAGCTGGCTGTGCTGCCGCGGAGGCCTCACAGCCCCCTACTATTCCCACCGCTGGCCAGGCCCTGCGTCGACGGCAGCCTCACACCGCAGCCGAACCAGTGAACCCTCGTACTCCTCTCCGCGCGGGCTTCCACTGTCGCGCCGTCCCCTTCCTAGGCCTCACGGTCGTCCACCGCCGTGGTGCTCTCCGCGCGGCGTGGTCATCGTGGTCAAGGAACGACTTCCATCGAAAGAGTACTATATGTGTAGAGGCTGACAGCTGGGTCCATAGCCACACCCCAGCTTTTTTTGTGATTTACCAAGCAAGTCGCTTTGTCAGGCCTGTTGGGCTGCAAATCTTTCAAGACGAGGAGAGCTTTCATTCGGCTGGCTGAGAAAATGGCCCATCAGTAATGAGAAATGGGCTGTACATTTTTAAAACACATCAAACCGGCAATTAGTTTCAAATATCTTTTTTTTTCATTTTGAGATTTTAAATTACATTAATTTTTATGTGTGGAGAATTTGTTGGATTTTATATTGATATACATTTATTTTTAAAATCAGTTTGAATGTGAGTCGAAATTTCGGGATTAAAAACAGTTCGGGCCGCACCGAAATATGCAAAAATTCGTATAATTTTTTAACCGTGGCCACAATATGGGTTGTAATGCTAACAAAAAGAATATGGGCTCCAAAAAAACCTTAATAATTAGCAAATGGGCTGTAAATTATTAGAAATAATGGCAGATGGGTTGTATGCTGTTTCCCACAGATTTGAGGCTTTCCTAAAAAAAAGGTTGACATACAAGCAGTGACTGTTGGATGGCCATCCAACGGCCGTCGTGCTTCTTCAATCTCTGCTCTTCCTGCTCCAGCCGCTCAAACAGGCGTCGGCGGGACTGCCTGCTCCCTCCTCCCCGCGGCCGGCTCTGCTGCCGCGCAGGCCTCAATGAAGGAAATATGCCCTAGAGGCAATAATAAAGTTATTATTTATTTCCTTATTTCATGATAAATGTTTATTATTCATGCTAGAATTGTATTAACCAGAAACATAATACATGTGTGAATACATAGACAAACAAAGTGTCACTAGTATGCCTCTACTTGACTAGCTCGTTAATCGAAGATGGTTATGTTTCCTAACCATAGACATGTGTTGTCATTTGATTAACGGGATCACATCATTAGGAGAATGATGTGATTGACATAACCCATTCCATTAGCTTAGCACCCAATTGTTTAGTATGTTGCTATTACTTTCTTCATGACTTGTACATGTTCCTATGACTATGAGATTATGCAACTCCCGTTTGCCGGAGGAATACTTTGTGTGCTACCAAACGTCACAACGTAACTGGGTGATTATAAAGGAGCTCTAAAGGTGTCTCCAAAGGTACATGTTGGGTTGGCGTATTTCGAGATTAGGATTTGTCACTCCGATTGTCGGAGAGGTATTTCTGGGCCCTCTCGGTAATGCACATCACATAAGCCTTGCAAGCATTGCAACTAATGAGTTAGTTGCGAGATGAGGTATTATGAAACGAGTAAAGAGACTTGCCGATAACGAGATTGAACTAGGTATTGAGATACCGACGATCGAATCTTGGACAAGTAACATACCGATGACAAAGGGAACAACGTATGTTGTTATGCGGTCTGACTGATAAAGATCTTCGTAGAATATGTGGGAGCCAATATGAGCACCAGGTTCCGCTATTGGTTAATGACCGGAGACATGTCTCGATCATGTCTACATTGTTCTCAAACCCGTAGGGTCCGCATGCTTAAGGTTTCGATGACAGTTATATTATGAGTTTTGATGTACTGAAGTTAGTTCAAAGTCCCAGATGTGATCACGGACATAACGTGGAGTCTCGAAATGGTCGAGACATAAAGATTTATATTGGACGGCTATATTCGGACACCGGAAGTGTTTCGGGTGATTTCGGAGAAAACCGGAGTACCAGAGGGTTACCGGACCCCCCCCCCCCCCGGGAGAAGTAATGGGCCATATGGGCCTTAGTGGAGAGAGAGAAGGGTAGCCAAGGTGGGCCGCGCGCCTCCTCCCCCCTGGTCCGAATTGGACTAGGAGAGGGGGGGGGGGGCGGCGCCCCACTTTCCTTCTCCCTCCCCACTTCCTTTCCCCTCCTAGTAGGAGTCCTACTCCTACTAGGAGGAGGACTCCTCCTTGGTGCGCCTATAGGGCCGGCCGGCCTCCTCCCCTTGCTCCTTTATATACAGGGGTAGGGGGCACCCCTAGACACAAGTTGATCCACGTGATCGTTTTCTTAGCCGTGTGTGGTGCCCCCTTCCACCATAATCCTCGATAATATTGTAGTGGTGCTTAGGCGAAGCCCTGCGATGGTAGAACATCAAGATCTTCACCACGCCGTCGTGCTGACGGAACTCGTCCCTGACACTTTGCTGGATCGGAGTCCGGGGATCGTCATCGAGCTGAACGTGTGCTAAAACTCGGAGGTGCCGTAGTTTCGGTGCTTGATCGGTCGGGCCGTGAAGACGTACGACTACATCAACCGCGTTGTGCTAATGCTTCCGCTGTCGGTCTACAAGGGTACGTAGATCACACTCTCCCCTCTCGTTGCTATGCATCACCATGATCTTGCGTGTGCGTAGGAAAATTTTGAAATTACTACGTTCCCCAACAGTGGTATCCGAGCCTAGGTTTTATGTGTTGATGTTATATGCACGAGTAGAACACAAGTGAGTTGTGGGCGATATAAGTCATACTACTTACCAGCATGTCATACTTTGTTTCGGCGGTATTGTTGGATGAAGCGGTCCGGACCGACATTACGCGTACGCTTACGCGAGACTGGTTCTACTGACGTGCTTTGCACACAGGTGGCTGGCGGGTGTCAGTTTCTCCAACTTTAGTTGAACCGAGTGTGGCTACACCCGGTCCTTGCGAAGATTAAAACATCACCAACTTGACAAACTATCGTTGTGGTTTTGATGCGTAGGTAAGATTGGTTCTTGCTAAGCCCGTAGCAGCCACGTAAAATTTGCAACAACAAAGTAGAGGACGTCTAACTTGTTTTTGCAGGGCATGTTGTGATGTGATATGGTCAAGACATGATGAGATATAAGTTGTTGTATGAGATGATCATGTTTTGTTGAAGTTATCGACAACTGGCAAAATCCTTATGGTTATCTCTCTATTGCATAAGATGCATGTGCCCAATAATTGCTTTACTTTATCGCTATGCGATAGCAATAGTTGCAAGAGCAATTGTTGGCGAGACGAGCATGTGACGACACATTGATATAGATCAAGATGATGGACATCATGGTGTCATGCCGGTGACAATATAGATCATGATAGTACTTTGGAGATAGAGATCAAAGGCGCAAGATGATGATGGCCATATCATGTCACATATTTTGATTGCATATGATGTTTATCTTTTATACATCTTATTTTTACTTTGTTTGACGGTAGCATTTTAAGATGATCTCTCACTAATTATCAAGAAGTGTTCTCCCTGAGTATGCACCGTTGCGAAAGTTCTTCGTGCTGAGACACCACGTGATGATCGGGTGTGATAGGCTCTACGTTCAAATACAACGGGTGCAAAACAGTTGCACACGCGGAATACTCAGGTTATACTTGACGAGCCAAGCATATACAGATATGGCCTCGGAACACGGAGATCGAAAGGTCGAGCGTGAATCATATAGTAGATATGATCAACATAGTGATGTTCACCATTGAAACTACTCCATCTCACGTGATGATCAGACATGGTTTAGTTGATTTGGATCACGTGATCACTTAGAGGATTGGAGGGATGTCTATCTAAGTAATATGATTAATTGAACTTTAATTTATCATGAACTTAGTCCTAGTAATATTTTGCAAATTATGTTGTAGATCAATAGCTCGCGTTGTTGCTTTCATATGTTTATTTTGATATGTTCCTAGAGAAAATTGTGTTGAAAGATGTTAGTAGCAATGATGCGGATTGGATCCGTAATCTGAGGTTTAACCTCATTGCTGCACAAAAGAATTATGTCCTTGATGCACCGCTAGGTGATAGACCTATTGCAGGAGCAGATGCAGACGTTATGAACGTTTGGCTAGCTCAATATGATGACTACTTGATAGTTTAGTGCACCATGCTTAACGGCTTAGAATTGGGATTTCAAAGACATTTTGAACGTCATGGACCATATGAGATGTTCCAGGAGTTGAAGTTAATATTTCACGCAAATACCCGAGTTGAGATATATGAAGTATCCAACAAGTTCTATAGCTAAAAGATGGAGGAGAATCGCTCAACTAGTGAGCATGTTCTCAGATTGTCTGGGTACTACAATCGCTTGAATCAAGTGGGAGTTAATCTCCCAGATAAAATAGTGATTGACAGAATTCTCTAGTCACCATCACTAAGTTAGTAGAACTTCGTGATGAACTATAATATGCAAGGGATAACGGAAACGATTCCCAAGCTCTTCGTGATGCTAAAATCGACCAAGGTAGAAATCAAGAAAAACATCAAGTGTTGATGGTAGACAAGACCACTAGTTTCAAGAAAAGGGCAAAAGGAAGAAGGGGAACTTCAAGAAGAACGGCAAGCAAGTTGCTGCTCAAGTGAAGAAGCCCAAGTCTGGTCCTAAGCCTGAGACTAAGTGCTTCTACTGCAAAGGGACTGGTCACTGGAAGCGGAACTACCCCAAGTGATTGGCGGATAAGAAGGATGGCAAAGTGAACATAAGTATATTTGATATACATGTTATTGATGTGTGCTTTACTAGTGTTTATAGCAACCCCTCAGTATTTGATACTAATTCAGTTGCTAAGATTAGTAACTCGAAACAGGAGTTGCAGAATAAACAGAGACTAGTTAAGGGTGAAGTGACGATGTGTGTTGGAAGTGGTTCCAAGATTGATATGATCATCATCGCACACTCCCTATACTTTTGGGATTAGTGTTGAACCTAAATAAGTGTTATTCGGTGTATGCGTTGAGCATGAATATGATTTGATCATGTTTATTGTAATACGGTTATTCATTTAAGTAAGACAATAAATTGTTGTTCTGTTTACATGAATAAAACCTTATACGGTTACACACCCAATGAAAATAGTTCGTTGGATCTCGATCGTAGTGATACACATAATCATAATATTGAAACCAAAAGATGCAAAGTTAATAATGATAGTGCAACTTATTTGTGGCACTATCATTTAGGTAATATTGGTGTAAAGCTCATGAAGAAACTCCATGCTGATGGGCTTTTGGAATCACTTGATTATGAATCAGTTGATGCTTGCGAACCATGCCTCATGGGCAAGATGACTAAGACTCCGTTCTCTAGAACAATGGAGCGAGCAACAGATTTGTTGGAAATCATACATACTGATGTATGTGGTCCGATGAATATTGAGGCTCGAGGCAGGTATCATTTTTTTCTGATCTTCACAGATGATTTGAGCAGATATGAGTATATCTACTTGATGAAACATAAGTCTGAAACATTTGAAAAGTTCAAAGAATTTCAGAGTGAAGTGGAAAATCATCATGACAAGAAAATGAAGTTTCTACGATTTGATCGCGGAGACGAATATTTGAGTTACGAGTTTGGCCTTCAGTTAAAAAACAATGTGAAATAGTTTCACTACTCATGCCACCTGGAACACCACAATGTAATGGTGTGTCCGAACGTCATAACCATACTTTATTACATATGGTGCGATCTATGATGTCTCTTACTGATCTACCACTATCGTTTTGGGGTTATGCACTAGAGACAGCTACATTCACGTTAAATAGGGCACCATCTAAATCCGTTGAGATGACACCGTATGAACTATGGTTTAGCAAGAAACCTAAGCTATCGTTTCTTAAAGTTTGGGACTGCGATGCTTATGTGAAAAAGTTTCAACTTGATAAGCTCGAACCCAAATTGGAGAAGTAAATCTTCATAGGATACCCAAAAGAAAATGTTGGGTACACCTTCTATCACAGATCCGAAGGCAAGTTATTCAGTGGTGAGAATGGATCCTTTCTAGAGAAGGAGTTTCTCTCGAAAGAAGTGAGTGGGAGGAAAGTAGAACTTGATGAGGTAATTGTACCTGCTCCCTTATTGGAAAGTAGTTCATCACAGAAATCTATTCCTGTGACTACTACACCGATTAGTGAGGAAGCTAATGATGATGATCATGTAACTTCAGATCAAGTTACTACCAAACCTCGTAGGTAAACCAGAGTGAGATCTGCACCAGAGTGGTACGGTAATCCTGTTCTGGAGGTCATGTTACTTGACCATGACGAGCCTACGAACTATGAGGAAGCGATGATGAGCCCAGATTCCGCGAAATGGCTTAAGGCCATGAAATCTGAGATGGAATCCATGTATGAGAACAAAGTATGGACTTTGGTTGACTTGCCCGATGATCGGCAAGCCATTGAGATTAAATGGATCTTCAAGAGGAAGACAGATGCCGATAGTAGTGTTACTATCTACAAAGCTAGACTTGTCGAAAAAGGTTTTTGACAAAGTTCAAGGTGTTGACTACGATGAGATTTTCTCACTCGTATCGATGCTTAAAGTCTGTCCAAATCATGTTAGCAATTGCCGCATTTTATGAAATCTGGCAAATGGATAACAAAACTGCAATCCTTAATGGATTTCTTAAAGAAGAGTTGTATATGATGCAACCAGAAGGTTTTGTCAATCCTAAAGGTGTTAACAAAATGTGCAAGCTCCAGCGATCCATCTATGGACTAGTACAAGCATCTCGGAGTTGGAATATACGCTTTGATGAGTTGATCAAAGCATATAGTTTTATACAGACTTGCGGTGAAGCCTGTATTTACAAGAAAGTGAGTGGGAGCACTACAACATTTCTGATAAGTATATGTGAGTGACATATTATTGATCGGAAATAATGTAGAATTATTCTGTAAAGCATAAAGAAGTGTTTGAAAGGGATTTTTCAAAGAAATACCTCGGTGAAGCTGCTTACATATTGAGCATCAAGATCTATAGAGATAGATCAAGACGCTTGATAAGTTTTCAATGAGTGCATACCTTGACAAGTTTTTGAAGTAGTTCAAAATGGAATAGTCAAAGAAAGAGTTCTTGCCTGTGTTACAAGGTGTGAAATTGAGTAAGACTCAAAGCCCGACCATGGCAGAAGATAGAAAGAGAATGAAAGTCATTCCCTATGCCTCAGCCATAGGTTCTATAAAGTATGCCATGTTGTGTACCAGACCTATTGTATATCTTGCCCTGTGTTTGGCAAGGGAGTACAATAGTGATCTAGGAGTAGATCACTGGACATTGGTCAAAATTATCCTTAGTGGAATAAGGATATGTTTCTCGATTATGGAGGTGACAAAAGGTTTGTCGTAAAGGGTTACGTCGATGCAAGTTTTGACACTGATCCAGATGACTCTAAGTCTCAATCTGGATACATATTGAAAGTGGGAGCAATTAGCTAAAGTAGCTCCGTGTAGAGCATTGTAGACATAGAAATTTGCAAAATACACACGGATCTGAATTTTGGTAGACTCATTGACTAAGCTTCTCTCACAAGCAAAACATGATCACACCTTAGTACTCTTTGGGTGTTAATCACATATAGATGTGAACTAGATTACTGACTCTAGTAAACCCTTTGAGTGTTGGTCACATGACGATGTGAACTATGGGTGTTAATCACATGGTGATGTGAACTATTGATGTTAAATCACATGGCGATGTGATCTAGATTATTGACTCTAGTGCAAGTGGGATACTGAAGGAAATATGCCCTAGAGGAAATAATAAAGTTATTATTTATTTCCTTATTTCATGATAAATGTTTATTATTCATGCAAGAATTGTATTAACCGGAAACATAATACATGTGTGAATACATAGACAAACAAAGTGTCACTAGTATGCCTCTACTTGACTAGCTCGTTAATCGAAGATGGTTATGTTTCCTAACCATAGACATGTGTTGTCATTTGATTAACAGGATCACATCATTAGGAGAATGATGTGATTGACATGACCCATTCCATTAGCTTAGCACCTGATCGTTAGTTATGTTGCTATTACTTTCTTCATGACTTATACATGTTCCCATGACTATGAGATTATGCAACTCCCGTTTGCCGGAGGAACACTTTGTGTGCTACCAAACGTCACAACGTAACTGGGTGATTATAAAGGAGCTCTACAGGTGTCTCCAAAGGTACATGTTGGGTTGGCGTATTTCGAGATTAGGATTTGTCACTCCGATAGGTATCTCTGGGCCCTCTCGGTAATGCACATCACATAAGCCTTGCAAGCATTGCAACTAATGAGTTAGTTGCGAGATGATGTATTACGAAACAAGTAAAGAGACTTTCCGGTAACGAGATTGAACTAGGTATTGAGATACCGACGATCGAATCTCGGACAAGTAACATACCGATGACAAAGGGAACAACGTATGTTGTTATGCGGTCTGACCGATAAAGATCTTCATAGAATATGTGGGAGCCAATATGAGCATCCAGGTTCCGCTATTGGTTAATGACCGGAGACATGTCTCAGTCATGTCTACATTGTTCTCGAACCCGTAGGGTCTGCACGCTTAAGGTTTCGATGACAGTTATATTATGAGTTTATGAGTTTTGATGTACCGAAGTTAGTTCGGAGTCCCAGATGTGATCACAGACATAACGAGGAGTCTCGAAATGGTCGAGACATAAAGATTGATATATTGGACGGCTATATTCGGACACCGGAAGTGTTCCGGGTGATTTCGGAGAAAACTGGAGTACCGGAGGGTTACCGGAACCCCCCGGGAGAAGTAATGGGCCATATGGGCCTTAGTGGAGAGAGAGAAGGGCAGCCAGGGTGGGCCGCGCACCTCCTCCCCCTGGTCTGAATTGGACTAGGAGAGGAGGGGCGGCGCCCCACTTTCCTTCTCCCTCCCCACTTCCTTCCCCCTCCTAGTAGGAGTCCTACTCCTACTAGGAAGAGGACTCCTCCTTGGTGCGCCTATAGGGCCGGCCGGCCTCCTCCCCTTGCTACTTTATATACGGGGGCAGGGGGCACCCCTAGACACAAGTTGATCCACGTGATCGTTTTCTTAGCCATGTGTGGTGCCCCCTTCCACCATAATCCTCGATAATATTGTAGTGGTGCTTAGGCGAAGCCCTGCGACGGTAGAACATCAAGATCGTCACCACGCCGTCGTGCTGACGGAACTCGTCCCCGACACTTTGCTGGATCGGAGTCCGGGGATCGTCATCGAGCTAAACGTGTGCTAAAACTCGGAGGTGCCATAGTTTCGGTGCTTGATCGGTCGGGCCGTGAAGACGTACGACTACATCAACCGCGTTGTGCTAACGCTTCTGCTGTCGGTCTACAAGGGTACGTAGATCACACTCTCCCCTCTCGTTGCTATGCATCACCATGATCTTGCGTGTGCGTAGGAAAATTTTGAATTTACTACATTCCCCAACACTCACCGCCCCACTGTACTCCCATCGCTGGCCTAGCCATCCCTCTACTCACCCACACCTGCTGTTATTCTCCGGCGATGGCAGACAAACCAGTAAACCCTCGTACAGTCGTACTCCGCTCCGCGTGGGAAACAACTGCCGAGTCTTCCCTGCCTCCGTGTCATTCCCTTCCTAGGCCTCACCGTCGTCCACCGCCCTAGTGCTATCGGCGCGGCCTGGTGAACGTGGTCAACGACCGACATGCATCTGAAGTGGACTTTAGGTGGAGAGGCCAACAGCTCGGTCCACGGCCGCACGCAAGGAAATGCCTCCTTATTACGCACAAAATAATGATTCCTCCACCTGACATCTGGGACCCACTGAAAGGGCCTCTGTATTTCCCGAAAAAAATGTTACCGCCGCTGACAGCTCGGACCCACCAGCTATATCTTCGCACGCAAGGAAGTGCCTCCTTATTACGCACAAAAATGAATACTCCCCCTGTTAGCTGGGACCCAGTATAGTGGCAGGCTGACTTGTGGGCCTACTAAGTTGACGGGGACGGAGGGCTTTGTCAACTTAGTCAATATGCACGATTCTAGCTCCAGTGACAGTACGATGTCCATCCAACGGCCGTAGTGCTTCTTCAACCTATGGTCTTCTTGCTCCAGCCGCCCAAACCAGCGCCGGTCATGCCTCGTGCTCCTGCCGCCCGTGGCCGGCTGCGATGCGGCGGAGGCCTCACCGCCCCCTACTACTCCCACCGCTGGCCAGGCCATCCCTCTACTCACCCACACCCCCTGTTATTCTGCGGCGACGGCAGCCTCACATCGCAGCCGAACCAATGAACCCTCGTACTCCTCTCCGCGTGGGCTTCCACTGCTGCGTCTTCCCCGGCTCCGCGTCGTCCCCTTCCTAGGCCTCGCCGTCGTCCACTGCCCTGGTGCTCTCGGCGTGGCGTGGTCAACGTGGTCAAGGAATGAGTTCCATCGGACGTGGACTGTACGTGGAGAGGCTGACAGCTAGGTCCAATGGTCGCAGCAAGGAAGTGCCTCCTTATTATGTGGAAAATAATGTTTCCTCCACCTGACAGCAGGGACCCACCGGACGGGCCACCGTATTTCGTGAAAAAAAACGTTTCCCCCCTGACTGCTGGGACCCACCAACTACACCTTCGCACGCAAGGAAGTGCGTCCGAAAAAAAAACGATTCGCCCCCCTGACTGCTGGGACCCACTAGCTACATCTTCGCACGCAACGAAGTGCGTCCGGGCAAAAAAAACCAAAACGATTCGCCCCCTGACTGCTCGGACCCACCAGCCCCCCGACTGCTGGGACCCACCAGCTACATCTTCGCACACAAGGAAGTGCGTCCGGGCAAAAAAACGATTCTCCCCCTGACTGCTGGGACCCACCAGCTACATCTTCGCAGGCAAGGAAGTGCCTGACAGTTGGGACCCACCTGGTCGAAGCGTACGTAGCGTTGTCATTCTGGTCGCGAACGTGTACGTACATATATACTGGTGGATGTAGAGGCGCTCACGTGTCGTAGTAGAGGCGCGCACGTAGCATGTACACGTACGTACAGAGGCCAGGGTGCGAGAAAGAAAATACGGCCACGTATGTGTACATACGGGCGGGGTCTTGAACGCCTACTCGCGCATACGTACAGCGAGGGCTCGTGTACATGGCTGGGTTGGAACGGAGAAACAACGTCGTCGTCGTGTTCATGGGTCGGAACGGAATGCGTGGTCGTGTTCATCGGGAGGGCTTGGACGGAAGAGGCAATGGAAACGAGGCCTGGCGTACCGCACAACAGAGGAAACGGACCTCCTACGGTCGAAACGGGGGTCCTGTTGATCAGGAGGGGTGTGGCGTACCGCAAAACGGAGGAAACGGACCTCCTACGGTCGAAACGGGGGTCATGTTGATCGGGAGGGGTGTGGCATACTGCAAAACAGAGGAAACGGACTTGTGTTGGAGCGCTACGGTCGAAACGGGGGTCCTGTTCATCGGGAGGGGTGTGGCGTACCGCAAAACGGGACTCGACGGGATACTGTTCATCCACCGTCGACCTCCTCCAGCCTCCACCGCGCGCTACTCCACCGGCTACTATTCAACCACCCCTCCATCGTCTATTGTTCATCCAGCCCTCCACACCACGGGGTCCTGTTCAACCACCCCTCCACCGTCTACTGTTCATCCTGCCCTCCACACCACGGGGTCCTGTTCATCCACCCCTCCACGGGCACCCCTCCACCATCTACTGTTCATCCAGCCCTCCACCACACCACGGGCTCCTGTTCATCCAGAGGCAACGCCACCGCTCATTGTTCATCAAAACCCCCCCGCAACGCTCACTGTTCATCCCATCGATCGGCTTCAGTTAGCAGTAGTAGCCAAGGAATCGCTCGATCGGGTTCAGTTAACAGCCATCGATCGATTGCTCGGGTTCAGTAACGCGTAGCCTGCAGTGCAATTGCTCAGGTTCAGTTAGAGCCCAACGCCTCGCTCGGGTTCAGTTAGACCCAACGCCTCACACACACGCGCGTACGTGTACGAGAGAAACGCGCATCACTCGGCCCCCAACCTCCTACCATAACCAGGAACTCCCCGAAATTTTCCTCCCCCTCGCTTCTACCACGGTTTTTTCCGTCATGGACGGCCCAAAGAATGTCATGCAGCTGCCTCTCCGTCCACCCGGGACGAAAAGCCCATTTTCTGTCATGATTTTTTGTCATAGAAGTAGGAGCCCACCACATCTATGATGATACCGGGTTTTGTCACAATTAGCATCATAGAAGTGTCATATGTATGACAGAAAAAATATTCGTTTGGCCCAAAATGTCACGGATGTGTCTTTTTTTTGTAGTGCGTACACCTTCATGATCCGCCCGATCAAGTACCGAACACATGGCACCTCCGCATTCTGCACACGTTCAGCTAGGTTTCTTCCTCGCCATCTTGATCCAGCAAGCTGGGCGAGGTAGTAGATGAGTTCTGTCAGCATAACGGCATGGTGACAGTGGTGATGAAGCAATCCTGTAAGGCTTTGCCTAAGCACTACGACGATCTATAGCGGAGGAGTAAATTAAAGGCAAAATTGAAAAATTTGACCTCAAAGCGAAAGTATTTCACAAACTAAACTGCTTTTGAAAGTATTTCACACTGCTGACCCTTTTGTGTAGCGCCCGACAACAAGGCGTTGCACTCTACTGTGCAACTCCTTACAGCTAGGCGCTGCACAGTGTAGTGCAACTCCTTAGAGCTAGGCGCTGCACAGTGTGGCGCCTAAGTGTTAGGCGTTGCACAGTAGAGTGCAGCGCCTTGCTGTCAGGCGCTGCACATTAAAGGTCAGCCCGGTGAAATACTTTCAAGAACAATTTAGTTTGTGAAATAGTTTTGATCTAAGGTCAAATTTGTGCCTTTTGCCTAAATTAAAGGCAGAGGGGTGCCGGCTCACGGCGTGGAATAAGATGTGTATTGTGTGGCACCCCTCCCCACATACATATATATTGGTGTGGGAGGGGAACGCAGCCCCTAGGGAGCCCCAGAGGGGCGGTAGAAGCCCATGTAACGCCCTCAATGAGGCTATATCTCCCACGTGTCGAAGCACGACTTAGAGGCATAACCGCATTGAAAGCAATGTCGCAAGTGAGGTAATCTTCACACAACCCATGTAATACATAAGGGGAAAAGGATACATAGTTGGCTTACAATCGCCACTTCACACAATACATGAATAAAGCATTACAACATCCAAATACAATCAAGGTCCAACTACGGAACCAAAATAAAAGAAGAACCCCAAATGCGACAAAGGTCCCCGATCGACCCCAACTGGGCTCCACTACTGATCAACTAGAACAAAACAACACAAAGGACAAGATCTTCATCGAGCTCCTCCTTGAGCTTGGTTGCGTCATCTGCACGGACTCATCGGCACCTGCAAGCTGGTTTTGGAAGTATCTGTGAGCCACGGGGACTCAGCAATATCACACTCTCGCGATCAAGACTATTTAAGCTTAAGGGTAAGGTAAAGGTATGAGGTGGAGCGGCAGCAAGCGACTAGCATATATGGTGGCTAACATATACGCAAATGAGAGCGAGAAGAGAAGGCAAAGCACGTTCGAGAAACTATGATCAAGAAGTGATCCTAGAACAACCTACGTCAAGCATAACTCCAACACCGTGTTCACTTCCCGGACTCCGCCAGAAAGAGACCATCACGGTTACACACGCGGTTGATGCATTTTAATTAAGGTCAACTTCAGGTTTTCTACAACTGGACATTAACAAATTCCCATCTGCCCATAACCGCGGGCACGGCTTTCGAAAGTTCAAAACCCTACAGGGGTGTCCCAACTTAGCCCATCAGAAGCTCTCATGGTCAACGAAGGATATTCCTTCTAGCGGGAAGACCCGATCAGACTCAGAATCCCGGTTACAAGACATTTCGACAATGGTAAAACAAGTCCAGCAACACCGCCCGAATGTGCCGACAAATCCAGATAGGAGCTGCACATATCTTGTTCTCAGGGCACACTTAGATGAGCACTACGTACAACTAAAACCAGCAATCGAGTTTCCCCGAGGTGGCGCTGCAAGTGGCTCTGTTTGGACCAACACTCAGAGGAGCACTGGCCCGGGGGGGTTAAAATAAGATGACCCTTGAGTCTGCAGAACCCAAGGGAAGGTGGTAGGTTGTTAGTGCAAATGGTAAAACCAAGGTTGGGCATTGCTGGAGGAGTTTTATTCAAGGCGAACTGTCAAGGGGTTCTCATTATTACCCAACCGCGTAAGGAATGCAAAATCCGGGAACATAACACCGATATGACGGAAAACTAGGGCGGCAAGAGTGGAACAAAACACCAGGCATAAGGCCGAGCCTTCCACCCTTTACCAAGTATATAGATGCATTAATTAAATAAGATATATTGTGATATCCCAACAAGTAAACATGTTCCAACAAGGAACAACATCTCCATGTTCCAACAAGGAACAAACTTCAATCTTGACCTGCAACTAACAACACTATAAGAGGGGCTGAGCAAAGCGGTAACATATCCAAACAACGGTTTGCTAGGACAAGGTAGGTTAGAGGCTTGGTTCAACAATATAGGAGGCATGATAAGCAAGTGGTAGGTATCGCAGCATAGGCATAGCAAAAGAGCGAGCAACTAGCAAGCAAAGATAGAAGTGATTTCAAGGGTATGGTCATCTTGCCTGAGATCCCACAAAGAAGAAGAACGAGTCCATGAAGAAGACAAACGGACGTAGACGAATGGGTCCTCACAAACGCGACGTTATCGGAACCAACCCGAAGAAGCAAACACCGGAAAGAAGCAGACAACATAGTAAACAACCAACACATGAACATGATATGATATGCAGGATGCGGTATGCGATGCATATGCATGATTTGGAAAGGAATTATGGAACCTGGCCTCAACTTGGAAATCCAAGAGTGCCACTGGAATGGTGAGGTGATTTCGGTTGAAATCAATATAAAGAACACCGGAATCGGATGCACGGTTTGGAAATGGCAAGCAAAACAAATATGGCACCGGTCTGCGATATACAACGAGTAACCATCTAAATGCAACAAGTTAAATATGCTACAGCACTCCAACATGGCAACAAAATACATGGCAAAGATCCACTCATGATTCTTGACAAAAGATGAACACTAAGCTACGGCCAATTCATCCATTAACAGGTTCAAACAAGCATGGCAAAAGTGCAATTGATAAACAGGTTTCAGACTTAGTGAAATTAACACAAGCCTGGAATTTCAGATCAGGTAGCACACTTTGGAGCAAGAAAACTATATGCTACAGGAACTTAACATGGCAAAGCAAAGCATGGCATGGAGATACTCAAAGAGATTAACAAAAGTCCCTTAGTGACCTTGAGCCAAAAGGGATCAGAAAATACAATTGCAAGCATGTGAACATGGCAAAAACATAATCAGATCACAGACTTAGTGAAAAACTGGAGCATGCAAATCTGATAGCAAGTAGGCATGTTTATGAGCTCGATGCACTCGCTACAGAGCAAGGCATGACAATCTAAGCATACACCCATCAAAAATACACATTATATAAGCTAACCATGGCAAGAACGATAACATAGCATGCACGGGTCAACTACACATCCTCGGCAAAATTGCTAACAAGTAGACAATCTGCCCAGATTCATGAAATGACAAAAGTAGAGCTCGATTGACTCAAGCTAGGGTGCTCCATAAATGCAAACAAAGAGATGGATGGATAGAGCACCACAATATCAACAAATCATCCTTACTAATCATCCTCAAAAGAGGCACGGATCACTAGTAAACAACATGAACATATGGCATATTGATAAGAACAGATCAAGGATTTAGTGGAATTGCTAAATCCCTGAAATCAGCATTGACGAATGCACCACTTTGCAAGCTTGTGCTAGTCACCACACATATCACAAAAATACATGGATAGCACCTCTGTAAGATGACAAAGCATATAACAAAACTCATGTAGAGCTCAGGGGCATAACATGCACGCAATAATCATGGAAAAAATGACAAATAGCTATTTGGTGCAGCAGATCTGACGATTAACTCAAATAGCACTCTTCCAACAGCATTTCGGGCATCAAGATGAGCTCAAATGAAAATGATGCAATGAGATGAAATGATGTGCTCTCTGAGGCGAACAATTTGATATGCTATACGCACAATCGAAGTTATGGGTGATGAGTTATGGCATGATGAACAAGGGCATTTGAATCAGGCAATTTCGAGGACTTAGTGAAATTTACCACTCCGAAAACAGATCTAGGGTTTGGACCCGGGTGCACGCAGATCGAGGCGGAGCCGGACCTTCGCTGGAGTTGGCGCCAGAGACGGGGGAGGCGGTGGCCGGCTCGAGGTGGAGCTCGTCGCCGGCTCAGGGCGGCGACCGAAGAGGAGTGGAGGCGGCGGCCTGGCGCGGTCGCCGGCGAGGCAAGCCGCAGTGGCCGGAGCAACTGGTGGCGGAGACGAGCGCGGTGGCGGCGGATCTCGTCGCCAGCGCGGGAGGAGGCAGGCCGCGGTGGTCGGCGACACCAGCGCGGTGGCGGACGAGGCGGCAGCGGCGAGGCGCCTCGGGCGCGGATGACAGGCGGCGGCGGATCCCGGCTCGGTTCGGCTCCGCGCGGGCCGGATCTGGGCCGGCGGGCTCGGCGGCGGGAGGAGAGAGACGGCGGCGACAGGTGGCGGCTTCCGGTTGGTGGAGGGCGGCGGCCGGCTGACATGGCGAGGCCGGATTGGCCAGAGCGAGGTGGCAGCTGCGGCTGGACATTGTCCGGCGCGGTGAGGACGCGTCCGGCGGCGCGAGGCAAGGAATTTTTAGGGTTTCGTTCGCGAATTTGGAAGGGTTGCACATATATATAGGTAGAGGGAGCTAGGAGAGTCCAAATGAGGTGCGGTTTTCGGCCACACGATCGTGATCGAATGCTCTAGATGATGGAGAGGGTTTTGATGGGTTTTGGGCCAAATTGGAAGGGTGTTGGGCTGCAACACACACGAGGCCTTTTCGGTCCCTCGGTTAACCGTTGGAGCATCAAACGAAGTCCAAATGGTACGAAACTTGACAGGTGGTCTACCGGTAGTAAACCAAGGCCGCTTGGCAAGTCTCGGTCCAATCCGGAAATGTTTAACGCCCGCACATGAAAAAGAGGTAGAAAGGGACACCGGGTGACATAGGAGCACCGGATCGCAAAACGGACAACGGGGAAAATGCTCGGATGCATGAGACGAACATGTATGCAAATGAAATGCACATGATGACATGATATGCAATGCACGACACGCAAGCAATGACAAGGCAACAACTACGAATAACTAGACGACACCTGGCACATCGGTCTCGGGGCATTACAGCCCAGCTCCCTTTGGTGCGCCCTAATGTCTACTACACAACCTTCTTATTGTAGATGTTGTTGGGCCTCCAAGTGCAGAGGTTTGTAGGACAGTAGAAAAATTCCCTCAAGTGGATGACCTAAGGTTTATCAATCCATGGGAGGCGTAGGATGAAGATGGTCTCTCTCAAAGCGAAGGGCCTATCTTTTACTTTTCATATTTACTTTTATGCAAGAGTTAAATAGTATGCATTCCTATTTCAACCTCAATTATTCTCTAGTTGGTAAGCATCATGTGGTGGGGAAAGTTCTAGGCACATATGACCAGTCAAATATATTTGATCATGAATTATTATTGTTGACAATTATCTCTATGATAAATGAGCTAGGAGGCTAAACATTAAGCCCCTATCTTTCTCTGTGTTCGATGGATGCCATTTGTTCTAAAAATATGCTTCGAGTACTAGCAATCATAGAAGACTATATGATGATTGAGTATGTAGAGCTCATACTTAGACTTTGTTGAATAAGTTGAATTGCAATTGTTTGGTGACTAAGAACATAGGTTGTTATGTTTCAAGAGAAGGCATTGTTTGAACCGTAATATGTGGATTAATTGCTACTTTATCATGATGAGTTTTATGAGAAAGAGTTGCTGTTATGATGCTAGGAAAAGTGATTGAAATTATAATTGATCAAACTTATGCACTATCCTAGCATTCCCATTTCATAAATTATTTATTTTATCATTTACATACTTGAGGACGAGTAGGAATTTAGATTGGGGATGCTAATACGTCTCCAAGGCATCTATAATTTATGAAGTATTCATGCCATGTTTACAACAATTTTATATGGTTTTGGTATGATTTGAATGGAACTAACCCGGATTGAGGCTATTTTCAGCAGAACTACCATGGTGTTGTTTTTGTGCAGAAGTAAAAGTTCTCAAAATTGGATGAAACTTTTTGATGATTTTTTTGGAATAAAAGAAAAATACCTGAGCAAAGGACCACTAGACGGGGCCCCCTACTACACACAAGGCACCAGGGCGCGCCACCCCCCCCCCCTCGCGCGCCCTGGTGGGTAGTGGCCCCCCTAAGGACCATCTTCACATGAAACCGATGCCAAAAAATCCTATATATTCAGAAACCCCCGAAAGTTAACCTAGATCAAAAGTTCAGCCGTCGCCAAGCCTCCGTAGCCACGATTAACTAGTCTAGACCCTGTTCCGGCACCCTGCCGGAGGGGGAAATCATCACCGGAGGCCATCTTCATCATCGCAGTGGCCACCATGATGATGAGGGAGTAGTCCACCCTCAGGGCTGAGGGTTTGTACTAGTAGCTATGTGTTTGATCTCTCTCTATCGTGTTCTTGATTTGGCACGATCTTGATGTATCGCGAACTTTTATAATATAGTTGGATCATATGGTGTTTTCCCCTCTCTATCTTGTTGTGATTAATTGAATTTTCCCTTTGAGATTTTGTTATTATCGGATTAAATAATTTTATGGATTTGAGAACCCTTGATGTATGTCTTGCTATGAATACTCGTGGTGAAAATGGGGTATCATATTGATTCACTTGATGTGTGTTTTGGCACTCAACTCACGGATTCCTGAGGTGACATTGGGGTAATCTATGCATAGGGGTTGATGCACGTTCTCGTCTTTGTTTCTTCGGTAGAAATCTTGGGGCACTCTTTGAGGTTCTTTGTGTTGGATTGAGTATAATGAATCTGAAATTGTTTGATGCATATCGTATAATCAACTCATCGATACTCGGAGTGACATTGGAGTATCTAGGTGACATTACAGTTGGTTGATGTGTATCATTTGGTGTTATTTTAGTATGAACTCTAGAGTTGGTTGATGCGGCTTAAACTACGTCGGTATTTCCCCAAAGAGGAAGGGATGATGCAGCATAGCTATGGTAGGTATTTCCCTCAGTTATGAAACCAAGGTATCAATCCAATAGGAGAACCAAGCAACAATATGTAAACGGTACCTGCACACAAATAACAAATACTTGCAACCCGACACGTATAAGGGGTTGTCAATCCCTTCTTCGTGTAACGGAGCCAGAAATTGTCAAGTTGACGGGATAAAATTGTGATAGATTGGATAAATAGATATCGAATAAACGCGAAATAAAAGATTCAATTAAAAAGTGCAGCAAGGTATTTTTGGGTTTTTGGAATAATAGATCTGAAAATAAAAGCAAATAAAAATAGATATCAAAGCAAATGTGATAAAGAATAGACCCGAGGGCCGTAGATTTCACTAGTAGCTTCTCTCGACAAAATAACATACGATGGCAAATTACTGTTGGACAATTGATAGAACTTCAAATAATTATGATAATATCCAGACAATGATCATTATATAGGCATCACGTCCAAGATTAGTAAACCAACTTCTGCCTGCATCTACTATTATTACTCCACACATCGACTGTTATCCAGCATGCATCTAGTGTATTAAGTTCATGGAGAAATGGAGTAATGCAATAAGAACGATAACATGATGTGGACAAGATCTATTCATGTAGGAATAGACCCCATCTTGTTATCCTTAATAGCAACGATACATACATGTCAAGCCCCCTTTTGTCACTGGGAGTGAGCACCGTAAGATCGAACCCATCAGAAAGCACCTCTTCCCATCGCAAGAAAAATCGATCTAGTTGGCCTAACTAAACCAAAGATTCGAAGAAGAAATATGAGACTATAAGCAATCATGCATATAAGATATCAAAACTCAAATAACTTTCACGGATAAAATAGGTCTGATCATAAACTCAAAGTTCATCAGAACCCAACAAACACACCGCAAAAAGAGTTACATCAAATAGATCTCCAAGAGACCATTGTATTGAGAATCAAAAGAGAGAGAGAGAGAGAGGAACCCATCTAGATACTAACTACGGACTCAAAGGTCTACAATGAACTACTCACGCATCATCGGAGAGGCACCAATGAGGATCTAGAATGAATCCCTCTGTGATAGTGTCTAGATTGGATCTGGTGTTTCTGGAACATGTGGTGGCTGGAATTTTGTTTCGTCGACTCCCTTCGGGTTTTTGGATTTTTGGGGTATTTATAGAGAAAAGAGGCAGTGTGGGAGGTGGCCGAGATGGGCACAACTCACCAGGGCACGCCTGGGCCCCCAGGCACGCCCAGGTGGGTTGTGCTCCCCTTGGAGCCCCCCTTGGTATGTCTCCAATGTATCTACAATTTTTGATTGTTACATGCTATTATATTATATGTTTTGGATGCTTTATATGCATTAATATGCTATTTTATATTATTTTTGAGACTAATCTATTAACCTAGAGCCCAATGCTAGTTCCTATTTTTTCCTTGTTTTAGAGTTTCGCAGAAAAGGGATACCAAACGGAATGAAACTTTCGCGATGATTTTTCTTGGACCAGAAGACATCTAGAGGTCTTGGAGTGCACATCAGGAAAGCCATGAGGCAGCCACAAGGTTGGAGGGCATGACCAGGGGGGTAGGGCGCGCCCCCCACTCTTGTGGGCCCCTCGTGACTCCCTCGACCTATTTCTTCCGCCTATATATTCTCAAATACCCCAAAACCTTCCAGGGCAGCCACGAAACCACTTTTCCACCGCCACAACCTTATGTACCCATGAGATCCCATCTGGGGACCTTTTCCAGTGATCTACCGGAGGGGGATTCGATCACGGAGGGCTTCTACATCAACACCATAGCCTCTCCGATGATGTGTGAGTAGTTTACCACAGACCTTCGGGTCCATAGTTATTATCTAGATGGCTTCTTCTCTCTTTTTGGATCTCAATACAAAGTTCTCCTCGATGTTCTTGGAGATCTATTGGATGTAATTCTTTTTGTAGTGTGTTTGCCGAGATCCGATGAATTGTGGGTTTATGATTAAGATTATCTATGAACAATATTTGATTCTTCTCTGAATTCTTATATGCATGATTTGATATCTTTGCAAGTCTCTTCGAATTATCAGTTTGGTTTGGCCTACTAGATTGATCTTTCTTGCAATGGGAGAAGTGCTTAGCTTTGGGTTCAATCTTGCGGTGCTCGATCCCAGTGACAGAAAGGGAACCGACACGTATTGTATTGTTGCCACCGAGGATAAAAAGATGGGGTTTATATCATATTGCTTGAGTTTATCCCTCTACATCATGTCATCTTGCCTAATGCGTTACTCTGTTCTTATGAACTTAATACTCTAGATGCATGCTGGATAGCGGTCGATGTGTGGAGTAGTAGATGCAGAATCGTTTCAGTCTACTTGACATGGACGTGATGCCTATGTTCATGATCATGCCTAGATATCATCATAACTATGTGCTTTTCTATCAATTGCTCGACAGTAATTTGTTCACCCACCTTAATATATGCTATCTTGAGAGAAGCCACTAGTGAAACCTATGGCCCCGGGGTCTACTTTACATCATATAAGTTTTCGATCTACAATTCTAGTTTACTATTTATTTTGCAATCTTTACTTTTCAATCTATACAACAAAATACCAAAAATATTTATCTTATTATCGTAATCAGATCTCACTTTCGTAAGTGACCGAGAAGGGATTGACAACCCCTTTATCGTGTTGGTTGCGAGGTTCTTGTTTTTTTGTGCAGGTACTAGGTGACTTGCGTGTAGTCTCCTACTGGATTGATACCTTCGTTCCCAAAAACTGAGGGAAATACTTATGCTACTTTGTTGCATCACCCTTTCCTCTTCAAGGGAAAACCAACACATGCTCAAGAGGTAGCAATAGCTTGTACTAGCTGTCCCCCTTCAAATTGGCCGTTGTGGGATCCCTTCCCGCCTAATATTTGGGAAGAGGACCAGGGCCTCTATAAATAGGACAAGCCACCACCATAGGAAGATGGATCATTCAGATCATCCTGAACCACATAAGCTCACCGAGCTCTAGAACACCTCTCCTTAGGAGGCCGTTCTTCCCTTGTACTTGTTCACCCTCAGCCTACAAGTAATCCACCACACCACACTGGAGTAGGGTATTACACCACATCGGTGTCACGAACCTGTATAAACTCTTGTGTCCCTTGTTCTTCGAGTTCGACGAGCTGAGCTTTGAGATCATGGTGAGTGAGTGAGCTAGGGGGAAGGAGAGATCTTCGTGCACACCCAAGAGTTCGAACCTTAAGGGTTTTGCCGGAACCCGAAATCCGACATTTGGCGTGCCAGGTAGGGGTGCGCTAAAGCTTTCCCTTCGTCGATCCATGTTCCACAGCTCCATCACACCCATGTCAGATGCTCGCCGAGCCCTGCTGAGCGCCACGCCGCCCTCGCCGCCCACGTCGCTCAGACGGCGCCTGTTGGTGGACCTCCCCGCCGTTCTCCATCACCCGCTGCCAACGCCGCCACCGGCCCGACAACAAATGAGCAGCAAGCGTCATCGCTGCACCCCTCTGTGCGGCGGGAGGGCCGCACCACCACCCCATCGCTAACTCCGGCTGGCTCGTCATCCCACGCTCGTCGTACGCCTGCAGATGCGCAGGCCGCGCTGCTCATGGCACGCAAGAGCGTTACCGCCCGGTCGACGACCTCTATGAAGACCGGCTGGACCGCATCGCCGAGCTCGTCCGCACCGCTGGGGGCTCTCCTGCACCATCCCTCTTGCTGCCTCGCCCACCTCCAGTCGTGGGCGACGTAGCTCATGGAGCGCCTCCACCGCCTATGCATCAAGACGGCGCCCTCACTCCGAGACGCGCGGTGCATGGAGCGCCCCTGTCTCCTCCGCATCAAGACTGTGTCCTCGCCCCAAGACGTCTGGTCCGAGCGTGATCCGCCACTCCGTGTGCCCGCGCACAAAGAAGGAAGCTGTCAGCAGGTCCCTCGACCGCAAGAAAACGCTCATGCACTCCCTGCACCACCACGTCAAGACCGCGTGCCGCCTGCGATGGCGGTGCACATGCATCAAGAGCAGGCCCCGCCTCTGCAAAGGGCCCCGGTGGCCACATCGGGCTGCCACGCCTTTACTCCGGAGCTGCATAGCGTTGTCTAGCCAGGCAAGTTCAAGCCAGACCTGCCTCCTCGCTATGACGGCACCCTGACCCTGCGGAGTTCTTGCAGGTCTACAAGCTGAGCATTGAGGCGGCCAACGGCGACGAGAAAGTCATCGAAAACTAGTTCCCCATGAATCTCAAGGACGGTGCTCGCTCGTGGCTCCTAAACTTGTCCCGGGGTCAATCTCTTCTTGGGGCGAAATGCGCGGCCGCTTCATCGCCAACTTCCAGGGCACTCGCGACCGCCCTCTGGCCATGGGTGACCTGCGCTGCATCAAGCAGCAGCTGGGAGAGACCTTGCAGAAGTACATCCAGCGCTTCAACAGCGTTCGCCTCATGATCCCTGATGTCTACTACACAACCTTCTTTTTGTAGACGTTGTTGGCCTCCAAGTGCAGAGGTTTGTAGGACAGTAGCAAATTTCCCTCAAGTGGATGACCTAAGGTTTATCAATCCGTGGGAGGTGTAGGATGAAGATGGTCTCTCTCAACAACCCTGCAATCAAATAACAAAGAGTCTCTTGTGTCCCCAACACACCGAATACAATGGTAAATTGTATAGGTGCACTAGTTCGGCGAAGAGATGGTAATAGAATTGCAATATGGATGGTAGATATAGGTTTTTGTAATCTGAAAATATAAAAATAGCAAGGTAACTAATGATAGAAGTGAGCGTAAATGGTATTGCAATGCTAGAAAACAAGGCCCAGGGTTCATACTTTCACTAGTGAAAATTCTCTCAACAATAATAACATAATTAGATCATATAACTATCCCTCAACATGCAACAAAGAGTCACTCCAAAGTCACTAATAGCGGAGAACAAACGAAGAGATTATTGTAGGGTACGAAACCACCTAAGTTATTCTTTCTGGTCAATCTATTCAAGAGTCCATAGTAAAATAACACGAAGCTATTCTTTCCGTTTGATCTATCATAGAGTCCGTACTAGAATAACACCTTAAGACACAAATCAACCAAAACCCTAATGTCACCTAGATACTCCAATGTCACCTCAAGTATCCGCGGTTATGATTATACGATATGCATCACACAATCTCAGATTCATCTATTCAACCAACACAAAGAACTTCAAAGAGTGCCCCAAACTTTCTACCGGAGAGTCAAGACGAAAACGTGTGCCAAACCCTATGCATAAGTTCATGAGGTCACAGAACCCGCAAGTTGATCACCAAAACATACATCAAGTGGATCACGTGAATATCCCATTGTCACCATAGATAATCACATGCAAGACATACATCAAGTGTTCTCAAATCCTTAAAGACTAAATCCGATAAGATAACTTCGAAGGGAAAACTCAATCCATTACAAGAGAGTAGAGGGGGAGAAACATCATAAGATCCAACTATAATAGCGAAGCTCGCGACACATCAAGATTGTGCCGAATCAAGAACACGAGAAAGAGAGATCAAGCACATACCTACTGGTATATACCCTCAGCCCCGAGGGTGAACTACTCCCTCCTCGTCATGGAGAGCGCCGGGATGATGAAGATGGCCACTCGAGAGGGATTCCCTCCTCCGGAAGGGTGCCGGAACAGGTCTAGATTGGTTTTCGGTGGCTAAAGAGGCTTGCGGCGGCGAAACTCCCTATCTAGGTTATTTTCTGGAGGTTTCTGTATTTATAGGATTTTTTGGCGTCGGTCTCACGTCAAGGAGGTGCCCAAGTTGCCCACAAGGTAGGCCCACGCGCTTGAGGGGTGGGCGCGCCCCCACCCTCGTGGACGGCCCAGGACTCTTCTGGTCCAACTCTTTCACTCCGGAGTCTTCTTTTGGTCCATAAAAAATCGTCAAAAATTGGCACGCCAATTGGACTCCGTTTGGTATTCCTTTTTTGTAAAACTCAAAAACAAGGAAAAAACAGAAACTGGCACTGGGCTCTAGGTTAATAGGTTAGTCCCAAAAATCATATAAAATAGCATATAAATGCATATAAAACATCCAAGGTTGATAATATAATAGCATGGAACAATCAAAAATTATATATACGTTGGAGACGTATCAAGCATCCTCAAGCTTAATTCATGCTTGTCCTCGAGTAGGTAAATGATAAAAACAGAATTTTTGATGTGGAATGCTACCTAATATATTTATCCATGTAATTCTCTTTATTCTGACAAGAATATTCAGATCCATAAGATTCAAGACAAAAGTTTAATATTGACATAAAAATTATAATACTTTGAGCATACTAACTAAGCAATTATGTCTTCTCAAAATAACATGGCCAAAGAAAGCTTATCCCTACAAAATCATATAGTTTGGTCATGCTCCATTTTCGTCACACAAAAATGCTCTCATCATGCACAACCCCAATGACATGCTTCAGCCTTTTCAACCCTTACGCAATACATGAGCGCAAGCCATGGATATAGCACTATGGGTGGAATAGAGTATGATGATAGGGGTTATGTGAGAAGACAAAAAGGAGAAAGTCTCACATTGACGTGGCTAATCAATGGGCTATGGAGATGCCCATCAATTGATGTCAATGCGAGGAGTAGTGATTGCCATGCAACGGATGCACTAGAGATATAGATATATGAAAGCTCATCAAAAGAAACTAAGTGGGTGTGCATCCAACTTGCTTGCTCACAAAGACCTAGGGCATTTTGAGGAAGCCCATCATTGGAATATACAAGACAAGTTCTATAATGAAAAATTCCCACTAGTATATGAAAGTGACAACATAAGAGACTCTCTATCATGAAGATCATGGTGCTACTTTGAAGCACAAGTGTGGAAAAAGGATAGTAACATTGTCCCTTCTCTCTTTTTCTCTCATTTTTTATTTGGGCCTTCTTCTCTTTTTTTTTCTTTTATGGCCTCTTTTTTTCGTCCAGAGTCTCATCCCGACTTGTGGGGGAATCATAGTCTCCATCATCCTTTCCTCACTTGGGACAATGCTCTAATGATGATCATCACACTTTTATTTACTTACAACCCAAGAATTACAACTCGATACTTAGAACAAAATATGAATCTATGTGAATGCCTCCGGAGGTGTACCGGGATGCGATGAATGAAGAGTGACATGTATGAAAAATTAGCATGGTGGCTTCGCCACAGATACGATGTCAAGTACATGATCATGCAAGGCAATATGACAGTGATGATGCATGTCATAATAAACGAAACGGTGGAAAGTTGCATGGCAATATATCTCGGAATGGCTATGGAAATGCCATAATAGGTAGGTATGGTGGCTATTTTGAGGAAGATATAAGGAGGTTTATGTGTGATAGAGCGTATCGTATCACGGGGTTTGGATGCACTGGCGAAGTTTGCACCAACTCTCAAGGCAAGAGAGGGCGATGCATGGTACTGAAGAGGCTAGCAATGATGGAAGGGTGAGAGTGCGTAATATCCATGGACTCACATTAGTCATAAAGAACTCATATACTTATTGCAAAAGTTTATTAGCCCTCGAAGCAAAGTACTATGACGCATGCCCCTAGGGGGATAGATTGGTAGAAAAAGACCATCGCTCGTCCCCGACCGCCACTCATAAGGAAAGCAATCAAAGAAACACCTCATGCTTCAAATTTGTCACACAACTGTTACCATACGTGCATGCTACAGGACTTGCAAACCTCAACACAAGTATTTCTCAAAATTCACAATTACTCAACTAGCACAACTCTAATATCACCATCTTTATATCTCAAAACAATTATCAAGTATCAAACTTCTCATAGTATTCAATGCACCTGATATGAAAGTTTTTATTATACCCATCTTGGATGCCCATCATATTAGGACTAGTTTAATAACCAAAGCAAATTACCATGCTGTTTAGGACTCTCAAAATAATATAAGTGAAGCATGAGAGTTCATCTATTTCTTCAAAATAAAACCACCGCCATGCTCTAAGAGGATATAAGTGAAGTACTAGAGCAAACGACAAACTACTCCACAAGATATAAATGAAGATCAATGAGCAGTCGAATAATTATGCAACTATGTGAAGAGTCACTAATATTTAAGAATTTAAGATCTTGGTATTTTATTCAAACATAAAGCAAAACAAAATAAAATAAAATGACGCTCCAAGCAAAACACATATCATGTGGTGAATAAAAATATAGCTCCAAGTAAAGTTACCGATGAACGAAGACGAAAGAGGGGATGCCATCCGGGGCATCCCCAAGCTTAGGCTATTGGTTGTCCTTGAATATTACCTTGGGGTGCCTTGGGAATCCCCAAGCTTAGGCTCTTTCCACTCCTTATTCCATAGTCCATCGAATCTTTACCCAAAACTTGAAAACTTCACAACACAAAACTTAACAGAAAACTCGTAAGCTCCGTTAGTATAAGAAAACAAATCACCACTTAGGTACTGTTCTGAACTCATTATAAATTCATATTGGTGTAATATCTACTGTATTCCAACTTCTCTATGGTTCATACCCTCCGATACTACTCATAGATTCATCAAAATAAGCAAACAACACATAGAAAACAGAATCTGTCAAAAACAGAACAGTCTGTAGTAATGTGTATCAAATGTATACTTATGGAACTCATAAAATTCTGAAATAAGTTGGTGGGAGTGAGGAATTTGTTTATTAATCATATTCAAAAAGAATCAACTTAATAGCACTCTCCAGTAAAAAATGGTAGCTAATCTCGTGAGTGCTAAAGTTTCTGTTTTTTACAGCAAGATCACAAAGACTTCACCCAAGTCTCCCCAAAGGTTCTACTAGTCACAGACACTAATTAAAACATAAAACCACATCTAAACAGAGGCTAGATGAATTATTTATTACTAAACAGTAGCAAAAAGCAAAGAAGAAAAATAAAATTGGGTTGCCTCCCAACAAGCGCTATCGTTTAACGCCCCTAGCTAGGCATGATGATTTCAATGATGCTCACATAAAATATAAGAATTGAAACATAAAGAGACCATCATGAAGAATATGACTAGCACATTTAAGTCTAACCCACTTCCTATGCATAGGGATTTTGAAAGCAAAACAAGCATAACTTCAAAACTTTAAGCACATAGAGAGGAAACTTGGTATTATTGCAATTCCTACAAGCATATATTCCTCCCTCATAATAATTTTCAGTAGCATCATGAATGAATTCAACAATATAACTATCACATAAAGCATTCTTTTCATGATTTACAAGTATAGTTATTACTCTCCACATAAGCAAACTTCTTCTCATGAATAGTAGTGGGAGCAAACTCAACAAAATAACTATCATGTGAGGCATAATCCAATTGAAAACTAAAATCATGATGAAAAGTTTCATGGATATCATTATTCTTTATAGCATACAAGTCATCACAATAATCATCATAGATAGCAACTTTGTTCTCATAATCAATTGGAACCTCTTCCGAAATAGTGGATTCATCTCCAAATAAAGTCATGACCTCTCCAAATCCACTTTCATCAATATAATCATCATAAATAGGAGGCATGCTTTCATCATAATAAATTTTCTCATCAAAGCTTGGGGGACAAAAAATATCATCTTCATCAAACATAGCATCCCCAAGCTTGTGGCTTTGCATATCATTAGCATCATGGGTATTCAAAGAATTCATACTAACAACATTGCAATCATGCTCATCATCCAAAGATTTAGTGCCAAACATTCTAATGCATTCTTCTTCTAACACTTTGGCACAATTATCAGAATCCTTATTTTCATGAAAGACATTAAAAAGATGAAGCTTATGAGGTACCCTCAATTCCATTTTTTAATTTTCTTTTATAGACTAAACTAGTGATAAAACAAGAAACAAAAAGATTCGATTGCAACATCTAAAGATATACCTTCAAGAACTAACCTCCCTGGCAAAGGCGCCAGAAAAGAGCTTGATGTCTACTACACAACCTTCTTCTTGTAGACGTTGTTGGGCCTCCAAGTGCAGAGGTTTGTAGGACAGTAGCAAATTTCCCTCAAGTGGATGACCTAAGGTTTATCAATCAGTGGGAGGCGTAGAATGAAGATGGTCTCTCTCAAACAACCCTGCAATCAAATAAAAAAGAGTCTCTTGTGTCCCCAACACACCCAATACAATGGTAAATTGTATAGGTGCACTAGTTCGGCGAAGAGATGGTAATACAAGTGCAATATGGATGGTAGATATAGGTTTTTGTAATCTGAAAATATAAAAACAGCAAGGTAATTAATGATAAAAGTGAGCGTAAATGGTATTGCAATGCTATAATCAAGGCCTAGGGTTCATACTTTCACTAGTGAAAATTATCTCAACAATAATAACATAATTAGATGATATAACTATCCCTCAACATGCAACATAGAGTCACTCCAAAGTTACTAATAGAGGAGAACAAACGAAGATATTATTGTAGGGTACGAAACCACCTCAAAGTTATTCTTTCTGATCAATCTATTCAAGAGTCTATAGTAAAATAACACGAAGCTATTCTTTCCGTTCGATCTATCATAGAGTTCGTAGTAGAATAAACCTTAGGACACAAATCAACCAAAACCCTAATGGCACCTAGATACTCCAATGTCACCTCAAGTATCCGTGGGTATGATTATACGATATGCATCACACAATCTCAGATTCATCTATCCAACCAATACAAAGAACTTCAAAGAGTGCCGCAAAGTTTCTACCAGAGAGTCAAGACAAAAACGTGTGCCAACCCCTATGCATAAGTTCACGAGGTCACAGAACTCACAAGTTGATCACCAAAACATACATCAAGTGGATCACATGAATATCCCATTGTCACCACAGATAAGCACATGAAAGACATACATCAAGTGTTCTCGAATCCTTAAATACTCAATCCGATAAGATAACTTCAAAGGGAAAACTCAATCCATTACAATAGAGTAGAGGGGGAGAAACATCATAAGATCCCTCTATAATAGCGAAGCTCGTGATACATCAAGATCGTGCCGAATCAAGAACATGAGAAAGGGAGATCAAACACATAGCTACTGGTACATACCCTCAGCCCCGAGGGTGAACTACTCCCTCCTCGTCATGGAGAGCGCCGGGATGATGAAGATGGCTACCAGAGAGGGATTCCCCCCTCCGGCAGGGTGCCGGAACAGGTCTAGATTGGTTTTCGATGGCTACAGAGGCTTGCGGCGACAAAACTCCCGATCTAGGTTATTTTCTGGATGTTTCTATATTTATAGGAATTTTTGGCATCGGTCTCACGTCAAGGAGGTGCCCGAGTCGTCCACGAGGTAGGCCCACGTGCCCCGGGGGGGTGGGCGCGCCCCCCAGCCTCGTGGACGGCCCGGGACTCTTCTGGCCCAACTCTTTCACTCCGGGGTCTTTTTTGGTCCATAAAAAATCATCAAAAATTGGCATGTCAATTGGACTCCGTTTGGTATTCCTTTTCTATAAAACTCAAAAACAAGGAAAAACAGAAACTGTCACTGTCTCTAGGTTAATAGGTTAGTCCCCAAAATCATATAAAATAGCATATAAATGCATATAAAACATCCAAGGTTGATAATATAATAGCATGTGACAATCAAAAATTATAGATACATTGGAGATGTATCAATCCCCAAGGTGATGGACGAGGCCATCATCTCAGCATTTTCCGATGGCATCCGTGACGTCAAGATGAAGGAGGAGCTATGCACGGCTCTGGAGGTGTTCAACATGACGACCAAGTGTGCAAGAGCTGAGGAAGGGCGTCTTTCCCTCCTCAAGTTCCCTGTTGCCGTCCCAGAAGAGAAGAAAGCCAAGGCCAAGGACGTGAAGCACAAGGGAGTCGCCGTGCTCGCGGCGGAGCCAGACACGGAGCGCGGCCGGGACCACCCCGAGTCATCCAAGACCAGCCGCCTGTTTTGTGCCTTCCACAACATACACAGACACAACACTAATGATTGTCAAGAGCTCAGGGCCATCCAAGATGGACACTTCGGTCGATGCCCCGAGCGCAACGACCGGGGCTACGACCAAGGAGGGGGACGAAGTGGAGGACGCTGGGACGACCGCGGCCCCCGCCAGGACTAGCGCGACCGGCCTCGTGAGGACTACTGGTAGGAACAACCTCGTGAGGGTGCCTGGAGGGACCAGCCTCGCGAGGACCGTCCTCAGGGCAATCCTGGCCTCCCTCCGCTGCCGCCACCACCAAGGAGGAACGACGACCACCATAAGGCGAGGGGGTTGGGGGCTTCAAGGAGCCGTGCGCCATCGCCTGCATCTTGGGCGGTGCTCAGGCCCCAGCTTCCCAGGGCACCTTAGAGCAGTTTTCTCGCAAGGTAAACGGGGCCCTCACCAGGATCGAGGCCATGCGCCCGCTCAGGTGGTCCAAGTACGCCATCACCTTCAGCTCGGTGAGCCAATCCTTTGTCCTTAGCATCTTGAAGGGGTTCCACATCCTCTAGTCCATGCCACTCCATTGTTGAACTTATCTGAAACATACTAGGTAAAAGTGTTAGTGCAACAAGAGATATGTTGACATTAATTACCAAAACCACCCAGGGAGCACTTGTTCTTTCAATCTCCCCCTTTTGGTAATTAATGACAACATACATCAAAGCTTTAGATAAAGATATAGAGAATGACAAGTAAAGATTTGGAAAGACATGTAACATGCATAGGCTCCCCCTACATGTATGGAATCATGTGAATATTGAATATAGGAGCATGTGAATGCGTAAACATGACAGAGTAAGCAATGTGTTACATGTATCTTGGCTATATGCATCAAAGCAAATGATGTGAATGTGAGAAATGTACCTTCATGCTCATGAGTCCTTCTTGCAAACAGTATGTACATCAGCAAGAACTTCTCATTCACATGACTATGATGCATATACTTACCTTGTGGTCTTGAGTTGGCTTAGGATGGGATGAACCTGCGCAAACAAGGTTAAATAACACAGATACACCTACTGACCAGAGCAAGCAAGAGAAACCACAAGAGAACCAAGACTGGGATGACATGTAGAGTGAGTACTAAGTACCACATTGGATATAGACATGTCCCCAAAGGTAAAGATATGCAATAAAATTAGAGATTTCCTTCCCTTAGATGTCTTGCTCCCCCTGAATCTGCATGGGATATTGCGAGAAGATAGGGAACAGAAAATCAGAGCAACAAAAAGGAAACAGCAGAGCTAGAGCTAAAGCAAGCAACCAAACATGTCTTTACCCTCTTAAAGACATGTGACATCTCTCCTCTTGAACACCAAGCTCTGGGGTCTTTGATGATTTTACTTTCTCCTAGTTGAGAAACTCTCTCCCCCTGAGTATTCTCTCTTTCTCCCCCTATAGGAAGGATTAAGCTTTGATGTGATATCTCTCTCCCCCTTTGACAGCAATTTCCAAGAAGGGCTCTTCTAGACATGTGATACAAATGGGTTGGTCCTCGAGTCACAGAGCAAAGCAGCATGTCTAATATGATGCTGGTAGAGGACAAGAATCATTGAGTGGAGCTGGAGCAAACAGAAATCAGGAATAAGTGGCAAGTTGGTTTTCCTGTGGTGGAATCGGTGACTCCGAGTTGTGTGCTTCGGTTGCACCGAAAGATTTCGGTTGGGCCGAAGAGAACAAACCGGTGTGACCGAGTTCATCAAAGTGAAACCACTTGTCACCTCAGCTCACTAGACAGGTAAGATCTCACAAGGATATGCAAGGAATTAACTGAAAGATTTGCAATGAATTGGATGCAGAAAATGCAGAACAAAAAGGAAAGAAAAGAAACTAAAAGTTCTAGATGAAGTTTTTTTGAAAGGGGAAACAAATATGCAAGAGACAAAAGCACAGAGAAACACTAGAGAACTTCATCTAGAAATGGTCGGTGACAAAGTCACCTATGTTAGAGTATATTGACTTAGGAGTCAAGTGAGAGCACTTGATCATAGGTCATACTCATCGTTTAAGCTCAAAATGGGGTTACCATTTTTAGTTTAAGCATCTTGATGTATTCACATCTTGTCGAGTTGCTTTGGCTCATGACTTGGAGTAAAGCTTCTCTAAGATGGAATAACATACCTTGGGTGGTGGTGTTGATCTTGCACATGTAGTTGAACTTGTGTGGGTTGCTCAAGATTGATGTAGTTCATCAAGAGTTGGGAGCACCACTTGGAGTTTAATTTCATCTACCTACATGGGTTAGCTTTGCAAGGAAGAGCACTTGTGTATCCAAAATGACAATCATGAGACTCAACAAAGAATTTTCCAAAGGATACGTTTGAATGGTTTCGTGCTTCCTTGTCTTCAACCACCATTGTGTAGAGACTTGGTGATGTAGAGATTGCTCAAGATGTGAGTGAGTTGCAATCTCATAGATTTAGATTCAACCAAGTACCTACACGGGTTAGATAACATGCAAGGTACAAATATATCCAAGACATATGAATAGCATCATAAGAGAAATATCAAGGATTAGTCATAGGCTCATGCCCCGCATGTGTCAAATGGAGTTCCTACTCCAAGTTTGAAGCATCAATGATGTTCAATTCACCTCTCAACCTGCAAAACACTTTCTCATCAAGTGGTTTAGTGAATATATCCACTAATTGCTTATCGGTGCGAACATGCTTAAGGTTAATGTCCCCTTTGGCAACATGATCTCGAATGAAATGATGACGAACTTCAATATGCTTAGTTCGAGAATGTTGCACGGGATTGTGAGCAATCTTAATAGAACTTTCATTGTCACATAGCAATGGAACATGTTTCACATATATCCCATAATCTTTAAGATTTTGGGTCATCCAAAGTAATTGAGCGCAGCATGAACCAGCGGCAATGTATTCCGCTTCGGCGGTAGATAAGGATACCGAGTTTTGTTTCTTGGAAGACCAAGACACAAGAGATCTACCAAGGAATTGACAAGTACCCGAAGTGAATTTTCTATCAACATTGTCTCCGGCATAGTCCGAATGGAGTAGCCAACAAGATCAAAAGAGGACCTCTTAGGATACCAAATGCCAAAATTTGGTGTATGGATTAGGTATCTCACTATCCTTTTCACAGCCTTAAGATGACACTCTTTAGGAGCAGCTTGATATCATGCACACATGCACACACTTAGCATAATATCGGGACGAGAGGCACATAGATATAACAATGAACCAATCATAGAGCGATAAACCTTTTGATCAACCGGTTCACCATCTTTGGTCAAATCAAGATGTCCACTAGTAGGCATGGGTGTAGTCATACCTTTGCATTCTTGCATATTGAACTTCTTGAATAAGTCCTTGGTGTACTTCGTTTGAGAGACAAAGGTACCTTCCTTAGTTTGCTTGATTTGCAAACCGAGAAAGAATTTGAGTTCACTCATCATAGACATCTCAAACTTCTCCGACATTAGCTTTCCAAACTTCTCACTAAAATGAGGGTTAGTTGAACCAAATATGATATCATCAACATAAATTTGGCACACAAATAGTTCTCCATTAACCCTTTTAGTAAAAAGAGTAGAATCAATTTTACCAATTTCAAAGCCTTTTTCAATAAGGAACTTGGTCAAGCATTTATACCATGCTCTAGGAGCTTGTTTAAGACCATAAAGGGCTTTGTGAAGTTTGTAAACATGATTAGGTTTCTTAGGATTGACGAAGCCGGGAGGTTGCTTAACATAAACTTCTTCCTCAATTTTGCCATTTAGAAAAGCACTTTTAATGTCCATTTGGTACAAGGTGATATCATGGTGATTAGCATAAGCAAGTAAGATGCGAATGGACTCAAGTCTAGCAACGGGAGCATATGTCTCACCATAGTCCATACCTTCAACTTGTGTGTAGCCTTGGGCGACGAGACGTGCTTTGTTGCGAACCACTTGTCCATCTTCATCTTGCTTGTTGCGAAACACCCATTTGGTACCAATGATGTTGTGGTTGTTGTCGGGCTTCTCGACCAATGTCCACACTTGATTTCTCTCAAAGTTGTGTAGCTCTTCATGCATAGCGTTTATCCAGTCCGGATCCTCCAATGCTTCTTCAACCTTCATAGGTTCAATGCTAGAGATGAATGAGTAATGTTCACAAAAGTTAGCTAAACGAGTTTTAGAGCGAGTGATTCTCCCGGTTTGGATATCATTGTAGATTTGCTCGACGGGATGATCCTTAGCAATTCTTGCTCGAACTCGTGAAAGCTTTTGCTTGGGTCGGGGTGGAACATCCTCTTCATCTTGTGCTTCTTCTTGGCCTTCTTCATTGTTGACGTTGTCGTTCTCTTGTCGTGGTGGAGAAGGAGGTTGTTGATGTTCATCTTGGTGCGCTTCCTCATTTTCTTCATCTTGGCGTGTCCCACTTGTGGATGCTTCCGTATCAACTCTTGGTTCACCTTGTCGTGAGGTAGAAGCTTCCACTTGGACGGACGAGGTACTCTCCTTCACTTCCGTTGGACGAATCTTGCCAATGGACAAGTCTTGAATTGCTTCCGAAGGGTCTTTGTCTCCTACATCAATTGGCAATTGCTCTACTTGCGAGCCGTTAGATTCATCAAACTTCACATCTACCGTCTCTTCAACCTTTCGGGTGAAATTGTTGTAGACACGGTAAGTGTGAGAGTTTGAGCCATAACCAAGTAGGAAACCTTCATGAGATTTAGGAGCAAATTTAGAACGACGATGCTTATCAAGAATGTAGCACTTTGAGCCGAATACTCGAAAGTATCCAACTTGGGGTTTGTTACCGGTGAGGAGCTCGTATGCCGTCTTGCCGAGTAGCTTGTGAAGATACAAGCGATTTGTTGCATGACAAGCTGTCTCAACCGCTTCCGCCCAAAAGTGCTTTGGCGTTTTGTACTCATCAAGCATCGTTCTTGCCATCTCGATAAGAGTCCGGTTCTTCCTTTCAACAACTCCATTTTGTTGAGGTGTGTACGTAGCCGAGAACTCGTGTGAAATCCCTTCTTCGTCAAGAAAGGTGTCCACATTTGCGTTCTTGAACTCCGTTCCGTTGTCGCTCCGAACCTTCTTGATCTTCACGTCAAACTGATTTTGGGCCTTCCTAGCGAAGTTTTTGAAGATCTTTTGGACCTGCGATTTGTCATCAAGAAAGAACACCCACGTAAATCTTGAAAAATCATCAACTATGACTAGACCAAATGAGTTACCACCGAGACTCTTGTAGGCATTTGGACCAAAGAGATCCATGTGAAGTAGCTCGAGTGGTCTTCTTGTGGTCATGATGTTCTTCGCGCGGTGACTTCCTCCAACTTGTTTCCCTGCTTGACAAGCACTACAAAGTCTATCCTTGTCAAATATGACATCTTTTATTCCAAGGATATGATCACCTTTAATAAGCTTATCAAGATTTCGCATACCAACATGACCTAGTCTTCTATGCCACAACCAGCCTTTAGAAGATTTGGCAATTAAGCAAGTTTTAGGTTGAGCCTTTTTAGTGAAATCAACAATGTAAAGATCTCCTCTACGTATACCGGTAAAGACCATTTTATGATTATCTCTACGAAACACTTGGCAGTCTACTTCAGTAAATAGGACATTGAAACTGAAATCAGCAAGTCTAGATACTGAAAGTAAGTTGTAGCCAAGAGATTCAACGATCATGACATTTTGTATGGAGCTATCATGTGAGATGGCCACCTTACCAAGGCCAACCACCTTACCCTTTGAATTATCACCAAAAGTGACATACTTTCGAGGGCCGTCATTTTCAGCAAGCTCACGGAACATGTCTTTATCTCCGGTCATATGATCAGTACATCCACTATCAAGGACCCATTCCTTTCCTCCAGCCATGTAGCCGCGAAGATTTTCCATAAGACCAAAGTGTCTCATCGCATCATCAAGATCATAGTCACTATCATCATCATCATCATCCTCATTCGAGTATTCATGTTCAACATCATTTTGTGATTGATCAATTCCTAGAAAGGGCAATTCATTAGATAAATGATCATTTCTATAGTTATCTTTATGAATTCTAATAGCTCTGGAAATGATATTGCTAATGATTCCAACATCTCCTTTGGCACTCGTAAGATTAGTAAGCTCAAATAAGCAGTCACCAAATTAGGGATCATTGGAACTCATCTTAATCAAAGCAATAGACTTATGGAGGATTTCATCTAGATCTTTCAAGGAGTAATTAGGAAAGAGTTCCTCAAGAAATTTCCATATGGTGTAGGCACACTTGAGAGTAGGCAAACAACTAATAAAGTTTCTAGGCAAGCCTCTAATGATGAGCTCAACAGTTCTAAGATTGTGAATCATGTCAATATCTTCATCTAGGGTAGGGTGCAAAGGATCAACATGAGGTGCACAAGGGCTAGTAATGTACTTGTTCAAATGATATTCATTGAAAATGTCAAGCATTTCATTTTTCCACTCATGAAAATACTCTCCATCAAGAATAGGCACTCTATGTCTAAGACTCCCCAAAGTAGACACATCCATCTTCCTCCAATGGTGTTTAAACCAAGGCAATGGAGACCAAAGCTCTGATACCAATTGAAAGGATCGAGAAGAGGTGTCTAGAGGGGGGGTGATTAGACACTAAGTGCCAAAAGTTGCAGTTTTTAATATTCTTAAGTTTAAGTGGAGTTTAAGCACAAGTTTAACAAACACAATACATATCAAGCAAGCATGCAATGAGTATATGAGCAGCGGAAAGTAAAGCATGCAACTTGCAAGAATGTAAAGAGAAGGGTTTGGAGTATTCAAACGCAATTGGAGACACGGATGTTTTTGTCGTGGTTCCGATAGGTGGTGCTATCGTACATCCACGTTGATGGAGACTTCAACCCACGGAGGGTAACGGTTGCGCGAGTCCACGGAGGGCTCCACCCACGAAGGGTCCACGAAGAAGCAACCTTGTCTATTCCATCACGGCCGTCGCCCACGAAGGACTTGCCTCACTAGCGGTAGATCTTCACGAAGTAGGCGATCTCCTTGCCCTTACAAACTCCTTGGTTCAACTCCACAATCTTGTCGGAGGCTCCCAAGTGACACCTAGCCAATCTAGGAGACACCACTCTCCAAGAAGTAACAAATGGTGTGTTGATGATGAACCCCTTGCTCTTGTGCTTCAAATGATAGTCTCCCCAACACTCAACTCTCTCTCACAGGATTTGGATTTGGTGGAAAGAAGATTTGAGTGGAAAGCAACTTGGGGAAGGCTAGAGATCAAGATTCATATGGTTGGAATGGAATATCTTGACCTCAACACAAGTGTAGGTGGTTCTCTCTCAGAAAATATGTATTGGAAGTGTAGGTATGTTCTGATGGCTCTCTCTCCACGAATGAAGAGTGGGTGGAGGGGTATATATAGCCTCCACACAAAATCTAACCGTTACACACAATTTGCCAAACTCGGTGGGACCGAATGGTTAAACTCGGTCAGACCGATTCAGCAAACCTAGTGACCGTTAGGATTTTCGGTGGGACTAAGATGCAACTCGGTAGGACCGATATGGTTAGGGTTAGGGCATAACGTAATCTCGGTGTGACCGATTACACAAACTCAGTGGGACCGACCTTGGTAATAAGCTAACCAGAGAGTTGGTCAGGAAAACTCGGTGAGACCGATTACACAAACTCAGTGGGACCAATTTTGGTAATAAGCTAACCAGAGAGTTTGCATTGTAATCTCGGTAGTACCGATTGCTCAAACTCGGTGAGACCGATTTTGGTAATGGACATACACAGAGAGATTACAATCCCATCTCGGTGAGACCGAGATCCCTATTGGTGGAACCGATTCGCTAGGGTTTGTGGCAGTGGCTATGACATTTGAAACTCGGTGGCGCCGGATAGAAAGAATCGGTGGGGCCGAGTTTGACTTTTGGTTTAGGTCATATGTGGATGTGGGAGAGTAGTTGAGGATTTTGGAGCATATCACTAAGCACTTTGAGCAAGCAAGCCATTAAGCAACACCTCATCCCCTCTTGATAGTATTGGCTTTTCCTATAGACTCAATGTGATCTTGGATCACTAAAATAGAAAATGTAGAGTCTTGATCTTGAAGCTTGAGACAATCCTTTGTCCGTAGCATCTTGAAGGGGTTCCACATCCTCTAGTCCATGCCACTCCATTGTTGAACTTATCTGAAACATACTAGGTAAAAGTGTTAGTCCAACAAGAGATATGTTGACATTAATTACCAAAACCACCCAGGGAGCACTTGTGCTTTCAGAGACCCTGGACCTCATAGTAACCCCAACAGGGGGCATGACTTCTCTCACTGGGTGGTCGTCAGCATCGTCGTTGTCAGGCAAGGCGCGGAGGAGATCGGCCTTGCACGAGGGGGAGGTCTCCCCAGACCCGTCCGGGGTGCCCGCGATCCTCCTCCTCCTCCTCCTCACCAGAATCACTGAAGGAAACCACCACTGGAGTCGTTACCGCCTGGGCCTCTGAGGGCGCCGGCGGCACAAGACCACATCCATCAAAGTAGGCGGAGCGGCGGTAATCTTCGCCCCATCTGGGCGACGGTACAAGGGAACAAAGATGTTCGACGGGTACCCCTGGTCGTCCCCAACCAAGGAGCGGAGGGCCGTGCCCAGCCCCACGTCAGACAAGGCCTCCGGGCGCAGGCGGAGGTCGTCTCTGTCAGGACCCCGACTCGATGTCACATCGATCTAGCTGGTAACACCTCATATCACTTTGCGGCCTCACGCACGGTATTCCCACGGGTGTCGTCTTACCCTTTTCCCGGGACCGTTTGCGCCTTTTGGCTCACGTATATGATAGTGTCGCTAGCATCCATATGATAAAGAGCCCGGGCTGACATGACTAGTCGTAAACCCAAAGTGGCACAGACTTACAGGGACAGGCATCCATGACCCAGCTTCGAACGTGTCGGTCATCAGCAAGTGGGTCCGGGCTGTAGCACTGGGCTAGCAGGACTCCGGTAAACCGGGCTGTAGCGGGCTAACAGGACTCCGGTACTCAAAGCGTGACATTTCCCCGAAGGGACAGACACAGGAACGAAGAAGGACACATGTCGGCCAGCCTAAGTGTTCCAGAGCAGTAGCAAGCTACCATGGCTCAGCGGTAACACTAGGAGACATTTCCCGGTAAGAGAGGCTACTAAAGATAAACAACTAGATAGTCAGATCCCACACATACCAAGCATTTCAATCATACACACAATATGCTCGATATGTGTAAATACAACGAAGCATCACAACATGACTCTATGACACAAGTACTTTATTTAAGGCTCAGGGAGCCATACATAATATACACACAAAGTTACGGGTCTCACGACCCAACATACAAGTTATACAATCATTCAAGCTAACAGCGGAAGTAACTTGTCTGAGTACAGACAGCTAGTAAAATAAAAGAGGCTTGGAAAGCCTGGCTATACTATGTGGTCCTTCACAAGCTCAGGGTCACCACCTGGGTCTTTAGCCTACTCGTTGATGTCAACGTCTACATAGAACCCATCAGAAGGGGTTGCAGCGTCTTCTGTAAAAATGTAGATTATAGCAACATGAGTACAAGGTACTCAGCAAGACTTACATCAGATCCTACATACATGCATAGTATCAAAAGGGTTGGTGGAGTTATTGCAGCAAGCCAGCTTTGACTCTTGGCTAGACTATCCTACGATACTCCATTTGAAATAGTTTTGCGCACACGAGTCCACTATTCACCACTTCAATACACTACCGAGGATCCACCTCCGTCTTCCTACGGAAGAGCCATCCTCGGCACTCACACTTATCTTGAGGCTTTTAACAGTTTCCATTTACTTGTCTATGAACTGTATAGGCAACCAAGTAGTCCTTTACCGCGGACGCGGCTATTCGAATAGATCATGTTAACCCTGCAGGGGTGTACTTCTTCATACATGTTTCCACCACTTAGCGTCTGCACACGACATGTGCTCGGCAGACTTCAAGCGAAAGCCGACGTGGGTGTAGACCACGACCTACCTAAACACTTAAGCCTCTAGTCCAGGTTTATCGCCTATTCAGGTTCCATCCGCAGGGAGTCCGGCCGAGGTTTCCCATACGGCCCCGAACGATGTGAACAGGGTTCCCGAGATACCTAACGGGTATTCGGTACACCCGGCCACGTACCTACCGCATCACAGCCCACCCCTACGGTCAGCGCTGTCCACGGCCTCCAGTAGGCTACAAACACCAGAAACTACTTGCAACTCCTGGACAGAGAGCTAGGGTGATTAAGAAGTCGAGCGGGGTCATATTTCAGGGCCCAATGCATGGTAGTAGCTGTATCTTAAATCACACATACAGATCTCAGTGCTTAAGGTCGGCTTCAATGAAACAACCCACCATGTACTCCTACATGGCCTCTCATCGATACCTTTACCAAATCGTGTTCACCACACCACTCTTATTACCGACATAATCATTTCACTCTAGCCCATCACCCAGATGAACCAGACCTGACACAACTCTAAGCATAGCAGGCATAGCAAGGTAGGAACAACACATACATATGGCTCAATCAACTCCTACACATGCTAGTGGGTTTCATCTAGTTACTGTGGCAATGACAGGTCATGCAGAGGAAATGGGTTCAACTACCGCAGCACACAGCAGTTTGAATCGCGTTGTCTTAATGCAGTAAAAGAGAGCAGGAGCGAGAACATGGGATTGTATCGATATGATCAAATGGTTGGTTGCTTGCCTGATGGTTCGTTGCACGGATACGATTCTTCGTTAGGGTAATCACGGTACTCCTCGGGGACAGATCCTGTCGCAAAGGATAACGATACACAGGCATCACCAAACAATGTGCAACAATATGATGCATGCATGAAACATGGCAATATGAGTGTGTTGGGCTAATGCAACTAAAGCCAGAAGTGTTTGAGCAAATTTGAATCAAAGATTCAAATTTCAAATTCAAATATGGCCTTTTAAAGTGCCTTTCCTTGTTCTGATTAAAACATAAATTTAACTTGTTTGGTCATGCATGAAAATAGTACAGATGGATAGATTGGATTTTTCTGATCATTTTTCATATATAATTTGTCCAATTTGGAGTTACAGAATAAAAGTTATGAATTTTTGAAGTTTAAATAATATTCTGAATTTCCTGATTTAATTTAAATCCAGAAATATCATTTACTGCGTCAGCCTGACATCACAGTGACATCAGCAGGTCAACAGAGCTGGCTCGGGTCAAACCTGACGTGTGGGGTCCACACGTCAGTGTCACAGGGGCTAATCCCGCGTTGACCCCGGGCTGGTTAGCTTTGACTAAGCCCTGGGCCCACTTGTCAGCGTCTGTAGGTGGTGGTTTAGTGGCTAATTAGCTAGGCCACGTCAGCTCGCCGGAGTTCTGGCCGGCGGCGACCAACAGTGCGGCGGCGATAGTGGTTTTGGTCGTTTCGGCCACCAAATGGACCGCGGAGATCACCGGAGTGAAGCTGAGGACGACCCGCGGCTCTTGGCGGAGTCCGTTGGGGTCGGGGTGGCCGGAGTTGACGGCGGTGAGCTCGGCTGCGGCCGCCGGGGTTCGGTCGTGCACGGGAGTGGTGCTGGAGCTCGAAGTCGAGCAAAGTGAGGCGCTAGGGATGCTCTACTGGGTTCTGTGAACGCGTTGGACTCGCCGGGGTGACCAAATGGTCACCGGAGCTGCGTCGACGGCGAGCTCGGCGACGGCGGAGGTTCGGCCGTGGTGGAGATGAAGCTACGGTGAGGGATCGAGGGGGAGAAGAGGGGGAAACGGTGGCGTAGCTCACCGCGGTTGCAGTGGGCGTCGAAGCGGGCTCGGGGACGCGCTGGAGACGGCGAATTCGTCGGCGACGGTGGTCGGAGCCCGAAGAGGGGAACGGCGACGTGGCGGCGATGCAGGGCTTCCGGGGACTCGTGGAGCGGTGGGGAGGAAGAGGGAGTTGTGGCGGAGCTTCTGAGCTACTCGGGGGAGCGAGGGGTGGCCGGAGACAGTGGCTAAGGCGAACGGCGGCGACGGTGTGCTTCGGCCGAGAGCGAGAGAGAGCGAGGGAGAAACGGGGGAGAGTGAGCGAGAGCAGGGGGGATCGGGACGGGCTGCGGGCGTCGTCCACGCGGCCAGGAGGGCGTCGGCAAGCAGGAGGTGGCCGCGCGGCCGCGCGCGCGCGAGCACGCAGCAGCTTCGGGGCGTGGGGAGGAAGACGACGGGGAGCTACAGTGTTGGGCTGGGTCGGCTGCTAGCTGGGCCGGCCAGCTGGCTGGGCCGCACAGGTAAGTCTTTCCCCTTTCTTTTTTTGTTTTCTGTTTTATTTAATATATCTGCAACTGTGTTGAATTAATTAAAATACCTAGGCAACTCCAAAATTCACCAAACTACTCCTGGTCCATAGTTGGATTATTTCCAACATGAAACATTTTAGTTTGGAGATATTTGAGCATTTAAATATTTTATATTATTTTAAATGCCCAAATTCAGATATCTATGATTTAATTCAAAGACCCTATGATGGCCTAGAAAAATGTGCACCACTTTTGTCAGAGGTTCTGAACCAAGGCTAAAATGATGGACATTTTAGAAGGGCATTTCAGGTTCATTGAAAAATTATTTTAGTAACCCTAGTTGGTTTCAGAGGGGACTGGGGGTTCTGTCATCCCCATTTCAAGTTTCTGATGAAGAGTAAACATGATGCAACACTCTAATGCATGACTAGCTAGGGTGTGACAACTCACCCCCACTCAAAAGAATCTCGTCCCGAGATTTGGGTTCCTCCGAGAAGAAGGCGGGATATTCGAGTCGAAGACGATCCTCCCTTTCCCAAGTTGCTTCATCCTCAGAATGGTGCGACCATTGAACCTTGAGAAACTTGATATTATGACGTCGCGTGGTACGTTCGGTTTGATCGAGGATGCGAATGGGGTACTCTCGATATGTAAGATTATCTTGGAGATCAAGCGTTTCGTGGTCCACTTCACGGATAGGATCCGAGAAACAACGCCTGAGTTGAGAAACGTGGAAGACATCGTGAACTCTGGAGAGGTGCGGAGGTAGTTCCAATTGGTAGGCAACTTCTCCTCGTTTGGCAAGAATGCGAAAAGGTCCAATGTAACGAGGAGCCAATTTGCCTTTGATACCGAAACGATGGGTTCCCTTCAGAGGGGTGACCCGAAGGTAAGCCTTCTCGTCAACCTCGAAAGTCATAGCCTTATGTTTTCGGTCATATTGACTCTTTTGACGGGATTGGGCTGTTTTCAACTTTTCACGAACGATACGAACTTGTTCTTCTGCTTCCTGAATCATATCCGGGCCAAAGAATTGTCTTTCCCCGGTCTCTGACCAGTTAAGGGGTGTTCGACATCGTCGTCCATAGAGAACTTCAAAAGGGGCTTTACCCAAGCTAGATTGATAGCTGTTGTTGTAAGCGAATTCGGCAAATGGAAGGCACTTCTCCCAGTCCATTCCGAAAGAGATAACGGAGGCTCGAAGCATGTCTTCTAGAATCTGATTGACGCGTTCCACTTGACCACTTGACTGAGGGTGGAAAGCGGTGCTAAAGGAGAGACGGGTTCCCATAGCATTTTGGAAACTTTCCCAAAATCGAGAGGTGAAAAGACTTCCTCGATCCGAATTGATTTCCAAAGGAACACCATGGAGAGACACTATTCGGGAGATGTATAAGTCTGCCAGCTGACTAGCGGTTATACTCTCACGAACAGGTAGGAAATGAGCTACTTTGGAAAGACGATCGACCACGACGAAAATAGCATTATTCCCTCTCTTGGTCCTGGGAAAACCGGTAATGAAATCCATACCAATTTTATCCCATTTCCATTCAGGAATAGCTAAGGGTTGAAGGGTGCCAGCAGGCCGTTGGTGCTCTGCTTTTACACGACGACAGACGTCGCAATTTGCAATATACTGAGCAATTTCTCTCTTCATCCTAGTCCACCAGAACCTCTGGCGTAGGTCCTGATACATCTTAGTACTACCGGGATGAATGGTGAGAGGAGATTCATGGGCCTCCTTAAGGATCAACTGCCGCAGATGCTGGTTCTTGGGAACCACTAGACGATTCTCAAAGTACACAACACCATGATCATTTGTGGAGAAACAACTAGCACCTCCGCTAGCAATGTTCTCTTTGATTTTAGATATTCCCTTATCTCGCTTTTGGGCAGCGATGATTTGATCCGTAAGAGTAGGTTTTGCCACCAAGGTGGAAAGAAAACCTTGAGGTACAATGTGAAGGTTAAGCTTCCGAAATTCCTCATGGAGAAGCGGTTGACTTTGTTGTAACATCAGGTTGTTACAATAAGATTTACGACTTAGCGCATCAGCCATGACGTTGGCTTTCCCTGGGGTATAGGTTATTCCTAAGTCGAAGTCTGTGATCAATTCAACCCAACGTCTCTGTCTGAGATTCAAATCCGGTTGGGTGAAAATGTACTTCAGACTTTGGTGATCAGTGAATATTTCGCAACGATTACCGAGGAGGTAATGTCGCCAGGTCTTAAGTGCATAGACTACGGCTGCAAGTTCTAGATCATGAGTAGGATAATTCTCCTCATGTGGGTGCAATTGCCGTGAAGCGTAAGCAATTACGTGTCGATCCTGCATAAGGATGCAACCTAGTCCTTGTCGCGAGGCGTCGCAGTAGATAACAAAGTCCTTGGAGAAGTCTGGCGGTACCAGCACAGGAGCAGAAGTCAGGCGTCTTTTCAGTTCCTGGAAACTGTGCTCACATTGTGGAGTCCATTCGAACTTCTTATCTTTCTTGAGGAGTTCGGTTAGAGGTTTAGCAACTTTGGAGAAGTTCTCGACAAAGCGACGACAATAGCTCGCTAAGCCTAGAAAACTCCGAACTTGCTTGACCGATTCAGGTGGAGTCCAATCAAGGACGGCTTGAACTCGCTCAGGGTTAACAGCAATACCTTTACCAGATATTACATGACCCAGATAGGTCACTTCTGGCAACCAGAATTCACATTTAGAAAATTTGGCATAAAGGCGATGCTCTCGAAGTTTCTGCAACACTAGTCTTAGATGTTCGGCATGTTCTTCCTCGTTCTTGGAGTAGATGAGTATATCATCGAGATAAACTACGACGAATTTATCCAAATACTCCATGAAGATTGAGTTCATTAACCGAGAAAAGGTGGCTGGAGCGTTGGTTAAACCGAAGGACATGACGGTGTACTCGTATTGGCCATAACGAGTAACAAAGGCCGTTTTAGGAATGTCCCCGTTTCTGATTTTGATTTGATGGTAGCCCAACCTCAAATCCATCTTAGAGAAGACTGAAGATCCAGCGAGCTGATCATACAGGTCGTTGATCCTGGGAAGTGGATATTTGTTCTTGATCGTGACCAAATTGACAGGTCGGTAATCTACAACCATCCGGTCCGTACCATCCTTCTTCTTAACGAATAGGACGGGGCAAGCCCACGGAGATGAACTGGGGCGGATGAAACCCTTTTTCAAGGACTCATCGAGTTGTTTCTTAAGCTCGGCTAGTTCTAGGGGTGCCATCTTATAAGGCCTTCTAGCAATCGGAACGGTTCCGGGGATGAGGTCTATTACGAACTCAACATCCCTGTCAGGTGGAACACCTGGCAATTCCTCTGGAAAGACATCCGGAAAGTCACGGACTACCGGAACGTCCTCAAGGTCTGGCAAAGGGCTGGCGTTAAGAGAATATAATTGTCGCTTGGCTATTCGAGTCAAAACATTGACTATCTTCCCCGAAGGATGGGTGAGTTGAACGGTCCTAGAGAAGCAATCAATTTTGGCTTGATGAGCTGACATCCAGTCCATACCCAAAATGATATTAATATCTGAAGATTTAAGGGCTATCAAAGACGCAAGGAAAACAAGTCTGTCGACTTGGATCTCATTTCCATAACTTACCCTAGAGGTCTGCCATCTAGACCCAGGGGTAGAGATTTCCATAGTGGACGGCAGATCACAGAATGCAACGTTATGCAAACGAGCATAATTTTCAGATATAAAGGAATGAGAGGCTCCTGTATCGAAAAGGACAGATGCCGGGTGGCAATTAACAAGAAGCGTACCGAGAACGACGTTGGGATCTTCTTGAGCTTCTTCGGCAGAGATACAATTGACCTGGCCACGTGAAACGGTGACCGGTTTAGCGTGGAATACTTTCCCTGTCGGCTTGCCACGGCCAGCAGCTTTAGCAGATTGATTGGGGTTGGTCTGGGGACACTCACGCATATAGTGACCAGATTCCCCACACTTGAAACAAGTCACGGAACTGGTACGTGGAGGAGCATTATTGGTTGGACCCCCATAGGGCTTAGCTGGAGCAGACTGTTGAACAGGGCGAGGCGCCTGGAAGGATGGCCTCGGTGTGAACCTGGGTGGCAGGGCGGTGTTGGGTACCCACACGCGGCGCTTCTGAGGACCAGCACCGGATGAGGAACCCGTGTCACGTCCATGCTTGCGTGTTGCGTCATAGTCAGTCTGACCAGTTTCAGCACTGATGGCTTTGTTGACAAGTTTCGAGAAGGATGTGCACTCATGCAGACGAAGGTCGCGGCGAAGCTCAGGACTAAGGCCCTTGTGGAACCTTGCTTGCTTCTTGGCGTCAGTAGAAACTTCCTCAGTTGCATATCGGGCGAGATTACCAAACTCCCTGCTATAGACATCCACAGAAAGTCGGCCTTGGGTGAAATTGCAAAATTCTTCACGCTTACGGTCCATGAGACCCTTCGGAATGTGGTGTTCACAGAAAGCGTCGCTGAATTCAGCCCAAGTTGTGACATGGCCTGCTGGGCGCATAGCTCCATAATTCTCCCACCATAGACTGGCGGGGCCTTCAAGATGATATGCAGCAAAGGTGACCTTGTCAGCCTCAGCTACCAGCGCCGAACGCAGTTTGTGAGAGATACTGCGAAGCCAGTTATCAGCGTCGAGAGGCTCGACGGAGTGGTGGAACGTGGGTGGATGCAATTTGATAAAATCACTGAGTGACACCACGTTAGCCCTCTGATGGTGTGCTGTGTTCTGTTCAATACGCTCCAACAACCGGTTTGTCTCCCGCTTGTTTCTCTCAGCTTCCATCATCACTTCGGCTAGTGAAGGAGGATGAGGCAGATTTTCATTCCTAGCTTCACTGCCTTCGGCCTGCTCTTGGGAAGCAGGATTAGCGCGTGTGTTGACCATCATCTCATCGGAGGCATTCCAAGCTCCTATACATTATTTTTCTACATCTCCGGAAGAGTACAAACTAGGTCATATCCCACGAGACACGCAGGACAATAGACGACACAGCTAGTGCGAACTAGTGATACTACTACTAACTCAGACCGATCCGTAGTAGTCCTCGTAGAAGTCACCTCCATAGCCTGGAAGTTCAACATGATCATCCGGAAACAGACGGTCTCGCGGAGCTTGTGGACCATAGGGGCTAGGATGAGGTCGTGGACCAACAAACGGTGGCCTGCGGGGACCGCGAGGTGGGGTGATGCCTCCTACATCACGCCAAACCATCACGTCCGGCAGAGCAGATCTCACAGGATAGAGATCGCGCATATCTGAATATCCAGCTTGCACCGCCGGTGCGAACCGAGTCAAGGTGGCCCAGTGGTCAGCACGGGTATTGAAGAGCTCTAACCTTAAGGCCCGATTTTCACGGTCCTTATCCTCGAGCATCTCAGCAGTGGTGCGAGTCCATGAATCCTCCTGAGTGGAGTCGGCATAGATAGCCTGGAGATACCCTTGTGCTCCCGGAAGTGATCCTGGTATATACCGGAAGTCAGAGTCCCGAAATAGACCAGATCTGACTCGCATAATGGACATCATAGAGTAGGCGGCATCCTGCACAGCCATCTCGATAGTAACCCCGAGTCCATAGGAGCAGTGAAGAGGCTCAGTGGATCCAGGATAAGATGGAAATATTCTGACAGTGCAGAGATACTGGCTTTGATTAAAGTCTCGGAATTGCTCTTCGACCGTGTACTCAGGATACCAGCGGTATCCAGCCTCAGTCATTACCCTGACCAACTTAGCAGTATGGCCGGGTACATCTAGGCATCGAGTCAGGCGAACCACTTGATTGAGGTCGCGAGTGGCCATCTGAAAGCATAATCATAATGCAAAGGCATTTAGAATTTCTAGCAAAATTTTGGCAGCATAACAGCTGTAAATGCTCAAAAAGGATATTGAGACATTTGACAAAGGATTTCGTACACACTCAACATCATCATATCAAGTCTTGAAACCATTTCTACACATAATGTGGTAGAAAAACTGAACTAGGCTGATAACCATCAAACTTATAAGGTACTACTGATTAGTAACACGTGATCCTGATAGAGAGAACAGATCCTAATTCCTTAACCCCCGGTGGAAGAATGGACTAACTCAGATCAGAATGTCATAAGGTATAAGGAGTAAAAAGAGCCTTACGTTCCAACCCACAAACAATTCCCCTACATATAACTAAAGAATTTCTAGACTCAACATCGACCAGTTTGGCTTAGAGAACCTACAGGCAGTCCGGCTCTGATGCCAACGCTGTCAGGACCCCGACTCGATGTCACATCGATCTAGCTGGTAACACCTCATATCACTTTGCGGCCTCACGCACGGTATTCCCACGGGTGTCGTCTTACCCTTTTCCCGGGACCGTTTGCGCCTTTTGGCTCACGTATATGATAGTGTCGCTAGCATCCATATGATAAAGAGCCCGGGCTGACATGACTAGTCGTAAACCCAAAGTGGCACAGACTTACAGGGACAGGCATCCATGACCCAGCTTCGAACGTGTCGGTCATCAGCAAGTGGGTCCGGGCTGTAGCACTGGGCTAGCAGGACTCCGGTAAACCGGGCTGTAGCGGGCTAACAGGACTCCGGTACTCAAAGCGTGACATTTCCCCGAAGGGACAGACACAGGAACGAAGAAGGACACATGCCGGCCAGCCTAAGTGTTCCAGAGCAGTAGCAAGCTACCATGGCTCAGCGGTAACACTAGGAGACATTTCCCGGTAAGAGAGGCTACTAAAGATAAACAACTAGATAGTCAGATCCCACACATACCAAGCATTTCAATCATACACACAATATGCTCGATATGTGTAAATACAACGAAGCATCACAACATGACTCTATGACACAAGTACTTTATTTAAGGCTCAGGGAGCCATACATAATATACACACAAAGTTACGGGTCTCACGACCCAACATACAAGTTATACAAGCATTCAAGCTAACAGCGGAAGTAACTTGTCTGAGTACAGACAGCTAGTAAAATAAAAGAGGCTTGGAAAGCCTGGCTATACTATGTGGTCCTTCACAAGCTCAGGGTCACCACCTGGGTCTTTAGCCTACTCGTTGATGTCAACGTCTACATAGAACCCATCAGAAGGGGTTGCAGCGTCTTCTGTAAAAATGTAGATTATAGCAACATGAGTACAAGGTACTCAGCAAGACTTACATCAGATCCTACATACATGCATAGTATCAAAAGGGTTGGTGGAGTTATTGCAGCAAGCCAGCTTTGACTCTTGGCTAGACTATCCTACGATACTCCATTTGAAATAGTTTTGCGCACACGAGTCCACTATTCACCACTTCAATACACTACCGAGGATCCACCTCCGTCTTCCTACGGAAGAGCCATCCTCGGCACTCACACTTATCTTGAGGCTTTTAACAGTTTCCATTTACTTGTCTATGAACTGTATAGGCAACCAAGTAGTCCTTTACCGCGGACGCGGCTATTCGAATAGATCATGTTAACCCTGCAGGGGTGTACTTCTTCATACATGTTTCCACCACTTAGCGTCTGCACACGACATGTGCTCGGCAGACTTCAAGCGAAAGCCGACGTGGGTGTAGACCACGACCTACCTAAACACTTAAGCCTCTAGTCCAGGTTTATCGCCTATTCAGGTTCCATCCGCAGGGAGTCCGGCCGAGGTTTCCCATATGGCCCCGAACGATGTGAACAGGGTTCCCGAGATACCTAACGGGTATTCGGTACACCCGGCCACGTACCTACCGCATCACAGCCCACCCCTACGGTCAGCGCTGTCCACGGCCTCCAGTAGGCTACAAACACCAGAAACTACTTGCAACTCCTGGACAGAGAGCTAGGGTGATTAAGAAGTCGAGCGGGGTCATATTTCAGGGCCCAATGCATGGTAGTAGCTGTATCTTAAATCACACATACAGATCTCAGTGCTTAAGGTCGGCTTCAATGAAACAACCCACCATGTACTCCTACATGGCCTCTCATCGATACCTTTACCAAATCGTGTTCACCACACCACTCTTATTACCGACATAATCATTTCACTCTAGCCCATCACCCAGATGAACCAGACCTGACACAACTCTAAGCATAGCAGGCATAGCAAGGTAGGAACAACACATACATATGGCTCAATCAACTCCTACACATGCTAGTGGGTTTCATCTAGTTACTGTGGCAATGACAGGTCATGCAGAGGAAAGGGGTTCAACTACCGCAGCACACAGCAGTTTGAATCGCGTTGTCTTAATGCAGTAAAAGAGAGCAGGAGCGAGAACATGGGATTGTATCGATATGATCAAATGGTTGGTTGCTTGCCTGATGGTTCGTTGCACGGATACGATTCTTCGTTAGGGTAATCACGGTACTCCTCGGGGACAGATCCTGTCGCAAAGGATAACGATACACAGGCATCACCAAACAATGTGCAACAATATGATGCATGCATGAAACATGGCAATATGAGTGTGTTGGGCTAATGCAACTAAAGCCAGAAGTGTTTGAGCAAATTTGAATCAAAGATTCAAATTTCAAATTCAAATATGGCCTTTTAAAGTGCCTTTCCTTGTTCTGATTAAAACATAAATTTAACTTGTTTGGTCATGCATGAAAATAGTACAGATGGATAGATTGGATTTTTCTGATCATTTTTCATATATAATTTGTCCAATTTGGAGTTACAGAATAAAAGTTATGAATTTTTGAAGTTTAAATAATATTCTGAATTTCCTGATTTAATTTAAATCCAGAAATATCATTTACTGCGTCAGCCTGACATCACAGTGACATCAGCAGGTCAACAGAGCTGGCTCGGGTCAAACCTGACGTGTGGGGTCCACACGTCAGTGTCACAGGGGCTAATCCCGCGTTGACCCCGGGCTGGTTAGCTTTGACTAAGCCCTGGGCCCACTTGTCAGCGTCTGTAGGTGGTGGTTTAGTGGCTAATTAGCTAGGCCACGTCAGCTCGCCGGAGTTCTGGCCGGCGGCGACCAACAGTGCGGCAGCGATAGTGGCTTTGGTCGTTTCGGCCACCAAATGGACCGCGGAGATCACCGGAGTGAAGCTGAGGACGACCCGCGGCTCTTGGCGGAGTCCGTTGGGGTCGGGGTGGCCGGAGTTGACGGCGGTGAGCTCGGCTGCGGCCGCCGGGGTTCGGTCGTGCACGGGAGTGGTGCTGGAGCTCGAAGTCGAGCAAAGTGAGGCGCTAGGGATGCTCTACTGGGTTCTGTGAAAGCGTTGGACTCGCCGGGGTGACCAAATGGTCACCGGAGCTGCGTCGACGGCGAGCTCGGCGACGGCGGAGGTTCGGCCGTGGTGGAGATGAAGCTACGGTGAGGGATCGAGGGGGAGAAGAGGGGGAAACGGTGGCGTAGCTCACCGCGGTTGCAGTGGGCGTCGAAGCGGGCTCGGGGACGCGCTGGAGACGGCGAATTCGTCGGCGACGGTGGTCGGAGCCCGAAGAGGGGAACGGCGACGTGGCGGCGATGCAGGGCTTCCGGGGACTCGTGGAGCAGTGGGGAGGAAGAGGGAGTTGTGGCGGAGCTTCTGAGCTACTCGGGGGAGCGAGGGGTGGCCGGAGACAGTGGCTAAGGCGAACGGCGGCGATGGTGTGCTTCGGCCGAGAGCGAGAGAGAGCGAGGGAGAAACGGGGGAGAGTGAGCGAGAGCAGGGGGGATCGGGACGGGCTGCGGGCGTCGTCCACGCGGCCAGGAGGGCGTCGGCAAGCAGGAGGTGGCCGCGCGGCCGCGCGCGCGCGAGCACGCAGCAGCTTCGGGGCGTGGGGAGGAAGACGACGGGGAGCTACAGTGTTGGGCTGGGTCGGCTGCTAGCTGGGCCGGCCAGCTGGCTGGGCCGCACAGGTAAGTCTTTCCCCTTTCTTTTTTTGTTTTCTGTTTTATTTAATATATCTGCAACTGTGTTGAATTAATTAAAATACCTAGGCAACTCCAAAATTCACCAAACTACTCCTGGTCCATAGTTGGATTATTTCCAACATGAAACATTTTAGTTTGGAGGTATTTGAGCATTTAAATATTTTATATTATTTTAAATGCCCAAATTCAGATATCTATGATTTAATTCAAAGACCCTATGATGGCCTAGAAAAATGTGCACCACTTTTGTCAGAGGTTCTGAACCAAGGCTAAAATGATGGACATTTTAGAAGGGCATTTCAGGTTCATTGAAAAATTATTTTAGTAACCCTAGTTGGTTTCAGAGGGGACTGGGGGTTCTGTCATCCCCATTTCAAGTTTCTGATGAAGAGTAAACATGATGCAACACTCTAATGCATGACTAGCTAGGGTGTGACAGTCTCCCCCATCCCCGAGTTTCCACAAGGGGCGTGGGCGCAACTGGAGGGGAGCCACGCGCTGTGCCATGAACTCCTTGACGATCATGGCCCCCGTCAGCTTCGCGGCCCTTGGATCGACAGGCTTCAGGTCGGCGGTCATCCTCTCCAGCACCAACTCTTCCCGAGGGTCATCGAGCTTCGAGCGGAGCCACCCGTCGTGAGACGTGGGCATCACCGTTGGCAGCAGCAGCCGGGCGTGAGAGCACTTGGCATCCATCAGGACTCACTTTCTCCTAAAGCCCTTGGCCTTCTTCCCGACCTTCGAGATCGCATTGGTCTTGTTGGCTGGGACGAAGTTGGCACACCCTGAGCAGGGGCCATCCTTGATCTGGAGATAGAAGAAGTCGCACAGCAGCACCACGGACGGCATCACCCCAACGTACGCCTCGCAATAGAAGGCGAAGATCGACAAAAGGAGGATGGAGTTGGGATGAAGGTGGAGGGCGTGAAGCTTGTAGTGGCTGAGGACGGAGTAGAAGAAGTTGGAGAAGGGGGGAACCAACCCTGCAACAACGCTGCTCATGAAGAAAGGATAGAAGGTACTACCCGAGGGCTCCGGCTTGGTGGAGCTAGCCTGGAGCGCGGTTTTCCTCTTCTCATCGCCCGCCGCCGTCATCAGGAGCGTGGCAGCAAGGTTCTTCTCCGAAACGCTTGGCGCGCTCAATGTAGGCTCGTACCAAGATGGCAGAGCGAAGACCCGAGCTTTGTTGGGCGCCATTCATGGTGGGCTGGGAGGAGGATTTCGGCGGATCTGGAGTCCTTGGGAGCGAGGAGCAAGAAAGGGGTTCTGGAGCAAGACGAATGGGAGCAATGAAGGCAGTGTAGCCCACACCAGCCTTTTGTCAGTTGGGCAGTTGCCGAGGTAGCGTGAGGAAGCGGAGACGCCCACGTCCCGTTAGTCGCCATGCGTCAATCAAGGCCGCAGGCGATTGGGCCCGCGGTGCTCTAAACTTGCCCCTTGGCTTCGCCTCGAAGCCAACTCCGAGCACGCCTGGGGCCCGAGGGCTACTGTCGGCGTTCTGGGAATAGGGGTCCCCAGACTTGCCTGCCTGCGGCCCACGGCGTGGCTCCTCTAGCGGCCTGGTACGACCCATCTTCACCAGCAAACACTTAAGACCCTCGCGAGGGGCTAAGCCTCGCGAGGCATACGACACAAGACCTCCTCAGGGGCAACCTCACTAGGTTGGCTCGCGAGGAGCGGAGAGATCAAGATGAGGGGCACCTCGTGAGGTTCCCGTGACATGAGCAACGACGACCAAGGCCAGGCGGGCGCCAGCGGGCGCAGAGCACCAGTTGACTCTTTGGTGCTAAAGGAGCAGGCGCAGGCGAGGAGTCCCGAGGCATCAAGCAAAGGTTTCCATATCGGTGCAACAAGACCAAGACCAGTAGGACGGCAGGACGGTGGTCATCGCGGAGCCCATGGCGGCGTCACCACCAGAGCCTTTGGCAAGCAAAGACCACCTTTTGTCTGCATAGCTTGTCCTAGCTGTCCCCCTTCAAATTGGACGTTGTGGGGTCCCTTCCTACCTAATATTTTGGAAGAGGACCAGGGCCTCTATAAATAGGACTAGCCACCACCATAGGAAGACGAATCATTCAGATCATCCTGAACCACACAAGCTCACCGAGCTCTAGAACACCTCTCCTCAGGAGGCTGTTCTTCCCTTGTACTTTTTCACCCTCAGCCTACAAGGTAATCCACCACACCACAGTAGAGTAGGGTATTACACCACATTGGTGGCCCGAACCACTATAAACTCTTGTGTCCCTTGTTCTTCGAGTTCTACGAGTTGAGCTTTGAGATCGTGGTGAGTGAGTGAGCTAGGGGGAAGGAGAGATCTTCGTGTGCACCCGAGAGTTCGAACCTTAAGGGTTTTGCCGGAACTCGAAACCCGACATTTGGCGTGCTAGGTAGGGGTGCGCTGAAGCTTTCCCTTCATCGATCGACGTTCCGCAACTCCATCACACCCATGTCAGATGCTCGCCGAGCCCGTGCTGAGCATCGTGCCGTCCGCGTCACTTAGATGGCGCCTATTGGCAGACCTCCCCGCCGTTCTCCATCACCCACTGCCAACGCCGCCACCGGCCCGGCAGCGAACGAGCAGCAAGCATCATCGCTGCACCCCACTGTTGGCGCTAGGGGGAAGGATCTATCTTCATGCGCACCCCAGAGTTCGAACCTTAAGGGTTTTGCCGGAACCCAAAATTCGACAGACTACTCGTCCGGACGTGGCCTGAGACGAGATATGCGTGGCTACTATCAGGGTGTCAGCACGCTGGGAGGTCTTGCTGGATTAGTTTTACCATTGTCGAAATGTCTTACGCACCGGGATTCTGAGTCTGATCGGAGGATCCCGCGATGGAGGATTGTCCCCACGGATCATGAGCTTGTCATAGGCTAAGTTGGGACACCCCTGCAGGGTTTAAACTTTCGAGAGCCATGCCCGCGGTTATGTGGCAGATAGGAATTTCTTAGTATCTGGTTGTAGTGAACTTGAAGTAAACTCAATTAAAATACACCAACCACGTGTGTAACCGTGACTGTCTCTTTTTGAGTGAGTCAAGAAGAGAACATAGTGGGGTTATGTTTGAACTTAAGTAGTTCAAGATCACTTCTTGATCATTACTAGTTTGCGACCGTTTGTGTAGTTTCTCATCTACTCTTGTACTTGTAAGTTAGCCACCATACAATGCTTAGCCACTTGCTGCAACCTCACCACTTATCCATTCCATACCCATTAAGCTTTGCTAGTCTCGATACCATGGTAATGGGATTGCTAAGTCCTCGTGGCTCACAGATTACTACAACAATAGTTGTAGGTATAGGTAATGCGATGCTCTAACGTGAGAGCGACGCTTGATTGTTTGCAGCTCTTCTTCCGCTTCTTCGATCAAGGGAATAGGTTCCGGGTCGGGAGCCTGGGATTAGCAGGGTGGATGTCATTCTTCTATTTCATTTGATTTCATCCGTAGTCGGATCTTGCTCTTCTGTATGGTGATTGCTATGTATTGATGAACTGTTGTATTGATGTTGTAGCTTGTGGCGAGTGTAAGCCTTTATCTTGTATTCTCATCTATTTAGTACATGGTATGTTGTAATGATATACACCTTGCTATCCGCTCGAAATGTGGTTGTGCCCCAATCATTAATCCATCACGTGATTGGGATAGAATCACATCTTGGGCGCTACAAGTTGGTATCAGAGCCTTACCGACCTTAAGAGCCTCTTGATTGATCGAACCACTTCCTTTGTTGAGTCTAGAAGAAAACTATTTTGAGTCTAGTTATATATCGGAGAGTAGGAATTCTTTTTACTCCTTATCCCCTTCGACGCTCTGGTGAGGACTCCTGACGTAGATGTTTTGACTTCACTCTCCTATTTTTCACTCAATTTTTTAGGATCACACGGGTATTGTTGGATCGTTGTGATATCATTGTGACGGGAATTCTATCTTGGTGCCTCCTGACATTTAGGGGTTATGGCAGTGTCCCGAGGAGTTGAGCTCCAAGGTGTTTTTGTCATAGTGCTTATCGTTTCAGTTCTGGAATACCAGATGTTGCCGACATCGAAAACGCTTCTATACTCTTTGTGGTGAGAGTAGTTTGACAACACCCAGTACTGGGGAGAGCGATCAGATGTATTGCCACATCTAGTATATCAGATGTTTTCGAAGGTCTGAGGTACATGATTTCCGAAGTTTTCTTGGTTATTTATTGACGGATGGATATAGTTGGAGTGTAGGATTTGTTAGTTGTGTGAGATATTTGTGCCTCCCTGTATCCCCAACACCAGATTGCACAACTAGAAAGTTTCGGGAGTTAAAAGGTGGGAATTCAAGTATCACATAGGATATCTTTCCAATAGACACATGACACGATGTGGGGTCTATCATATTTTTGTTCTGGCTTATTCCGCAAGCCAATCCCTTGTTTAGTTTTGAGTTGTGTTATTCGAGTTGCTTCAATGTCAAGTGTTGATTCCATACCTTTTCCTAAGCGATGTTCTCATATTTCTATGTGAATGCTAATCCTTCTTGATCATCAAGATTGTCATCCCAATTCTATTTCCAGCCGATGCGCTTCTCTTCGAGATGATCCCATCATTCTCCCCATTCATAAGGTCACTTCTGAGTTTTCACAATGTTGTTCGCTTCTGTCCCAAATTGTATTCTTCTTTTCCCACCACCCACCCTTTTTCTTCATGGACTCAGAGATCTCGAATCAAGTATGCATCTTATTCATGTGAAGTATCGTCATTCTTTTCCTCCATGTTCTTACCTGGTGATTCTCATGAAGATGCTAATGAAGCTACAAGTTCATCATTCTTCGTTCTCTTTCTTCTCAGGTGGTCTAAACTCAAAGCTTCGTTGTTGATCATATCTCTTCCTTTTGGTTTACATTCTTTCCATGTTGGAATTTTTAATCCAAGGCTCTCTTATTTATTGACCTCACTCGATTCATATCCAAAGTGCTGGAGATATCTCAGAAGATTCGTGTTTCCATTCTTATTTCGTTCAAACTATTTTGAGGTTATTACCTCATTCATGCTATTTAATTCAACCGGTGCAATCTCTCTTTAAAAATATTTTTCCAATGGTGTTTCTTTTGAGTGGGCCCATAACCCACAGGTCTTTTCCTAGGATCTTACCTGACATTCTCAAATTCTTTTCAAAGTGTGATGTAAGAATGAATTGTCATCAGGCATATGCCTTCTCCAAGGTTGCTTGAAAATTATTTTCATTGTTGGTTCAACCTTTCTATTCTTCATTCCGGAGCGCCTCAACAATTCATGGTGGTGTTTCTCGTCGTCATTCTCAGATTTTGAAAACCGAAGAAGAGTTTTCCTCCAAATCTTGTTTGTTCTCTCGAAGATTCATGGTTCTAGCTCCATGCCATCCTCATGATTGTTTTCGATTGTGAGAATTCTGTTCATACCCATTCGAAGCATTTCATTAGTTGTTTCCATATTATTCCTCTGAAGGCCATCATTTCATAATTCTTCATTCTCAGCTTTCTGCTATCATTCTCCAAATCATATCGGTGCAACGTTCAAGTATTCTCTATTCAGTTTGTCATCTCTTCATTCTCTTGTATCTAAATTCACTAAAATATCTTCATTCATTTTCTTATTCTTCCTGGTGATCCATTCACTTTTCTTCGTTTGTTTTCAATTCTTATGGTGGTTCGTTCTAGGATCCCTCTTCCTTTCTTATCATATCATTTCATTTGTTCTTTCAATCATACTGGTGGTTTGTTGAATATTTTCCCAAGTTTGCGCTATATGTCTCTTCAATCTTTTCAAGAGGAATAAGTAGAATGTCAAATCCATTGCTTGTCATCAATTTAAATTGGTGAAGGATACGCATAAAATAATTCTTATTCTTGTTTCATCTAAGTGATTAATTCCTTTTTCCGGAGTTCATTCATGATATCAAATTCTCGGTTCTAAGTTGTTCATCTTTTCTTTCCGGAGTTCCATGTTTTCTCAGCTATTTTGTCGCGAAGCTCCATCTAAATCATTGCAAGGCTTCACCTTGTGTTTTCAACTTCTCTTTCTTTCTATCATCCTTTTAGTACCAGAGTTCTTCATGGAGGCTATACATGATGGTTCATCAAAGATTTAATTCATTCTCAAAGTGTTCTTGAAGATTCTTGTTGGAGGAGTGCAATCATTCTTCATCGTGCATTCCAAAATGCAATTCTTTCTACAATGTCTTTTGAGGTGGTGTTATGTCATTTTTGACAATTTCGTTCATGTTTCATGATTCACAAGTTGTCAGCAATCAGATATTTAAACCTATCATTTTCTTCCTTGGAGTTATCTTGGTATAAATTTCACCTAAAGCCTTCCATTTGGAATGTTGCTAATTGTGGTGCTTATCAATGATCCAATTTTCTCCTTCTCATCTCGGTGAAAAAGTTTCGCTTCTCTTCGTTGATCTCAACCAATCAATTGTTTTCGTTAGTGGCAGAATTTCACCTCAAGTTTTGAGATGTTTTCTGATGTCTACTACACAACCTTCTTCTTGTAGACGTTGTTGGGCCTCCAAGAGCAGAGGTTTGTAGGACAGTAGCAAATTTCCCTCAAGTGGATGACCTAAGGTTTATCAATCCATGGCAGGCATAGGATGAAGATGGTCTCTCTCAAACAACCCTGCAACCAAATAACAAAGAGTCTCTTGTGTCCCCAACACACCCAATACAATGGTAAATTGTATAGGTGCACTAGTTCGGTGAAGGGATGGTGATACAAGTGCAATATGGATAGTAAATATAGGTTTTTGTAATCTGAAAATATAAAAACAGCAAGGTAACTAATGATAAAAGTGAGCGAAAACGGTATTGCAATGCGTTGAAACAAGGCCTAGGGTTCATACTTTCACCATTGCAAGTTCTCTCAACAATAATAACATAATTAGATCATATAACTATCCCTCAACATGCAACAAAGAGTCACTCCAAAGTCAATAATAGAGGAGAACAAACGAAGGGATTATTGTAGGGTACGAAACCACCTCGAAGTTATCCTTTCTGGTCGATCTATTCAAGAGTCCGTAGTAAAATAACACGAAGCTATTCTTTCCGTTTGATCTATCCTAGAGTTCGTACTAGAATAACACCTTAAGACGCAAATCAACCAAAACCCTAATGTCACCTAGATACCCCAATGTCACCTCAAGTACCCGTGGGTATGACTATACTATATGCATCACACAATCTTAGATTCATCTATTCAACCAACACAAAGAACTTCAAAGAGTGCCCAAAGTTTCTACCGGAGAGTCAACACGAAAACGTGTGCCAACCCCTATGCATAAGTTCACAATGTCACGGAACTCACAAGTTGATCACCAAAACATACATCATGTGGATCACGTGAATATCCCATTGTCACCACAGATAAGCACATGCAAGACATACATCAAGTGTTCTCAAATCCTTAAAGACTCAATCAGATAAGATAACTTCAAAGGGAAAACTCAATCCATTACAAGAGATTAGAGGGGGAGAAACATCATAAGATCCAACTATAATAGCAAAGCTCGTGATACATCAAGATCGTGCTGAATCAAGAACACGAGAGAGAGAGATCAAACACATAGCTACTGGTACATACCCTCAGCCCCGAGGGTGAACTACTCCCTCCTTGTCATGGAGAGCGACGGGATGGTGAAGATGGCCACCCGTGATGGATTCCCCCCTCCGGCAGGGTGTCGGAATGGGTCTAGATTGGTTTTCGGTGTCTACGGAGGCTTGCGGCAGCGGAACTCCCGATCTAGGTTATGTTCTGGAAGTTTGGGGATATATAAGAGGTGTTGGCGTCGAGAACAAGTCAGGGGTGGTCACAAGGCGGCCACGAGGCAGGGGGGCGCACCCATGGGGGTAGGGCACGCCCCCACCATAGTGGTGGCCTCGGGACTCTTATGGTCCATCTCCAATGCTCCGTGGGCTTCTTCTGGTCCAAAAATGATCTCCGTAAATTTTCAGGTCAATTGTACTCCATTTGATATTCCTTTTCTACGATACTCAAAAACAAGGAAAAAACAGAAACTGGCATTGGGCTCTAGGTTAATAGGTTAGTCCCAAAGATCATATAAAATAGCATATAAATGCATATAAGACATCCTAGATGGATAATATAATAGCATGGAACAATCAAAAATTATAGATACGTTGGAGACGTATCAAGCATCCCCAAGCTTAATTCCTGCTCATGCTCGAGTAGGTAAATGATAAAAACAGAATTTTTTATGTGGAATCTACCTAACATAATTATCAATGTAATTTTATTTATTGTGACATGAATGTTCAGATCCAAAAGATTCAAGACAAAAGTTTAATATTGACATAAAAATAATAATACTACAAGCATACTAACAAAGTAATTATGTCTTCTCAAAATAACATGGCCAAAGAAAGTTCATCCCTACAAAATCATATAGTTTGGTTATGCTCCATCTTCGTCACACAAAATATTCAAATCTTGCACAACCCCGATGACAAGCCAAGCAATTGTTTCATACTTTAGTATTCTCAAACTTTTTCAACTTTCATGCAATACATGAGCGCGAGCCATGGACATAGCACTATAGGTGGAATAGAGTGGTGGTTGTTGAGAAGACAAAAAGGAGGAAGATGGTTTCACATCAACTAGGTGTATCAATGGGCTATGGAGATGCCCATCAATAGATATCAATGTGAGTGAGTGGGGATTGTCATGCAACGGATGCACTAGAGATATAAATGTATGAACGCTCAACAAAAGAAACTAAGTGGGTGTGCATCCAACTTGCTTGCTCACTGTCGGTGTCAAAACCGGCGGATCTCGGGTAGGGGGTCCCGAACTGTGCGTCTAGGCCGGATGGTAACAGGAGGCAGGGGACACGATGTTTTACCCAGGTTCGGGCCCTCTTGATGGAGGTAAAACCCTACGTCCTGCTTGATTGAATTGATGATATGGGTAGTACAAGAGTAGATCTACCACGAGATCGGAGAGGCTAAACCCTAGAAGCTAGCCTATGGTATGATTGTATGTTATGGTTGTTGTCCTACGGACTAAAACCCTTCGGTTTATATAGACACCGGAGAGGGTTAGGGTTACACAAGGTCGGTTACAAAGGAGGAGATATCCATATCCGTACTGCCTAGCTTGCCTTCCACACCAAGTAGAGTCCCATCCGGACACGAGACGAAGTCTTCAATCTTGTATCTTCATAGTCTAACAGTCCGGCCAAAGGGTAGAGTCTGGCTGTCCGGAGACCCCCTAATCCAGGACTCCCTCAGTAGCCCCTGAACCAGGCTTCAATGACGACGAGTCCAGTGCGCAGTATTGTCTTCGGCATTGCAAGGCGGGTTCCTTCTCCGAATACATCACAAAAGAATTTGAATACGAGGATAGTGTCCGACCCTGCAAAATAAGTTAAACATACCACCATAGAGAGAATAATATTTTCGCAGATCTAATTTGCAGGATTGTTTTGGCAGCATGACGTTATGTCATGGCCCGGTGATTATTCGAACCGTTCCCTTTAACCAGCCCCGCACATAATGCGAGGTAGTTTTTCGACACGTCTTGTCAAAGCAGAGATCGTGTCCCCTTATTATGGGATTCTCATCAATACGGGCGTGGGTAACCCAACCGCGCCATCAATTTATGGTGCTTGGGGGATAAGCGAGTTTTACCAGGCAAGTGGGGATGCTTAGCTTCGTCCGCCCATATAAAGGGATAAGGATTCACCTTTCTATCCATGCCTTCTTCCTCATTTGCTCATCCGTTTTCGCACACTCGAGCTCTAGCGCCCAAGTCCGCACTTCCCACCTCAACCTTCTCCAACCATGTCCAGAGCGGGAGGCAGGTGGATGGTCTCCTCCGTCATGGAGGGAGACATCAAGAAGCTGCGCGGAGCCGGATACTTAGCTGCGAACATCGCGCATCGGCTGCCCGCTGCGGGGCAGATCGTCCCTACCCCGGAACCTTACGAGAGGGTAGTTTTCCTTCACCACTTCCTCCGCGGACTAGGGTTTCCCCTCCATCCATTTGTCCGTCGTCTCATGTTCTACTATGGGATGGACTTTCATGATCTGGCCCCGAACTTCATCCTCAACATTTCGGCGTTCATCGTCGTGTGTGAGGCTTTCCTCCGCATCCGGCCCCACTTCGGCCTGTGGTTAAACACCTTCAATATCAAGACGAAGGTGGTATGAGGCCAACAAGCAGAATGCGGCGGAGCCATGGTGGGCAAGATGCCCAACGTTATATGGCTCGAAGGCTCCTTCGTGGAGACAATAAAGGGATGGCAATCGGCGTGGTTCTACATCACCGAGCCGCGCGACGCCAAATGGGTGGCAGCCCTCGAGTTTCGATCCGGATTCCCTACATGGCTCACTTCCTGGAAAGAGAAGGGCTTGTCGTGGGGTTTGTCGGTGGAGCTGGATGGACTCCAGAAATGTATCCAGAGTATGGCGCGCAAGAAGCTCAAGCTTGTCAACATAGTCCAAGTTATTCTCATCCGCCGGATCCTCCCGTGTCAACAACGGGGTTTTACCTTGTGGGAGTTCGACCCGGCCCGGCACCAGACTCTGAGCGAGCTCTTTGATACGATGCACAAGGAACGTCTGGAAGGTGCTGTTCAAGGGCGCCGAGGTCCCTCCTTCTCTCGCCGAGGACCGCGGACTAAGCGCAAAGCGCCTAGAGCGTTCGGTGAGTTCAATACGTCCTGTAGGACATTTATTTTCCCTAGCTTAATTATGTGCGGGGTCTAATCTCCATGCCTTTGACAGGACTGGGTGGAGATGTCGGGGCAGATTAACTGCTCGACCCCTTTACCCGAAGATACTGCGGGCGCTCTCCTGATGGAGATGCTGACTCCGGCTCCTTACAAGGTGCCGGAGAAGACCAAGAAGGCCAAGGGAACCCGAAAGAGTTCCCGGCGCCAGGTGTTATCGGACTCATCGTCCGATAACTCTGCGGCACACTCCTCCCCCGAAGACGAGGAGGAAGAAGAATATGCTCCCCCTCCAGGCGGGGGAGACAAGAAAAGGAAGGCCGCCCCAACTGGGGAGGCCGAAGGGTCCAAGAAGGGGATGACTCTCCTTCCGGACAGTTCCACCACCGCCGAGGATGGCGAAGACGAGTGGTTGCCCTGGGCCAAGCCCCCGGGGAGATCGTAAGTATTCGGATACCAGAGTAACTCATAGAATTCCTTTGCCGCATTGTTTTTCCTAACGCCGAACATAGTTATGCAGGCCGCCATGAGCCAGTATCGATGTATCATCGGACGGCTCCCTGGGCTCGTCGGACATGGATAGCGATCCAGTCCCGACCGCCACCTCCCCTCATCCTGCTGACGACGCCGAGGTGTTGTCTCAAGAGGCACCGGGTCGAGGGGAGACAGTCCTGGAGGCACCTCAAGGCGACCTTCCGGACTCCGGGAGCCGAGGGGACGGGGCCCCTGAGAGCTCTGAGTTCGGCCCTCAGCCGAACACCACGCTGGAACCTCCAGCGGTTCCAGGCTTGGGCAGGCGGCCTCCTCCTAAGAGGGGCAAGACGCCTGTGCTAGTGACCCCTGTCCATCCAGAGGAGCCGGATAATCTACTGGAAGCGCTTCCATCGACGAGGAGCACCGCACTATCATGAGTGTGGTGATCCAGAAGGTTCAGTCCGCCAAGAGCGGATTAACTGAAGCCTGTGCCAGCCTTCTAACAAGCTTTGAGGTAAGTGTTTTAAAATGTAGTAGAAATATTACCACATAGACAGTAGCCCCTGATGCTTTGTTCGGTGCTCACAAAGAAAAGACGAGCAGAGGATCAAATAATATTGCAGGAGTCTAATGTAAGTATGTCAATATGCATATGCAGGCTTCGCTGCTGGCGTCCGCCGCACTGACTGTGGAGGTCGCCGTACTAAAGCAGGACCTCGAGGTGTCCAGGAAAGAGCTTAGCCTTGCCAAGAGGCAGCTCGAGGAGAACAAGGGTAAGTAATACCCTGTCTATAGATATGTATATATAAAAGAAGACGCGATTGCAAAATGACAGGATCAACGTATATTTGCCAGGGGCCACGACCGAGGTGGCGACCCTGAAGCAAGCGCTAACCAAGGCCGAGGATATAGCGGCCAAGGAGCGCACCGAGCGAGAGAAGCACGAGGCTCGGGTGGGCGAGGTGCAGGAAGAGCTCCAGGCTCTCGTGGCGAAGCACGAGGCGTTGGAGCTTGACTCAAAGACGCGGGAGTCTGAGCTTGCCGCGGCCCTCGAGAGCGCAAGAAGTGCCAAGGCCGAAGCCCAAAAGTCTCTCCAAGAGATCGACGCGGTGAAGAAGATAGCGGCGGGTAAGGCTTTCTATATGCAAAGCAAGCATGTAAAAGTAAATTACCGATTACTTACCCGAATCCGGAGCTCTCTAGGAGCATTCGCAGATTTGCCCCGCAGCGTGTCCGATGCCGCACAATTTTACCAGACCGAGGATGGAAGCTCAAGGGAGAAGCTGTTCTGGTCTCAGTATGCTGAGGCCGAATTCCCGGTGCCAATGAGCGGCCAGCTGAAGCAGATGGTCGAGCAACATAAGGCGGCCGATCGTGCCATGAAGAGCCTTATAGTCCGGCTGTGGCCTGGCAGCGCCCTTCCGAACAACTTCTTCGGCCTGGTGAGGCGGCTTGTGAAAGCCTGCCCGCGGCTGGAGGTCGTCAAGCGATCTGTCTGCATTGAAGGTGCACGCCAGGCTTTCGCCCGTGTGAAATTGCAGTGGGTCAAGCTAGATGCCGTGAAGCTGATCAAGGAGGGGCCGCCGGAGGGCAAGGAGCACCGCCACCCCGAGATGTACTACGAGGGTGTTCTGCCGGGTGCCCGTCTCATCGCGGATGAGTGTTCAAAAGATGTAATATTTGAATGAGACTTGCTCGTTTTATCCTGTATTTATGAAAACTTGTTTCATATGTGCTATGCAACGCTTGTTTGAATTTAAAATATTACCTTCTGTTTGGCTGTTTATCCAATCTGAGAGATGGCTAGTCCTCGGCTTCTGCCCCCATGCCACGAGTGCTGGGGTGTTCGGGATAAACCTAAGCACTCTTGTTCCCATGTTTGGGTCCTTCTAGGGAGGTGCTCAGCACAGCGAACAAGGCAACCGGACTAATAATGCTTTATCACTCTCACTTAGCCATAGAATTCTATAATTTTAAATTTCGCCGAAGCCCCTGGTATTCGGAAGGCCGAATTCGGGGTGCGATACACGCCTTTAAGCCGGACAAGGCCGGCCCCTCGCTCTAAGCGGCATAAGTCTTTAGGGACTTGAAAACCTCGCCGAACAGCGACCAGTCTCTCGCCTTATCATGACACTCAGTTTTAGCTTTCTCTACTGAGGTGCTGAACCTAGCAGAACCGGGGCACAATCCAGTAGTTCTCCTAGCGCTACCTTAGCCGATAGAGCGGAACGTAAGGTACCAGAATATAGGAGCTGGGCAAACCCAACATTTGACCAAAGACATGATTCGGAGCTGATGCATATAATGCTATAAGTTCGGGGTGCCACACTTGTGAAAGTGTTCGGACTTTTCACACCGCATTGTGGGGTACGTAAGCCCATGTTGTATTGGCCGTACCAAAGTGTATGGTTGCAAGGCGTCGTTAATGAACACACACACACACACACACACACACATATATATATATATATATAACAAGAATGCAATAATAGTCGTAATGTCATGCATTGTTTATTCAAAAAAATTGTGTTAAAGCAGAGTGATACAGATAGTGCGATAAGCAAAGAGTAGGACTATGTCCCTTCCAAGGGCAAGCTGAGGAATGATATTAAATTGAATATTTCGCTCGTTACTGTAATCCACCTGGGAATTCTGTGGTATGACGTAGTTGTCTGCCTCCTTGGTTGCTGCATCATGTGTTCAGCAATAGTGCTGTCGGATAGTGTTTCCAGAGATTAAGGTCCTGAAAAAAAAAGGAAAATAACCAAATGGGAAGCCCCTAGTGCGGTTTAAGCCGCGTCCTGGGGCGTGCCGCAGTTGTGCCCCCTCCCCATGTGTGCCCATGGTATTTTTAATGCGTAATTATGTACGCGCGGCACGAGTTTCGCCATTGGGCTGGGATTGGGGTGGCCACAGTATTGCTACGTGAGCTCATATCGCGCCAGGTGGTCTATTTGCCGATTGCTCCGAGCGCGCTTGAAGGTGTCCGGGCTTTGAAGCGCCGAACTGGTTGATTGCCTTGAGAGGCTGCTTTGCGCTTCTGCTGCGAGGGCCGCGGTCTGCTCCTCTGTTCGGAGGGAGCGCTCTGTGTTTCCATTTACTGTAATAACTCCGTGAGGTCATGGCATCTTGAGCTTGAGGTATGCATAATGCGGTACCGCATTGAATCTAGCAAATGTGGTTCGCCCGAGTAGCACGTGATAACCACTGCGGAACGGGACTATATCAAAGATTAACTCTTCGTTTTGGAAGTTATCCGGGGATCCGAAAACCACTTCCAGTGTAATTGAGCCTGTCTAATGGGCCTCCACACCTGGAATGACGCCTTTAAAGGTCGTTTTTGTGGGTTTGATCCTTGAGGGGTCTATACCCATTTTGCGCATTGTGTCCTGATAAAGCAGGTTCAGGCTGCTGCCGCCATCCATAAGGACTCGAGTGAGGTGGAATCCGTCAATGATTGGGTCTAGGACTAGTGCGGCAAATCCTCCATGACAGATACTAGTGGGGTGGTCCCTGCGATCGAAGGTGATCAGACAGGAGGACCAAGAGTTGAACTTTGGGGTGACTGGCTCCAACGCATATACGTCCCTGAGCGCACGCTTTCGCTCCCTCTTGGGGATGTGGGTCGCGTATATCATGTTCACCGTCCGCACTTGCAGGGGAAACCTCTTCTGCCCTCCGGTGTGTGGCTGTCGGGGCTCCTCCTCGTCATTGCTATGCGGCCGCTTGTCCTTGTTTTTGGCAATTAACTTGTCGGCCTGCTTGAGCACCCAACAATCCCTGTTGGTGTGATTGGCTGGCTTGTCTGGGGTTCCATGTATTTGACACGAGCGGTCGAGTATACGGTCCAAGCTGGACGGACCCGGCGTACTTTGTTTGAATGGCTTTTTCCGCTGACCAGGTTTAGATCCTTTGAATCCGGCATTGACTACCGTATCCTTGATGTTTTCGCTGTTAATACGACGCTTATGTTTGTTGTGATGTGGCCTGCTATTGCTGTCCTTGGTATCCAGGGTACCATGGTTCTTTGATATGTTATTACTGTGAGCCAGCCAGCTGTCTTCTCCCGCGCAAAAGCGGGTCATGAGCGTCGTGAGAGCTGCCATAGATTTTGGCTTTTCCTGACCAAGGTGCTGGGCTAGCCATTCGTCTCGGATGTTGTGTTTGAAAGCTGAGGGAGTCCTGGATTAGGGGGTGTTCAGAGAGCCGAACTATACCTTTCAGCCGGACTCCTGGACTATGAAGATACAAGATTGAAGACTCCGTCCCGTGTCCAGAAGGGACTTTCCTTGGCGTGGAAGGCAAGCTTGGCGATACGGATGTTCAAATCTCCTACCATTGTAACCGACTCTATGTAACCCTAACCCTCTCCAGTGTCTATATAAACTGGAGGGTTCTAGTCCGTAGGACAACATACACATCAACAATCATACCATAGGCTAGCTTCTAGGGTTTAGCCTCTCTGATCTCGTGGTAGATCAACTCTTGTAATACCCATATCATCAATATTAATCAAGCAGGACGTAGGGTTTTACCTCCATCAAGAGGGCCCGAACCTGGGTAAAACTTCGTGTCCCCTGCCTCCTGTTACCATCTGGCCTAGACGCACAGTTCGGGACCCCCTACCCGAGATCCACCGGTTTTGACACCGACATTGGTGCTTTCATTGAGAGTTCCTCTGTGCCCTCGCCATCAGGACCGATGGCTCCTACGATCATCAATGGCGATGCAGTCCAGGGTGAGACCTTCCTCCCCGGACAGATCTTCGTCTTTGGCGGCTTCGCACTGCGGGCCGATTCACTCGGCCATCTAGAGCAGATTGAAAGCTACGCCCCTGGCCATCAGGTCAGATTCGGAAGTTCAAACTACACGGCCGACATCTGCGGGGACTTGATCTTCGACGGATTCGAACCACTGCTGAGCGCGCCGCACTGTCACGACGAGCATGATCTAGCTCTGCCGCCGAACAGTGCCCTGGAGGCCGCACCCGCATCGGCTCCGACCCCTAGTTCGGAGCCGACCGCGCCGATCAAGGATGGTCGGTTGGACGCCACCTCGGGGGCTGCGATCCCAACGGCGGTTGAGCCGAACACCAGCCCCGTACTCTGCAAGACTCGTGACTCCATGGAGCCGAACTCTTCTCCGACTCTGAAACCTCCGTGCCCCTACCGAGCGAATCCGATTGGGCGCCGATCATGGAGTTCACGGCCGCGGACATCTTTCAGCACTCGCCTTTCGGTGATATCTTGAAATCACTAAAGTCTCTCTCTTTGTCAAGAGAGCCCTGGCCGGACTACGGTCAGCAAGGTTGGGGTACGGACGATGAAGAAATTCAAAACCCACCCACCACCCACTTAGTAGCCACTGTCGACGACTTAACCGACATGCTCGACTTCGACTCCAAAGACATCGACGGTATGGACACCGATGAAGGAGATGATGAAGAACCAGCGCCTACTAGGCCCTGGAAAGCCACCTCGTCATATGACATATACATGGTGGACACCCCAAAAGAGGGAGAGGGCGATGGAACAGCGGAGGATGACCCCTCCAAGAAACAGCAAAAGCGCCGGCGTCAGCGGCGCCGCTCAAAATCCCGCCAACACAAAAATGGCGATTCCAACACGGGAGATAATAATACCCCGGAAAGCGCCGAAGAACATCCCCCCGAGCAAGATTTAGCACAGGGGGGTGGAGAAACCAGCCCCCATGGGAGAGCGGCTGACAGAGAGGTCGAGGACGATAATCATATGCCTCCCTCCGAAGACGAGGCAAGCCTCGACGACGACGAATTCGTCGTGCCAGAGGATCCCGTCGAACAAGAGCGTTTTCAACGCAGGCTTATGGCCACGGCAAGAAGCCTCAAGAAAAAACAGCAACAGCTTAAAGCTGATCAAGATCGGCTAGTCGATAGATGGACTGAAGTCCTTGCGGCCGAAGAGCATAAACCCGAACGCCCCTCCAAGTGCTACCCAAAGCGCAGGTTGCTACCCCGATTAGAGGAGGAAGCACTCGACGCGGCCGACAGGCCACCTCGTGGCCGCGACAGAGAGGCCTCATGGCCCTCCACCCAAGCCGCAGCCCGTACCAAGGCACGGGAATATGCGCCGGACTTACGTAATATGTTGGAGGAAAAGGCAAGGCAAACAAGATCGATCTACGGATCGCGTGGGCGCCCCACGGCTCGAGACGGTAACCATCACGCCGGTCACAAATTCGGCAGGGCCGAACACAGTAGACAAAGCTCATTGGAGCTACGTCATGATATAGCCCAGTACAGAGGCGCCGCACACCCATTGTGCTTCACAGACGAAATAATGGATCATCAAATCCCCGAGGGTTTCAAACCCGTAAACATCGAATCATATGATGGCTCAACAGATCCCGCGGTATGGATCGAGGATTATCTCCTTCATATCCACATGGCCCGCGGCGATGATTTCCACGCCATCAAATACCTCCCACTCAAGCTTAAAGGACCAGCCCGGCAGTGGCTTAACAGCCTGCCAACAGGGTCAATCAGCTGTTGGGAGGACCTGGAAGCCGCATTCCTCGACAATTTCCAGGGCACTTATGTGCGACCCCCAGACGCTGACGACCTAAGCCACGTAATTCAGCAGCCAGACGAATCGGCCAGGCAATTCTGGACACGGTTCCTAACAAAGAAAAATCAAATACTCGACTGTCCGGACGCAGAGGCCTTAGCAGCCTTCAAGCATAATATCCGTGACGAGTGGCTTGCCCGGCACCTAGGACAGGAGAAGCCGAAATCTATGGCAGCACTCACGGCACTCATGACCCGCTTTTGCGCGGGAGAAGACAGCTGGCTTGCTCGTAGCAACAATATGACCAAGAACCCTGGTCGTTCGGACACCAGGGACATTAGTGGCAGGTCGCGTCGCAACCAGCAGAAGCGCCGCATCAACGGCGACAATGCTAAGGATACGGCAGTTAATGCCGGATTCAGAGGCTCTAAATCCGGTCAGCGGAAAAAGTCATTCAAAAGGAATCCTAGGGGCCCGTCCAGCTTGGACCGAATACTCGACCGCTTGTGCCAAATACATGGCACCCCCGAAAAGCCGGCCAATCACACCAACAGGGACTGTTGGGTGTTCAAGCAGGCAGGCAGATTAAGCGCCGACAATGAAGACAAGGGGTTGCATAGCGATGACGACGAGGAGCCCCGGCCGCCGAACAACAATGGACAGAAGGGTTTTCCCCCACAAGTGCGGACGGTGAACATGATATACGCCACCCACGTCCCCAAAAGGGAGCGGAAGCGCGCGTTAAGGGACGTATACGCGGTAGAGCCAGTCGCCCCAAAGTTCAACCCATGGTCCTCCTGCCCGATCACCTTTGATCGAAGAGACCATCCCACTAGCATCCGTCATGGCGGATTCGCCGCATTGGTTCTCGACCCAATTATTGACGGATTTCATCTCACTAGAGTCCTTATGGACGGCGGCAGTAGCCTGAACCTGCTTTACCAGGATACAGTGCGGAAAATGGGCATAGATCCCTCGAGGATTAAGCCCACCAAAACGACCTTTAAAGGCGTAATACCAGGTGTAGAGGCCAGCTGCACAGGCTCAGTCACACTTGAAGTGGTCTTCGGATCTCCGGATAATTTCCGAAGCGAGGAGTTAATCTTCGACATAGTCCCGTTCCGCAGTGGTTATCATGCACTGCTCGGGCGAACCGCATTCGCCAAGTTCAATGCGGTCCCGCACTACGCATACCTTAAGCTCAAGATGCCAGGCCCTCGAGGAGTAATTACGGTCAATGGAAACACCGAACGCTCCCTCCGAACGGAGGAGCACACGGCGGCCCTTGCAGCGGAAGTACAAAGCAGCCTCTCCAGGCAGTTCTCCAGTCCGGCCATTAAACGTCCGGACACCGTCAAGCGCGCCCGGAGTAACCTACAACAAGACCGCCTGGCACGTTCCGAGCAGGCGTAGCAATGCGGCCCCAACCCCAACCCCCGCAAAAAGGCGACGCCAGTACTTCGCGTACATAACTACGCTCTAGAAATACCATGGGCATAGGGGGAGGGGCACCATCACGGCACGCCCAAAACACGGCTTAAACCGCACCAGGGGCTGCCGATTTTTTTACTTTTCTCTTACTTTCAGGACTCTACTCTTCAGAAGGCCTGTTCGGCAGTTCAATTGCCGCACAAACGATGCAAGAACCAGGGAAGCAGACAAGCCATGCCGCATTACGGAAATCCCAGGTGGTCTCTATCACGAGCAGTATACCTGTTTCGCATACTATTCCGCAGCTTGCCCCTGGAACAGACATGTTAAATAGTCCAACTTTTCGTTTATCGCATTACTTGTATTGTTCTGCTTTGATCGCAGCTATTTTAATGAACAATGCATAGCTTTTGTCTATTTTTTGCATTACCTTATATATATATATGTTCCTTAATGACATGTTGCACCCGTACACTTTGGTACGGCCAAAATACGCCAGGGGCTTCAGTACCCCTCAACATGGTGTGAGAAGTCCGAACACTTTAACAAGTGCGGCACCCCGAACTTATAGCATTATATGCATCGGCTCTGAATCATGTCTTGGATCAATAGTTGGGTTTGCCCGGCTCCTATGTTTTGGTGCCTTACGTTCCGCTATATCGGCTAAGGTAGCACTAGGAGAACCACTGCGATTGTGCCCCGGTTGAGCTGGGTCGAGCACCTTAGTGGAGAAAGCTAAAACTGACCGTCATGATGAGGCGAGAGCTGGTCGCTGTTCGAGAGGTCTTTTCGAGTCCTTAAAGACTTATGCCGCTTAGGGCGAGGAGTTGGCTCTGTCCGGCCAAGGCGTGGATAGCGCCCCGAACTCGGTCTTCCAAATACTAGGGGCTTCGCCGAAATTTAAAATTATAGAATTCTATGGCTAAGTGAGAGTGTTCACGCATTATAGTCCGATTGCCTCGTTCGTTGGGCTGAGCGCCTCCCTCGAAGGACCCAAATATGGGAAAAAGAGCGCCCAGGTTTATCCCCGAACACCCCAGCACTAGCGGCAAGGGGGCAGAAGCCGACGACTCGCCATCTCTCAGTATTGATAAACAGCCGCACAGAAGGTAATATTTTAAATTCAAGCAGCATTGCTTAGCGCATATGAACAAGTTTTCAGCGCACAGGATAACACGAGCGGGTTTTACTCAAAAAATACATCCTTGGTACATTCATCCGCAACAAGGCGGGCACCCTTCAGAACATCCTTATAATAATTCTCGGGCTTGCGATGCTCTTTCCCCGGCGGTGGCCCGTCCTTCACAAGCTTCTCCGCATCCAGCTTGCCCCAGTGCACCTTAGCACGGGCAAGGGCCCTACGGGCACCTTCAATGCAGACGGAGCGCTTGATGTCTTCAAGCCTTGGACAGGCCACCACCAGCCGCCGCACCAGCCCGAAATAGCTCCCAGGCAGGGCCTCTCCAGGCCACAGCCGAACTAGGAGGCCCTTCATGGCCTGTTCGGCCGCCTTGTGGAGCTCGACCAGTTGCTTCAGCTGGTCGCTCAGGGGCACGGGGTGTCCGGCCTCAGCGTACTGAGACCAGAACACCTTCTCCGTCGAGCTGCCCTCCTCGGCTCGATAGAATGCGGCGGCATCGGATACACTCCGGGGAAGATCTGCAAATGCCCTGGAGAGCTCCGGATTCGGGTAAGTATCAGGTAACTCACGTTTATATGTTTACTTTGCATAAAAAATGCCTTACCCGCCGCTATCTTCTTCACCTCATCCAACTCCTGGAGGGTCTTCTGGGACTCGGTCTTGGCAGACTTGGCATTTTCTATAGCGGCCGCGAGCTCGGACGCTCGCGTCTTTGAGTCAAGCTCCAAACTCTCATGTTTCTTCATGAGAACCTGGAGCTCTTGCCGCACCTTGCCAACCTCAGCCTCATACCTCTCCCGCTCGGTGCGCTCCGCGGCCGCACTCTTCTCGGCCTCGAGCAGCGCTTGCTTAAGGGTCGCCACCTCGGACGTGGCCCCTACAATAGCCATGTCAATACTGTCATTTTTTGCAATTGTGCCTTTTTATATAGATATTCAAACAGGGTATTTCTTACCTTCCTTCTCCTCGAGCTGCTTCTTGGCACGCCCGAGCTCTTGCTCGGACTTCTCGAGGCTCTGCTTCAGCATGTCCACTTCCGCAGTCAGTGCGGCGGACGCTAGCAGAGAAGCCTGCATATGCATATTGACTCCTTCTGTTAGACTCCTGTGAATTCTTTGATCCTCTATTCGGCTTTTCTTCCCGAACACCCAACAGAGCATCAAGGGCTACTGTCTATGCAGTAACATTATTTAAACATTCTTTACTTACCTCAAAGCCTGTTAAAAGGCTTGTACAAGCTTCAGTCAGTCCGCTTTTGGCGGACTGAACCTTCTGGATCACCGCACTCATAATAGTGCGGTGCCCCTCGTCGATGGAGGCACCTTGGAGCGCCTCCAACATATTGTCTGGCGCCTCCAATTGGACGGAGGTCACCGGCACGGTAGGCTTGCTCCTCTTGGAAGGAGGTCGCCCGCCGGACTCTGGAACCTTTGAAGATTCCGGAGCTGTGTCCGACCTTAAGCCGGACTTGGAGCCCTGGGGGGTTTCCTCCCCTTTTACTCCTGGAGTCCGGGAGGTCGCCTTGCGGCGCCTCCAGGACCACCTCCTCCCTACTTGGAACCTGTTGGGACAACACTTCGGTGTCGCCCGTAGGGCGGGGGGGGGAAGCTGTCGGAAGCGAGTTCGCCTCCGACGAGTCCAGTGAGCCGCTCGACGATGCGTCGAGCCGGTCTTTGGGTGGGATGCATAAACACATTCGACATAAGGGAAAGCTGTGCAATAAACAAATACTATGAGTCACTCCGGTATCCGGATACTTACGATTTCGCCAGGGGCTTGGCCCTGGGCTGCCACTCCTCTTCGTCGTCGTCGGCGTCGGTGGAGCAGTCCGGAGGAAGGGTTTTCCCCTTCTTGGACCCTCCGGCCTCCTCAGAGAGGGCGGCCTTCCTTTTCTTCTCTCCTCCCGCTGGAGGGGGAGAGGTCTCTTCTTCTTCCTCCTCGTTCTCACGAGAGGAAGGCGCTTCGGGACCGTCGGATGACGAATCCGACACCTCCTGGCGCCGGGCACTCCTTCGAGTCCCCGCGGCCTTCTTGGCCTTCTTCTCCGGCACCACGTAGGGTGCCGGAACCAGCAGCTTCGCCAAATGGGCGTCCGCTGGGCCTTCGGGCAAAGGAGCCGGACAGTTGATCTGTCCGGACGTCACCTCCCAATCCTATCAAAGATAAGGGAACTCAGATCCCGCATAGAGTCAAACTATGAAAAACTGATACCCTGTAAAAGGACAAAAACAGCTTACCGCATGAGCGTGATGCTGAGTACTGAATCCGCGATCCTCGGCAGCGGATGCGGGAGCCTCGGCGCCCTTGAAAAGCATCCTCCAGGCATCTTCGTACGTCGTGTCGAAGAGCCTGTTAAGAGTTTGATGCTGCGCCGGGTCGAACTCCCAAAGGTTGAAGGCCCGTCGTTGACACGGGAGGATCAGGCGGACGAGCATAACCTGGACTACGTTGACAAGCTTGAGCTTCTTGTCCACCAGGGTTTGGATGCATGTTTGGAGTCCGGTCAGCTCTCCTTTTTTACCCCAAGATAGGCCTGTCTCCTTCCAGGAGGTGAGCCGCGTGGGGGGCCAGATCGGAACTCAGGGGGTGCGACCCATTCGGCGTCGCGCGGCTCGGTGATGTAAAACCACCCTGATTGCCACCCCTTCAGGGTCTCCACAAAGGAGCCCTCGAGCCACAGGACATTGGCCATCTTGCCAACCATGGCGCCGCCGCACTCCGCCTGGCTGCCGCGCACCACCTTCGGCTTGACGTTGAAGATCTTTAGCCATAAGCTGAAATGGGGGCGGATGCGGAGGAAAGCCTCGCACACGACGATAAACGCCGAGATGTTGAGGACGAAGTTCGGGGCCAGATCGTGGAAATCCAGGCCGTAGTAGAACATGAGCCCCCGGACAAATGGATGCAGAGGGAAGCCCAGTCCGCGGAGGAAATGGGGGAGAGGGGGGAATACCACCCTCTCATGGGGCCTAGGAGTGGGGATGAGCTGCCCCTTTTCGGGGAGCCGGTGCGCGATGTCGCTGGCCAGATATCCGGCCTTCCTCAGCTTTTTTATGTGTCCCTCCGTGACGGAGGAGACCATCCACTTGCCTCCCGCTCCGGACATGACTGGAGAAGGTCGAGGTGGTAGTGCGGACTTGGGCGCTGGAGCTCGAGTGCGCAAGAATGGATAGGCAGAGGAGGAAGAAGGCGTGGGTGAAAAGATGGATCCTTATCCCCTTATATGGGTGGACGCGACTACATGTCCCCACCAGCCTGGTAAAACTTGCTTATCTCCAAGCGCCGTAATCAAAGGCGCGGTTGGGTTACCCACGCCCGTATTGATGAGAATCCCGAAATGAGGGGACACGATCTCTGCTTCAACAAGACGTGCCAAGGAAACCGCCTCACATAACGCGCTGAGGTGGGATAATTAAATGGATAAAGGCTTGGCCGTGGCGTGTCGCACCACGGAATACGTCAGTTGATTAGATTTGTGTTAATATTATTATTCTCTCAATGGCAATATGTGGAAACTTATTTTGTAGAGCCGGACACTATCTTTGTGTTCAAAATCTTCTATGAAATGCTTGGAGGGGGAACCTGCCTTGCAATGCCGAAGACAATCTGCGCGCCGGACTCGTCATCATTGAAGCCTGGTTCAGGGGCTACTAAGGGAGTCCTGGATTAGGGGGTGTTCGGATAGCCGAACTATACCTTTCAGCCGGACTCCTGGATTATGAAGATACAAGATTGAAGACTCCGTCCCGTGTCCGGAAGGGACTTTCCTTGGCGTGGAAGGCAAGCTTGGCGATACGGATGTTCAGACCTCCTACCATTGTAACCGACTCTATGTAACCCTAACCCTCTCCGGTGTCTATATAAACCGGAGGGTTCTAGTCCGTAGGACAACATACACATCAACAATCATACCATAGGCTAGCTTCTAGGGTTTAGCCTCTCTGATCTCGTGGTAGATCAACTCTTGTAATACCCATATCATCAATATTAATCAAGCAGGACGTAGGGTTTTACCTCCATCGAGAGGGCCCGAACCTGGGTAAAACTTCGTGTCCCCTGACTCCTGTTACCATCCGGCCTAGACGCACAGTTCGGGACCCCCTACCCGAGATCCGCCGGTTTTGACACCGACAAAAGCCGCTAAGGCCTCGGCATCCGGACAGTCGATGATCTGATTTTTCTTTGTAAGGAACCGCGTACAGAATTGCCTGGTCGACTCTTCTGGCTGCTGAATTATGTGGCTCAAGTCATCCGCGTCAGGTGGTCGCACATAAGTGCCCTGAAAGTTGTCGAGGAATGTGGCTTCCAGATCTTCCCAACAGCTAATGGAGTCCGCTGGCAAGCTATTAAGCCAATGCCACGCTGGTCCTTTGAGCTTTAGTGGGAGGTATTTGATGGCGTGTAAGTCATCACCGCGGGCCATGTGGATGTGGAGGAGGAAATCCTCGATCCATACTACGGGATCTGTTGTGCCATCGTATGATTCAATATTTACAGGTTTGAAACCTTTTGGGAATTGGTGTTCCATTACTTCGTCTGTGAAGCATAAGGGGTGTGTGGCGCCTCTGTATTGGGCTATATCGCGACGCAGCTTGAATGGGTCACGCCCGCTGTGTTCGGCCCGGCCAGATTTGCTTTTACTGTATCCGGTGTGACGTTTATCGTCTCGCAGAGTGGTGCGCCCTCGTGATCCATAGATCGATCTTGCATGCTTTGCTTTGTCCTCCAATACGTCTCGCAGGTCTGGCTTATCTCCCCATGTCTTTTTATTTGAATGGCGTCGGGGTGGAGGCTGAGCTTTTGGATGGAATGCCTCTCTATCGCGGCCACGAGGTGGCCGATCAGCCATATCATACGCTTCTTCCTCAAGTCGGGGTAGTAACCTGCACTTTGGGTAATTCTTGGAGGGGCGCTCGAGTTTATATTCCTCGGCCGCGAGGACTTCAGTCCATCTGTCAGCTAGCAAATCTTGATCAGCTTGAAGCTGCTGCTGCTTTTTCTTCAGGCTATTTGCCGTGGCCATAAGCCGGCGCTTGAAGCGCTCTTGTTCGACGGGATCCTCTGGTACGGTGAATTCATTGTCGCCGAGGCTTGCCTCGTCTTCGGAGGGGGGCATGTAATTGTCATCCTCCTCCTCTCCGTCTACCGCTCTCTCAGGAGAGTTGGCTCCTTCATCCTCCTGCTCTAAATCTTGCTAGAGGGGATTGTTGTTGTCTTCGGCACTATCTGGAGTGTTATTATCTCCTGTGCCGGTATCACCACTTTTTCTTTGGCGGGACTTAGAGCGGCGCCGCTGACGTCGGCGCTTGGGTTGTTTCTCGGAGGGGTCATCCTCCACTATCTCGTCGCCATTGCCTTCTTTGGGTGTATCCACCATGTATATGTCATATGATGAGGTGGCTTTCTAGTTCCCTATAGGTGCTGGTTCATGTTCGTCTCCTACATCGTCGTCCATACCGTCGATGTCTTCGGAGTCGAAGTCGAGCATGTCGGTTAAATCATCAACAGTGGCTACGAAGTGGGTGGTGGGTGGGCGTCGAATTTCTTCGTCGTCCGCATCCCAATCCTGTTGGCCATAGTCTGGCAAGGGCTCTCCTGACAAAGAGAGAGACCTTAGTGAATTCAGAATGTCGCCGAAGGGCGAGTGCTGAAAGATATCCGCGGCGGTGAATTCCATGATCAGCACCCAATTGGATTTGATTGGCAGGGGCGCGGACGGGTCGGAGTCCGGAAAAGAGTCCGACACCTTGGAGTCACGGGCTTCGCAGAGGATTAGGCTGGTGTTTGGCTCGATAACCATTGAGACTGCAGCCCCTGAGGCGGTGTCTAGCCACCCATCCTCGATTGGCGCAGTTGGCTTCGAGCTAAGGATCGGAGCTGATGCGGGCGCGGCCTCTGGGGTACTGTTCAGCGACAGAGCTAGGTCATACCCGTCGTGACAGTGCGGCACGCCCGGCTGTGGCTCGAATCTGTCGAAGAGCAAGTCTCCGCGGATGTCGACCGTGTAGTTCAAACTTCCAAATCTGACCTGACGGCCGGGGGCGTAGCTTTTAATCTGCTCCAGATGGCCAAGCGAATTAGCCCGCAGTGCAAAGCCGCCAAATACGAAGATCTGTCCGGGGAGAAAAGTCTCGCCCTGGACCGCATCGCTATCGATGATAGTAGGAGCCATCAAGCCTAAGGGCGACGACACAAAGGAACTCTCAATGAAAGCACCAATGTCGGTGTCAAAACTGGCGGATCTCGGGTAGGGGGTCCCGAACTGTGCGTCTAGGCCGGATGGTAACGGGAGGCAGGGGACACGATGTTTTACCCAGGTTCAGGCCCTCTTGATGGAGGTAAAACCCTACATCCTGCTTGATTGATATTGATGATATGGGTAGTACAAGAGTAGATCTACCACGAGATCGGAGAGGCTAAACCCTAGAAGCTAGCCTATGGTATGATTGTATGTTATGGTTGTTGTCCTACGGACTAAAACCCTTCGGTTTATATAGACACCGGGGAGGGTTAGGGTTACACAAGGTCGGTTACAAAGGAGGAGATATCCATATTTGTATTGCCTAGCTTGCCTTCCACGCCAAGTAGAGTCCCATCCGGACACGAGACGAAGTCTTCAATCTTGTATCTTCATAGTCTAACAGTCCGGCCAAAGGATAGAGTCCGGCTATCCGGAGACCCCCTAATCCAAGACTCCCTCACTCACGAAGACCTAGGGCATTTGAGGAAGCCCATCGTTGGAATATACAAGCCAAGTTCTATAATGAAAAATTCCCACTAGTATATGAAAGCGACAACATAGAAGACTCTCTATCATGAAGATCATGGTGCTACTTTGAAGCACAAGTGTGGTAAAAGGATAGTAGCATTGTCCCTTCTCTCTTTTTCTCTCATTTTTTTGTTTTTTTGTTTTTTTGCCTTTCTCTTTTTTTTTGTTTCCTCACATGGGACAATGCTCTAATAATGATGATCATCACACTTCTATTTATTTACAACTCAAGGATTACAACTCGATACTTAGAACAAAAATATGACTCTATATGCGTGCCTCCAGTGGTGTACCAGGATGTGCAATGAATCAAGAGTGACGTGTATGCAAAAAAATTATGAATGGTGGCTTTGCCACAAATACGATGTCAACTACAAGATCATGCAAGGCAATATGACAATGATGGAGCGTGTCATAATAAACGGAACGGTGGAAGGTTGCATGGCAATATATCTTGGAATGGCTACAGAAATGCCAGAATAGGTAGGTATGGTGGCTGTTTTGAGGAAGGTAAATGGTGGGTTTATGGTACCGGCGAAAGTTGCGCGGTACTAGAGAGGCTAGCAACGGTGGAAGGGTGAGAGTGTGTATAATCCATGGACTTAACATTAGTCATAAAGAACTCACATACTTATTGCAAAAGTCTACAAGTCATCAAAACCAAGAACTACACGCATGCTCCAAGAGGGATAGATTGGTATGAAAAGACCATCGCTCATCCCCGACCGGCACTCATAAGGAAGGCACTCAAAGAACACCTCATGCTTCAAATTTTTCACACAACGGTTACCATACGTGCATGCTACGAGACTTGCAAACCTCAACACAAGTATTTCTCAATTTCACAATTATTCAACTAGCACGACTCAAATATTACCATCTTTATATCTCAAAACAATTATCAGGTATCAAACTTCTCATAGTTTTTAATGAACTCTACATGAAAATTTTATTATACCCATCTTGGATGCCCATCATATTAGGACTAGTTTCATAACCAAAGCAGATTACCATGTTGTTTAGGACTCTCAAAATAATATAAGTGAAGCATGATAATTCATCTATTTCTTCAAAATAAAACCACCGCTGTGCTCTAAAAGGATATAAGTGAAGCACTAGTGCAAATGACAAAATACTCCGAAAGATATAACTAAAGATCAATGAGTAGTCGAATAGTTATGCAACTATGTGAAGACTCTATAATATTTAAGAATTTCAGGTGTTGTTATTTTATTCAAACAGTAAGAAAAACAAAATAAAATAAAATGTCGCTCCAAGCAAAACACATATCATGTGGTGAATAAAAATATAGCTCCAAGTAAAGTTACCGATGAACGTAGACGAAAGAGGAGATGCCATCCGGGGCATACCCAAGATTAGGCTCTTGGTTGTCCTTTAATATTACCTTGGGGTTCCTTGGCAATCCCCAAGCTTAGGCTCTTGCCACTCCTTATTCCATACTCCATCGAATCTTTACCCAAAACTTGAAAACTTCACAACACAAAACTCAACAGAAAACTCGTAAGCTCCGTTAGTATAAGAAAATAAATCACCACTTTTGGTACTATTGTGAACTCATTCTAATTTCATATTGGTGTAATATCTACTGTATTTCAACTTCTTTATGGTTCATACCCTCCAATACTACTCATGGATTCATCAAAATAAGCAAACAACACATAAAAAACAGAATCTGTCAAAACAGAACAGTCTGTAGCAATCTGGAGGTTTCGAATACTTCTGTAACTCCAAAACTTCTGAAAAATTAGGACGACTAGGACAATTTGTATATTGATATACTGCAGTTGGATTTGGTATTTTATCGCTCTCTGGTAAAAAATAAAAATTATCTTCATGAGCGCATACTTTATGTTTTTATCAGCAAGATCAAACAGTAATCACCCAAGAAGATCCTAAAGGCTTTACTTGGCACAAACACTAATTAAAACATAAAAACACAATCATAACAGAGGCCAGATGAATTATTTATTACTAAACAGGAACACAAAGCGAAGAATAAAATTGGGTTGCCTCCCAACAAGCGCTATAGTTTGACGCCCTTAGCTAGGCATGACAATTTCAATGATGCTTACATAAAAGATAAGAATTTAAACATAAAGAGAGCATCATGAAGAATATGACTAACACATTTAATGCTAACCTACTTCCTATGCATAGGGATTGTGTGAGGAAACAACTTATGGGAACAAGAATCAACTTGCATAGGAAGGTAAAACAAGCATAACTTCAAGATTTTCAACATGTAGAGAGGAAACTTGATATTATTGCAACTCCTACAAGAATATATTCCTCCCTCATAATAATTTTTAGTAGCATCATGAATGAATTCAAAAATATAACCATCACATAAAGCATTCTTTTCATGATCTACAAGCATAGAATTTTTATTACTCTCCACATGAGCAAATTTCTTCTCATGAATAGTAGTGGGAGTAAAGTCAACAAAATAACTATCATGTGATTGAAAATTGAAATCAAGATGACAAGTTTCATGGTTATCATTATTCTTTATAGCATACGTGTCATCACAATAATCATCATAAATAGGAGGCATTCTTTCATCATACTACCTCCGTTTCAGTTTACAAGTCCTACGCGTATACCTAGATTACCAATTTTATCATCTTAATATAAACCATATAACACAAAAATTATACAGTTTGAAAATATAACATCTGAAGTTTATATTGATATATTTTTTGTAATATATAACTTGTATTAGGTTGGTCAAATTGACGACCTAGGGGCACGCGCACGCCCTGTAAACTGAGAGAGAGGTAGTAGTGAATTTGCTCAACAAAACTTGGGGGGCTAAAAATATCATCTTCATCAAACATAGCATCCCCAAGCTTGTGGATTTGCATATCATTAGCATCATGGATATTCAAAGAATTCGTATTAACAACATTGCAATCATGCTCATCATTCAAATATTTAGTACCAAACATTTTAATGCATTCTTCTTCTAACACTTTGGCACAATTATCGGAATCTTTATTCTCATGAAAGACATTAAAAAGATGAAGCATATGAGGCAACCTCAATTCCATTTTTTGTAGTTTTATTTTATAAACTAAACTATTGATAAAACAAGAAACTAAAAGATTCGATTGCAAGATCTAACGATATACCTTCAAGCGCTAACCTCCCCGGCAACGGCGCCAGAAAAGAGCATGATGTATAATACACAACCTTCTTCTTGTAGACGTTGTTGGGCCTCCAAGTGCAGAGGTTTGTAGAACAGTAGCATATTTCCCTCAAGTGGATGACCTAAGGTTTATCAATCCATGGGAGGCGTAGGATGAAGATGGTATCTCTCAAACAACCCTGCAACCAAATAACAAAGAGTCTCTTGTGTCCCCAACACACCAAATACAATGGTAAATTGTATTGGTGCACTAGTTTAGCGAACAGATGGTGATCCAAGTGCAATATGGATAGTAGATATAGGGTTTTGTAATCTGAAAATATATAAACAGCAAGGTAACTGATGATAAAAGTGAGCGAAAATGGTATTGCAATGCGTTGAAACAAGGCCTAGGGTTCATACTTTCACTAGTGCAAGTTCTCTCAACAATAATAACATAATTAGATCATATAAGTATCCCTCAACATGAAACAAAGAGTCACTCCTAAGTCACAAATAGCGGAGAACAAACGAAGAGATTATTGTAGGGTACGAAACCACCTCAAAGTTATCCTTTCTGATCGATCTATTCAAGAGTCCGTAGTAAAATAACACGAAGCTATTCTTTCCATTCGATCTATCCTAGAGTTCGTACTAGAATAACACCTTAAGACAGAAATCAACCAAAACCCTAATGTCACCTAGATACTCCAATGTCACCTCAAGTATCCCTGGGTATGATTATAGGATATGCATCACACAATCTCAGATGCATCTATTCAACCAACACAAGGAACTTCAAAGAGTGCCCCAAAGTTTCTACCGGAGAGTCAAGACGAAAACGTGTGCCAACCCCTATGCATAAGTTCACAAGGTCACAGAACTTGCAAGTTGATCACCAAAACATACATCAAGTGGATCACGTGAATATCCCATTGTCACCACAAATAAGCACATGCAAGACATACATCAAGTGTTCTCAAATCCTTAAGGACTCAATCCGATAAGATAACTTCAAAGGGAAAACTCAATCGATTACAAGAGAGTAGTGGGGGAGAAACATCATAAGATCCAACTATAATAGCAAAGCTCGTGATACATCAAGATCGTGCCGAATCAAGAACAAGAGAGAGAGAGAGAGAGAGAGAGAGAGATCAAACACATAGCTACTGGTACATACCCTCAGCCCCGAGGGTGAACTACTCCCTCCTGGTCATGGAGAGTGCCGGGATGATGAAGATGGCCACCGGTGATAGATTCCCCTCTCCGGCAGGGTGCCGGAACGGGTCTAGATTGGTTTTCGGTGGCTACGGAGGCTTGCGGCGGTGGAACTCTCGATCTAGGTTATGTTCTAGAAGTTTGGGGACATATAAGAGGTGTTGGCGTCGAGAACAAGTCAGAGGGGTCCACGAGGCAGCCACAAGGCAGGGGGAGCACCCAGGGGGTAGGGCGCGCCCCCACCCTCGTGGTGGCCTCGGGACTCTTCTGGTCCATCTCCGATGCTCCGTGGGCTTCTTCTGGTCCAAAAATGATCTCCGTAAAATTTTAGGTCAATTGGACTCCGTTTGATATTCCTTTTCTGCGATACTCAAAAACAAGGAAAAAACAGAAACTGGCACTGGGCTCTAGCTTAATTGGTCAGTCCCAAAAATCATATAAAATAGCATATAAATGCATATAAGACATCCTAGATGGATAATATAATAGCATGGAACAATCAAAACTTATAGATACGTTGGAGACGTATCAAGCATCCCCAAGCTTAATTCCTGCTTCCCTTTCCTTCCTTCCCGAGTAGGAGCTCATCCGCGACCAGACCCGCCAGCCTCCCTTTCCTTCCTTCTCCTCCCTCCTATAATCCCTCTCTTCCTCTGGTCTCTCACCTCTCAAACCTTCTCTATTCTCATCTACAGGAGCTTCCGCGTCGCGCCATGGGTGGCCAGGGTGCTCCACGCTGTGCCCAATCTCACAGGAGACCACCGTAACTCACAGGAGACCACCGTGGCTGCCCCGAAGCTCCACAGCTGCTCGACCACTGGGAGCCCAAGTCCCTCACTGCCCTTTTGCACCTCATCTCCGGCCCTGCTCGTCGGAGCCATGCCTCCCAGTGCCCGCAGCTGCATTGCCGGTCTCCCTCCCAACGGTGCTTCCTCGAGCCTCCCCATGCCGCTCAAGACCGCCGTGTGCCAAGTCCCCGCGTCGCCATCCAGGACCCCGTCGACCTCCCCTCGCCAGATCCAGTACTCCACCTCGCCTCGCCGTCCCCGTCACCAAGTTCGGCCACCGTCATCACCCCTGCATCCTATGCTTCGAGAAGGAGGACGAGCGCTCACCCGCGTGTGTTGACCGCGTCCCGCTGCATCGACCACAACCCACAAGTCGGCCTCTTCACCCGCTCGCCCGCTAGGCCGGCCTGCCTTGGCCTCTCCATCGATCTGGGCTTGGCACATGGTGAGGAACCCACAGACCTCCGCCCAGTCCGCCCCAGTTTTGGCTCGTTCAATGTTTTTTTTCTGCCGAACGAATTTAACTATTTATCCAGGAGTTTATGGATTTGTAGAAAAAACACTCATGTTCATGCATATCATATCTCCACAACCGTGCATCGGTTTAAAATGTTTTAAATATGAAAAATGCTTAGAATTTCATCTAGCTTCACAATATGCCACTTTCATTCATGCTAAAATGTTTAAATGTGCTGTTTGATTTAATTTGCTAAATACCATGCTAAAATGATTTATTTCATAACTAAAATAACCGTAGCTCCGCTTTAAATAAACTTTATATGTAAATGGGGTGGAATAATGCATAGTTTAACATGGTGGCATTACTTTGCATGTTTAACAACTCTAAAATATGGTTCAGGGCAGAACAATACCAAATCCAAAATATGCACATGGGGATTTTCTGGAATTGTTGTTTGTCATTTCGGCCTCATTTAAACTTTCCTAAATAGTTACTTACTTATGTTTCACCTCTTGCCGTGTTAACCAACATTTAATCTTATCTTGTTCATAATTAAGAGCGAACTAAATAATTGAACGTGGTGTCTCGTCAATATGCAACTCATTGCATATTGAGTTCCACTTAATTTGTAGTATTGTTTGTTGCACTTTGCCATGCCATGACTCATTAAACTGGACATGCATCATACTTGGTTGTGCATCATGCCATGTTTATGTGATGTTTGTTTACCATGTCGTTTTCTTCTTTCCAGTTGCGCTTCTCCTTGATAGTTCTGGTTGCATTGCGATTGTGAGGATCCGTTCGACTACGTTGGTACGTCTACTTCATGGACTCGGTCTTCTTCCTAGCGGGATTTCAGGCAAGGTGACCATCACCTTGGATCTCACTACTATCTTCGCTTTGCTAGTTGTCTCGATGCTATCGCTATGTCGCGCTACCTACCACTTGTTTATCAAGCATCCCAAATTGCCATGATAGCCTCTAACCTTTCATCCTTCCTATCAAACCATTGTTTGGCTATGTTACCGCTTTGCTCAGCCCTCTTATAGCATTGCTAGTTGGAGGTGCAGTGCAAGTTGTTCCATGTTGGGACATGGATATTTTGGGATATCACAATATCTCTTATTTAATTAATGCACATATATACTTGGTAAAGGGTGGTAGGCTCGGCCTTTTGCCTGGTATTTTGTTCCACTCTTGCCACCCTAGTTTCTGTCATACCAGTGTTATGTTCCTTGATTTTGCGTCCCTAACACGATGAGGGTTTATGGGCCCCTCTTGACAGTTCGCTTTGAATAAAACTCTTCCAGCAATGCGCAACATTGGTTTTAACATTGGCCATAATAATATTGAACTAAATAATTAATTGGCATAGGGCGTCACGAACCCGAGGATTCTTTTCTACATAAATAGGGGGCCAGTGTTGATGGTGTTGGTCCCAAACTAGAGCCCCTTGCAGCGCCGCCACGGGGAAACTCGAGGACTGGTTTTAGTTGTACGGATTGCTCATCCGGACATGGCCTGAGGCGAGATGCGCGTGGCTACTATTAGGGTGTCGGCACGCCAGGAGGTCTTGCTGGATTAGTTTTACCATTGTCGAAATGTCTTGTGCACTGGAGTTCCGAGTCTGATCGGAGGGTCCCGCAATGGAGGATTGTCTCCACGGATCATGAGCTTGTCACGGGCCAAGTTGGGACACCCCTGCAGAGTTTGAACTTTCGAGAGCCCTACCCGGGGTTATGTGGAAGATGGGAATTTGTTAATATCCGGTTGTAGTGAACTTGAAGTAAACTCAATTAAAATACACCAACCGCGTGTATAACCGTGACTGCATCTTTTTGAGTGAGTCGAGAAGAGAACACTGTGGGATTATGTTTGAACGTAAGTAGTTCAGGATCACTTCTTGACCATTACTAGTTTGTGACCGTTTGCGTAGTTTCTCATCTAATCTTGTACTTGTAAGTTAGCCACCATACAATGCTTAGACGCTAGCTACAACCTCACCACTTATCCATTCCATACCCATTAAGCTTTGCTAGTCTTGATACCCATGGTAATGGGTTTGCTGAGTCCTCGTGGCTCATAGATTACTACAACAACAGTTGCAGGTACAGGTAATGCGATGCTCTGACGTGAGAGCGATGCTTGATTTTTTGGAGTTCTTCCTCCGCTTCTTCTATCAAGGGAATAGGTTCTGGGTCAGGAGCGTGGGATTAGAAGGGTGGATGTCATTCTTCTTTTTTGTTTGATTTCATCCGTAGTCGGATCTTGCTCTTTTGTATGATGATTGCTATGTATTGATGAACTGTTGTATTGATGTTGTAGCTTGTGGCGAGTGTAAGCCTTTATCTTGTATTCTCATCTATTCAGTACATGGTATGTTGTAATGATATCCACCTTGCTATGCGCTCGAAATGTGGTTGTGTCCCAATCATGAATTCATCACGTGATTGGGATAGAATCACATCTTGGGCGCTACACCGTATCATGTACCTCCTTATTTTCACGATTCTGGAGTGTTCCAGAAGGACTCTTTTATGTGCTCTTCCGGTGTCAAAGTTTGGATAATATTACTTTCAACGTTGATAGGCGTACCTGAGATATAATGCTTTATTCATTGCCCATTGACAACCTTCGGGTTAGTACCTTCGGAGTTATTTATTTTGATGGCTCCAGACCGGCAGACCTCCTCGACGATGTATGGGCCTTCCCATTTCGAGAGGAGCTTTCCTGGAAAAAATCTAAAACGAGAGATGTACAAAAGATCATATTCTCCAACTTTAAAATCACGCTTTTGGATTCTTTTGTCATGCCATCTTTTAACTTTTTCTTTGAATAACTTTGCATTCTCATAAGCTTGGGTTCTCCATTCATCTAAGGAGCTTATATCAAATAATCTATTTTCACCAGCAAGTTCGAAATCATAATTGAGTTCTTTAACTTCCCAATATGCTTTATGTTCTAACTCAAGAGGCAAATGACAAGCTTTTCGATAGACCATTTTATAAGGAGACATACCTGTAGGATTTTTATATGATGTTCTATAAGCCCAAAGTGCATCATCTAATTTCTTAGACCAATTCTTCCTGGACCTATTAACAGTCTTTTGCAAAATCAATTTTATTTCTCTATTGCTAAGTTCAACTTGACAACTAGACTGAGGATGATAGGGTGATGCAATTATATGGTTAACATCATACTTAGCAAGCATCTTACCAAAAGCACCATGAATAAAGTGTGAACCACCATCAGTCATGGAATATCTAGTGACTCCAAACCTTGGGAAAATAACTTCCTTAAGCATTTTAATAGAGGTGTTGTCATCAACACTACTGGTTGGAATAGCTTCTACCCATTTAATAACATAATCAACAACAACCAAAATATGTGTATACCCATTAGAGAAGGAAAAGGTCCCATGTAATCAAATCCCTAAACATCAAATGGTTCAACAACAAGTGAATAATTCATAGGCATTTCTTGATGCTTACCGATATTACCTATTCTTTGACATTCATCACAAGAAGAGACAAACTTACAGGCATCCTTGAAGAGAGTAGGCCAATAAAATCCAGATTGCAATACCTTGTGAGCAGTTCTATCTCCAGTGTGATGCCCTCCATAAGCCTTGGAGTGACATTTCCGTAGGAGTTGTCCCTGTTCATGCCCAGGTACACAACATCTAATAATACCATCTACTCCTTCTTTATAAAGATGTGGGTCATCCCAAAAGTAATGTCTTAAATCATGGAAGAATTTTTTTTCTTTTGCTGGTATGTAAAGCTAGGTGGTAGGTATTTAGCAACAATGTAATTAGCATAGTCAGCATACCAAGGAGTACTATTAGCAAGGAAAACTATCATCAATAGGTAGTGGGTCATCAAGCACATTTTCAAGCCTAGACAAATTATCAGCTACGGGGTTCTCAGCTCCTTTTCTATCAATGATATGTAAATCAAATTCTTGTAACAAGAGAACCCAACGAATATGTCTAGGTTTAGCTAGCATCTTTCTTTTCCATAAGATATTTAATAGCAGCCTGGTCTGTGTGAACAATTACTTTGGAATCAACAATATAAGGTCTAAATTTATCACAAGCAAATACCACTGCTAAGAATTCTTTTTCAGTAGTAGCATAATTTCTTTGAGCACTATCTAGAGTTTTACTAGCATAATGATAACATTAAGTTTCTTATCAACTCTTTGTCCTAGAACAACACCAACAGCGTAATCACTAGCATCACACATAATTCCAAAAGGCAAGTTCCAATCAGGTGGTTGAACAATAGGTGCAGATATTAATGCTTTCTTGAGTGTTTCAAAGGCTTCAAGATAATCATCATAAAAAACAAAAGGTATATCCTTTTGCAAAAGATTAGTAAGAGGCCAAGGAAACTACGAATACCTTTGATAAATTTTAGAAAAGTCTTTGATAAATCTCCTATAGAAACCAGCATGACCAAGGAAACTACGAATACCTTTGATGTCCTTAGGACATGGCATTTTATGACCCAAGACAATGCCTTCATTAACCATAAAGTGGCACTTCTCCCAATTCAAGACAAGATTTGTTTGTTCACATCTCTGCAAAACTCGCTCAAGATTGCTTAAAAAATCATCAAAAGACATCCCATAAACAGAAAAGTCATCCATAAAAACCTCAACAATCTTTTCACAAAAGTCAGAGAATATAGCAGTCATACATCTTTGAAAGGTAGCAGGTGCATTACATAAACAAAAAGGCATACGTCTATAAGCATAAGTTCCAAAGGGACAAGTAAAAGTAGTCTTTTCTTGATCAGGTTGAGAAACATGTATTTGTGAAAAGCTAGAGTATCCATCTAGGAAGCAAAAGTGTGTGTGCTTAGATAATCTTTCAAGAATTTGATCAATAAAAGGCAAATGGTAATGATCTTTCCTAGTTGCTTTGTTTAATTTTCTGTAATCAATTACCATTCTATAGCCTATAACAATTCTTTGTGGAATAAGTTCATTCTTATCATTAGGAACAATAGTAATACCTCATTTCTTAGGGACACAATGAACATGACTTACCCATCTACTATCAGCTATAGGATAGATTATACCTGCTTCCAGAAGTTTTAAGATTTCCGTTCTTACCACTTCCTTCATTTTTGGATTCAACTGACATTGGTGATCAACAACGGGTTTAGCATCAGTTTCTATATTAATTTTGTGCTGACATAGAGTGGGACTAATGCCCTTTAAATCATCAGGAGTATATCCAATAACAGCCTGGTGCTTCCTTAGAACTTTCAATAATCTTTCTTCTTCATGTTCTAAAAGGTTAGCACTAATAATAACAGGATATATCTTCTTTTCATCAAGATAAGCATATTTCAAAGTGTCTGGCAATTGTTTTAATTCAAACACAGGATCGCCTTTAGGTGGAGGAGGACCTCCTAGAGTTTCAATAGGCAAATTGTGTTTAAGCAGAGGACGTTGTTCAAAGAAAACTTTTCTATTTCATTTCTTTCATGCATATGTAAATCATTTTCATGGTCTAGCAAATATTGTTCTAAAGGATCAGTCAGTGGAACAGCAATAGAAGCAAGACCAATTAATTCATCCTTACTAGGCAATTCTTTTTCATGATCATTTCTACTAAACTTGGAAAAAATAAACTCATGAGACTCATCACCAAAGCTAACACCAACAATTTGTTTTTTTACAATCTATCTTAGCATTAACTGTATTCAAAAAGGTCTACAAAAGATAATGGGACAACAGTCATCTTGTGGGGAACCAAGAACAAGAAAATCAGTAGGGTATTTAATTTTCCCACACAAGACTTCAACATCCCGAATAATCCCAATTGCTGATATGGCGTCTCTATTAGCAAGTTTAATAGTAACATCTATTTCTTCTATCTCAGCAGGTGCTATGTCTTTCATGATTTCTTCATATAAAGTGTAAGAATAGCACTCACACTAGCACCCATGTCACATAAACCATGATAACAGTGATCTCCTATTTTAACTGAAATAACAGGCATGTCAACAACAGGTCTATGTTTATCTCTTTTATCAGGTTTAGCAATTCTAGCAGCTTCTTCACAGAAGTGAATAACCTGCCCATCCATGTCTTCTTCCAAGAGATCTTTAACCATAGCAATACTAGGTTCAACATTAATTTGTTCTTCAGGTTTAGGTGTTGTAATATAGCTTTTGTTAACCACAGTTGAAACTTTAGCATGTTCCTTTATCCTAACAGGAAAAGGTGGTTTCTCAATATAAGTAGAAGGAACAACTGGATCAACATTATAAACTATAGTTTCTTCTTTAACCGGTACTGGTTCTTTAAATTCTTCTTTAATATGTGGGTGATATTTAAACCACTTATCCTTAGGGAGTTCAACATGAGTAGCAAATGATTCACAAAAGGAGGCTACTATCTCGGAGTCAAGTCCATATTTAGTGCTAAACTTTTGAAAAGCATTGGTATCCATAAAAGATTTAACACAGACATACTTAATTTTAATAAATAACTCTTTACCTTTGTCGAGTTCCCAATCTTCAGAGTTGCATTTAATTCTTTCCAAAAGATCCCACCGGAATTCAATAGTCTTCTTCATAAATGAACCAGCACAAGAAGTATCAAGCATAGTTTGATCATTACGAGAAAGCCGAGCATAAAAGTTATGGATAATAATTTCTCTTGAGAGCTCATGATTGGGGCATGAATAAAACATTGACTTAAGCCTCCCCCAAGCTAGAGCGATACTTTCTCCTTCACGAGGCCAAAAATTATATATATAATTTCGATCACGATGAACTAGATGCATAGGATAAAATTTTTGGTGGAACTCCAATTTCAAATGATTGCAATTCCATGATCCAATATCATCACGTAGCCTATACCATGCCAATGATTTTCCCTTCAAAGATAAAGGGAAAACCTTGTTCATCACTTCATCCCTGGGTAAACCTGCAAGCTTAAACAATCCACAAATTTGTTCCACATATATCAAGTGCATATCAGGATGTTCGGTTCCATCTCCTGCATAAGGATTAGCTAGCAGTTATTCTATCATACCCGAAGGAATTTCATATTCAATATTTTCACTAGGTGCAGTAGGTTGAGGGGTTGCTAATTGTGGTTCTGGACGAGGTGAATCTACCCCGAACAAACTCCTCAAAGGATTGTTTTCCATAGTAACAAGTGACAATAAATTTCAGCACACTATATAAATGTTTCCTTACCAAATTCCACTTACCAAAGGCGCTTCACTCCCCGGCAACGGAGCCAAAAAATAGCCTTGATGACCCACAAGTGTAGGGGATCAATTGTAGCTATTTTCGATAAGTAAGAGTGTCGAACCCAACGAGGAGCAGAAGGAAATGACAAGTAGTTTCCGGTAAGGTATTGTCTGCAAGTGCTGAAATTGTAAGTAGCGAGTAGTTTGATAGCAAGATAATTTGTAAGGAGAAAGTAACGATAATAGTAACAAAAGTGCAGCAAGGTAGCCCAATCCTTTTGAGGCAGAGTATAGGCCAAAACGGTCTCTTATGATAAGCAAAGCGTTCTTGAGGGTACACGGGAATTTCATCTAGCCACTTTCATCATGTTGGTTTGATTTGTGTTCACTACTTTGATAATTTGATATGTGGGTGGACCGGTGCTTAGGTGTTGTTCTTACTTGAACAAACCTCCTACTTATGATTAACCATCCCGCAAGCATCCGCAACTACGATAAAAGTATTAAGAATAAATTCTAACCATAGCATTAAACTTTTGGATCCAATCGGTCCCTTAAGAAATAGCGCATAAACTGGGGTTTAAACTTCTGTCACTCTCGCAACCCACCATCTAATTGCTACTCCACAATGCATTCCCTTAGGCCCAAATATGGTGAAGTGTCATGTAGTCGACGTTCACATGACACCACTAAGGGAATGACAACATACATAGTATCAAAATATCGAACACATACCAAGTTCACATGATTACCTACAACATGATTTCTCCCGTGACCTCAAGAACAAAAGTAACTACTCATAAATGATAAACATGTTCATGATCAGAGGAGTATTAAATAGCATCATGGATCTGAACATATAATCTTCCACCAAATAAACCATATAGTAATCAACTACAAGATGTAATCAACACTACTAGTCACCCACAAGTACCAATCTATAGTTCCGGTAACAAGATTGAACACAAGAGATGAGCTAGGGTTTGAGAGGTGATGGTGCTATTGAAGATGTTGATGGAGATTGCCCTCCCCAAGATGGGAGATTTGTTGGCGATGATGATGATGACGATTTCCCCCTCCGGGAGGGAAGTTCCCCCGGCAGTATCGCTCCGCCAGAGGGAAAAAGTGCTCCTGCCCAAGTTCTGCCTCGAGGCGGCGGCACTTCGTCCCGAAAGTCCTCCTCTTACTTTTTTTCTAGGTCAAAACCACTTATATACCAGAAGATGGGCACCGGTGGTGGGCCGAGGAGGCCACAACCCACCAGGGCGCGCCTGGGGGGCCTGGCGTGCCCAGGTGGGTTGTGCCCACCTGGTGGCCCCCCTCTAGTGTTTATTGGCTCCAGTATTTCTCAAATAATCCATAAAAACCTTCGTAAAGTTTTAGCTCATTTGGAGTTGTGCAGAATAGGTGGCCTGACGTAGCTTTTCCAGGTCCAGATTTCGAGCTGCCGGAATTCTCCCTCTTGGTGTGTTCCTTGCAAATTATGAGAGAAAAGGCATTAGAATTACTCCAAAAAGCATTATTGTGGATAAAAACATTAAAAATAACAGTAAGGAAACATGATGCAAAATGGACGTATCACCCCGCCAGCATGAATTCCCGGCATAGGATGATGGGAGCAGCAATGCCCGCGCGCCTAGCCCTTCTCACCCCGTCTCCGGCAGCGGCAACAACTCCCATGGTCGCCACCGACGACTTCAATTCCGTGGTTGGCAGGGTATCCTCGGGCCCCACCCACCTGTCCTTCCAGGATGTCAGCGACTGCCACCATGCCAGCGCATCTTGGTCCCATCATCTGACAAAGTAACAATGGCCCCTCTGATCCTGGCTATAGGACAAGCGCCATTGGAAAAAGTGCATGCTCCTACCGTCGAATCTTCACTGGTCCTCCAACATCTGTTGACCGTGCCCACCTCACCTACCTCATCGTGCATTGATGGCTCCAGCCCTGTGCGCTCCAGGGGGCCCCCTGCATGCTCGCATCTCCGGCCCAGCCTAGCGACAACTTGGCCATGGTCACTGAATGCGGGCCCATGATTGTGCTGTTACACTCTTCTGATGAGGACCACATGCCCGAGGCAGACTCACTTCTTGCCATGCCCAGCACTGTTCTCGGATCCTCCTCTACTTTCGTGCCAACTATTTCAGCCGCTCGAGACCCCCCTCATCATGATCCTGTCGCATATGCTTCTTCCTGCCCGGGCCCCCTCATCCCCGATTCCTCGGTGCCAAGCCAGCACGGGGCACCGAGCCCGCCCATGGGCGCCATGTAATCAGATCGAGCTGAACCCAGCGCCCATGTGACACATGGATGTGATGGTGCCTTCCCCATGCAGCATGCATGTTCGGCTCCCTCCACAGACACTACAGACAATTTTTCCACCAATGGACAGCTGCAACCCCTCCTGGATGGCATGCAGACCTCGGTGGCACTACTCCTGCGCACGCCGGCAACTAGAAAGTGGAGATTGCAGATCCCACCCAACTTCACGCCATGACTGACTGATCGCATAGCCAAAGTGGATCGCGGGCCTAACTCTGAGGCAAAGGCGAAACGAGTTCTTCTACGGCGCCTCGGCATCATCACTGACGATGATCCCATCTCTCATACATCCATCGAATGCTACAATAAGCTCTTTGAGCGCCTGCTTGCCAGTGACATCGTACAAGCCTTAGTAGACTCCTATGGATGGAAAATTCCAACAAATGTGGCGGCCTTGCTCGGTCCGCTTCCCGCCCAGTGGAGATTTGAGGCATGGCTAGCGATGCTTCTCCTAGCCCACCCCCATCTTCCCATGGATTGCAACCTAAATATTATCTATTGGAATGTACGTGAGCTCAATAGCCGAGCCAAGCATACTGCTGCATGATGATCCAGAAGTATAGGGCATCAGTAGTAGTCCTTTCGATAAGTAAGAGTGTCAAACCCAACGAGGAGCGGAAGGAAATGCAAGCGGTTTTCAGCAAGGTATTCTCTGCATGCACTGAAATTATCGGCAATAGATAGTTTTGTGATAAGATAATTCATAACGGGTAACATGTAACAAGTGTATCAAAGGTGCATCAAGGTGACCCAATCCTTTTTATAGCAAAGGATAAGCCTGGATGAACTCTTATATAAAGAAAAGCGCTCCCGAGGACACATGGGAATTACTGTCAAGTTAGTTTTCATCATGCTCATATGATTCACGTTCCTTACTTTTATAATTTGATATGTGGGTGGACCGATGCTTGGGTGTTGTTCTTACTTGGACAAGCCTCCCACTTATGATTAACCCCTCTTGCAAACATCCACAACTATGAAAGAAGAATTAAGATAAATCTAACCATATCATGAAACATGTGGATCCAAATCAGCCCCTTATGAAGCAACACATAAACTAGGGTTTAAGCTTCTACCACTCTAGCAACCCATCATCTACTTATTACTTCCCAGTGCCTTCCCCTACGCCCAAATCAGGTGAAGTGTCATATTGTCGATGTTCACATAACACCACTAGGAAAAACAACATACATCTCATCAAAATATCGAATGAATACAAAATTCACATGATTACTTATAACTAGACTTCTCCCATGTCCCCAGGAACAAACGTAACTACTCACAAAGCATATTCATGTTTAGATCAGAGGGGTATTGTAGCGCCCAAGATGTGATTCCATCCCAATCATGTGATGAACTCATGATTGGGGCACAACCGCATTTCGAGCACATAGCAAGGTGGATATCATTACAACATACCATGTACTGAATAGATGAGAATACAAGATAAAGGCTTACACTCGCCACAAGCTACATCATTCATACAACAGTTCATCAATACATAGCAATCATCCTACAGAAGAGCAGGATCCGACTACAGATGAAACCAAATGAAAAGAAGAACGACATCCACCCTGCTATTCCCAGGCTCTCCCGACCCGGAACCTATCCCTTGATCGAATAAAAAGAACTCCAAAAGCAATCAAGCATCGCTCTCACGTCAGATCATCACATTACCTGTACCTGCAACTATTGTTGTAGCAATCTGTGAGCCACAAGGACTCAGAAATCCCATTACCATGGGTATCAAGACTAGCAAAGCTCAAAGGGTATGGAATGAATAAGTGGTGATGTTGCAGCAAGCACTAAGCATTGTATGGTGGCTAACTTATGAGTACAAGAATAAGGTGAGAAGCTATGCAAACGGTCGCAAACTAGTAATGATCAATATGTGATCCTGAACTACTTACGTTCAAACATAACCCAACCGTGTTCTCCTCTCAAACTTCCCCGAAAAGAGACAGCCACGGCTATGCACGTGGTTGGTGTATTTTAATTCGAATCTCGTGTCAAGTTCTCTACAACTGGATATTAAAAATTCCCATCTGCCACATAACCGCGTGCACGGCTCTCGAAAGTTTAAACCCTGAAGGCGTGTCCCAACTTAGCCCATGACAAGCTCACGATCCGTAGAGACAATCCTCCATCGCGGGACCCACCGAACAGACTCAGAATCCCGGTGCACAAGACATTTTGACAATGGTAAAACTAATCCAGCAAGACCTCCCGGTGTGCCGACACCCTGATAGTAGCCACATGTATGTCATCTCAGGGCACGTCTGGATGAGCACAATGTACAGCAACTGAGACCCGAGTTGCCCCGGGGGAAGCCGCACACGACTCTAGTTTGGACCAACACCATCAGCACTGCCCCCCTGTATGTAGAAAAGAATCCTCGGGGACACGACCCCCTATGCTAATAAATTAATTATCAGGTTTAGTTATTATGTTGGGCAAATGGTAAAACCAATGTTGGGCCTTGCTAGAAGAGTTTTATTCAAAGCGTACTGTCAAGAGGGGCCCATAAACCCTCACCATGTTAGGGACACAAAATCAAGGAACATAACATCGGTATGACAGAAACTAAGGCGGCAAGAGTGGAAGAAAACACCAGGCAAAAGGCCGAGCCTTCCACCCTTTACCAAGTATATAGATGCATTAATTAAATAACAGATATTGTGATATCCCATGAATCCATGTCCCAACATGGAACATCCTGCGCTGCATGTGCAACTAGCAATGCTATAAGAGGGGCTGAGCAAAGAGGTAACATACCCAAACAACGGTTTGCTAGGATGGTGGAAAAGGTTAGAGGTTGTTTCATGGCATATTGGGAAGCTTGATAAACAAGTGGTAGGTAGTGTGACATAGCGATAGCATCGAGATAACTAGCAAAGCAAAGATAGTAGTGGTATCCAGGGTAACGGTCATCTTGCCTGAAATCCCGCTAGGAAGAAGAATGTGTCCATGATGTAGACGAACTAACATAGTCGAATGAATCCTCACAATCGCAACGAAACCGAAACTATCAAGGAGAAGCAACACCAGAAAGAAGCAAACAACATGGTAAACAACCATCACATAAACATGGCATGATGCACAATCAAGGATGATGCATGTCCGGTTTAATGGGTCATGGCATGGCCAAGTGCAACAAACAATACTACAAGTTAAGTGGAGCTCAATATGCAACAAGTTGCATATTGAAGAAACACCACATTTAATTATTTAGTTCGCTCTCGTTAAAACTACTCAACAATAATAAATGTTGGTTAACATGGCAAGAGGTGAGGCATAAGTAAACTACACATTTTAGGCAATTTAAATGAGGCCAAAAATAACAAACAACAATTCCAGAAAATCCCCATATGCATATTTAGCAATTTAAAATGCGAACAACAATTTTAAACATTTTAAATGTTGTTATCATGATGCGGATGACATATACAAGTTTTATGTAATTTTATGAAAATGTTGAAGCATTTTGACACCATGGCGAAGCGAAGGGGGTGCCACGGCAACGGCAACGGAAATGATGCCACCGCAACATTCCGATGATCCGACATCTCGTCGAGATGTAGGTGTAAAAGAAAGTGAGCGTGAGCATGTCATGCAAGGATGGTGGGGTGATCCCGGATACTGAAGGAAATATGCCCTAGAGGCAATAATAAAGTTGTTATTTATATTTCCTTATATCATGATAAATGTTTATTATTCATGCTAGAATTGTATTAACTGGAAACTTAGTACATGTGTGAATACATAGACAAACAGAGTGTCCCTAGTATGCCTCTACTTGACTAGCTCGTTAATCAAAGATGGTTAAGTTTCCTAACCATGGACATGTGTTGTAATTTGATGAACGGGATCACATCATTAGAGAATGATGTGATGGACAAGACCATCCATTAGCTTAGCACTATGATTGTTTAGTTTATTGCTATTGCTTTCTTCATGACTTATACGTGTTCCTATGACTATGAGATTATGCAACTCCCGAATACCAGAGGAACAATTAGTGTGCTATCAAACTTCACAACGTAACTGGGTGATTATAAAGATGCTCTACAGGTGTCTCCGATGGAGTTTGTTGAGTTGGCATAGATCGAGATTAGGATTTGTCACTCTGATTGTCAGAGAGGTATCTCTAGGCCCTCTTGGTAATGCACATCACTATAAGCCTTGCAAGCAATGTGACTAATGCGTTAATTGTGGGATGATGCATTATAGAACGAGTAAAGAGACTTGTCGGTAATGAGATTGAACTAGGTATGATGATACCGACAATCGAATCTCGGGCAAGTAACATACCGATGACAAAGGGAACAACATATATTGTTGTGCGGTTTGACCGATAAAGATCTTCGTAGAATATGTAGGAGCCAATATGAGCATCTAGGTTCCGCTATTGGTTATTGACCGGAGATGTGTCTCGGTCATGTCTACATAGTTCTCGAACCCGTAGGGTCCGCACGCTTAACGTTCGATGACAATTTGTATTATGAGTTATGTGATTTGATGATCGAAGTTTGTTCAATGTTCCAGATGAGATCACGGACATGACGAGGAGTCTCGAAATGGTCGAGATGTAAAGATCGATATATTGGAAGGCTATATTCGGACATCGGAAAGGTTCTGAGTGGTTCGGGTATTTTTCGGAGTACCGGAGAGTTACGGGAATTCGCCGGGGGAAGTATTGGGCCTTTATGGGCCTTAGTGGAAAGAAGAGAATGGCCACAAGGGGAGACCGCGCGCCCCCCATGGGCTGGTACGAATTGGACTAGGGAGGGGGCGGCGCCCCCCTCTTTCCTTCCCCCTCTCCTCTCCTTCCTTCATCTCCTACTTGGACTAGGAAAGGGGGAAACCTACTCCTACTAGGAGTAGGAATCCCCCCTTTGGGAACGCCCCTTGTGGCCGGCCCTCCTCCTCCTCCCCTCCTTTATATACGGGGGAAGGGGGCACCCCATAGACACATAAGTTGATCTATTAGCCGTGTGCGGTGCCCCCCTCCACAGTTTCACACCTCGGTCATATTGTCGTAGTGCTTAGGCGAAGCGCTGCGCTGGTAACTTCGTAATCACCGTTACCACTCCGTCTTACTAACAAAACTCTCCCTCGACCTCAGCTGGATCAAGATTACGAGGGACGTCACCGAGCAGAACGTGTGCAGATCACAGAGGTGCCGTGCGTTTGGTACTTGATCGGTTGGATCGCGAAGACGTTCGACTACATCAACCGCGTTTCTTAACACTTCCGCTTTCGGACTACAAGGGTACGTAGACACACTCTCCCCTCTTGTTGCTATGCATCTCCTAGATAGATCTTGCATGCTTGTATGAAAATTTTGAAATACTGCATTCCCCAATAGTGGCGTCCGAGCCAGGTCAATGCGTAGATGTTATATGCATGAATAGAACACAAAGGAGTTGTGGGCGCGGGTATATACATGTTTCTTGCCGTCACTAGTTGATTCTTGATTCAGCGGTATTGTTGAATGAAGCAGCTCAGACCGACATTATGCGTACGCTTACGCAAGACTGGTTCTACCGACGTGCTTCGCACACAGGTGGCTAGTGGGTGTCTATTTCTCGAACTTTAGTTGAATCGGTTTCAATGAATAGGGTTCTTTCTGAAGATCAAAAAGCCATCACTATACTACGTTGTGGTTTTGATACATAAGTAAGAACGGTTCTTGCTGGAAGCCCATAGCAGCCACATAAAACTTGCAACAACAAAGTAGAGGACATCTAACTTGTTTTTTCCAGGGCATGTTGTGATGTGATATGGTCAAAACGTGATGTGATATAAATTGTTGTATGAGATGATCATGTTTGGTTGAAGTTATCGGCAACTGGCAGGAGCCTTATGGTTGTCTCTTTATTGCATAAGATGCAAGCACCATATAATTGCTTTACTTTATCGCTATGCGATAGCAATTGTTGCAAAAGCAATAGTTGGCGAGACGACCATGTGACAACACGTTGATAAAGATCAATATGATGGAGATCATGGTGTCATGCCGGTGACGATGGAGATCAAAGGCACAAGATGATGATGGCCATATCATGTCACATATTTTGATTGCATGTGATGTTTATCTTTTATGCATCTTATTTTTGCTTAGTACGACGGTGGCATTATGAGATGGTCCCTTACTAAAATTTCAAGGTGTAAGTGTTCTCCCTAAGTATGCACCGTTGCGACAGTTCTTCGTGCTGAGACACCACGTGATGATCGGGTGTGATAAGCTCTATGTTCACATACAATGGGTGCAAGCCAGTCTTGCACATGCGGAATACTCGGGTTAAACTTGACGAGCCTAGCATATGCAGATATGACTTCGGAACACTGAGACCGAAAGGTCGAACGTGAATCATATAGTAGATGTGATCAACATAGTGATGTTCACCATTGAAAGCTACTCTATCTCACGTGATGATCGGACATGGTTTAGTTGATATGGATCACGTGATCATTTAGATGACTAGAGGGATGTCTATCTAAGTGGGAGTTCTTAAGTAATATGATTAATTGAACTTAAATTTATCATGAACTTAGTCCTGATAGTATTTGCATATCTATGTTGTAGATCAATTGCTCGCGTATAGCTTCCCCATTTTATTTATGATATGTTCCTAGAGAAAAATAAGTTGAAAGATGATAGTAGCAATGATGCGGACTGGGTCCGTGATCTGAGGAGTATCCTCATTGTTGCACAGAAGAATTATGTCCTTGATGCACCGCTAGGTGATGGACTTATTGCAGGAGCAGATGCAGACGTTATGAACGTTTGGCAAGCTCGGTATGATGACTACTTGATAGTTTAGTGCGCCATGCTTTACGGCTTAGAACCGGGACTTCAAAAACGTTTTGAATGCCACGGACCATATAAGATGTTCCAAGAGCTGAAATTGGTATTTCAGACTCATGCCCGAGTCAAGAGGTATGCGACCTATGATAAGTATTTTTGCCTACAAGATGGAGGAGAATAGCTCAACCAGTGAGCATGTGCTTAGAATATCTGAGTACAACAACCACTTGAATCAAGTGGGAGTTCATCTTCCAGATAAGACAGTGATTGACCGAGTTCTCTAGTGACTATCACCAAGTTACTTGAACTTTGTGATGAACTATAATGTGCAAGGGATGACGAAAATGATTTCCCGAGCTCTTCGCCATGCTGAAATCGGCGAAGGTAGAAATCAAGAAAAGCATCAAGTGTTGATGGTTGACAGGACCACTAGTTTCAAGTAAAAGGGCAAGGGAAAGAAATGGAACTTCAAGAATAATGGCAAGCAAGTTGCCACTCCCATGAAGAAGCCCAAAGCTAGACCCAAGCCTGAAACTGAGTGCTTCTACTGCAAAGGAAATGGTCACTGGAAGTGGAACTACCCCAAATACTTAGCGGATAAGAAGGATGGCAAAGTGAACAAAGGTATATTTGATATACAGATTATTGATGTGTACTTTACTAGTGTTCATAGTAAACCCTAGGTATTTGATACTGATTCAGTTGCTAAGATTAGTAACTCGAAACAGGAGTTACAAAATGAACAGAGACTAGTTGAGGGCAAAGTGACGATGTGTGTTGGAAGAGATTCCAAGGTTGATAAGATCAGCATCGCATACTCCCTCTACCTTCGAGATTAGTGTTGAACCTAAATAAATGTTATTTGGTGTTTGCGTTGAGCATAATATGATTGGATCATGTTTATTGCAATACAGTTATTCATTTAAGTCAAAGAATAATTGTTGGTCTATTTACATGAATAAAACCTTCTATGGTCATACACTTAAAATAAATGGTTTATTGAATTTCAATCGTAGTGATACACATATTCATAATATTGAAGCCAAAAGATGCAGAGTTAATAATGATAATGCAACATACTTATGGCACTGCCATTTAGGTCATATTGGTGTAAAGTGCATGAAGAAACTCCATGCGGATAGACTTTTGGAATCACTTGATTATGAATCATTTGATGCTTGCGAACCATGCCTCATGGGCAAGATGACTAAGACTCCATTCTCCAGAACAATGGAGCGAGCCACTGACTTATTGGAAATAATACATACCGATGTATGTGGTCCGATGAGTGTGGAGGCTCGCGGCGAGTATCGTTATTTTCTGACCTTCATAGAAGATTTGAGCAGATATGAGTATATCTACTTAATGAAACACAAGTCTGAAACATTTGAAAAGTTCAAAGAATTTCAGAGTGAAGTGGAAAATCATCGTAACAAGAAAAGAAAGTTTCTAATATCTGATCGCGGAGGCAAATATTTGAGTTATGAGTTTGGCCTTCATTTAAAAACAATGTGGAATAAGTTTCACAACTCATGCCATGTGTAACACCATGGAGTTGAAGGAAATATGCCCTAGAGGCAATAATAAAGTTATTATTCATTTCCTCATATCATGATAAATGTTTATCATTCATGCTAGAATTGTATTAACCGGAAACTTAATACATGTGTGAATACATAGACAGACATAGGGTCACTAGTATGCCTCTACTTGACTAGCTCGTTGATCAAAGATGGTTGAGTTTCCTAGCAATAGACATGAGTTGTCATTTGATTAATGGGATCACATCATTAGGAGAATGATGTGATTGACATGACCCATTTTGTTAGCTTAGCACTTGATCATTTAGTTTACTGCTATTGCTTTCTTCATGACTTATACATGTTCCTATGACTATGAGATTATGCAACTCCCGATTACCTAAAAACACTTTGTGTGCTACCAAACGTCAGAACGTAACTAGGTGATTATAAAGGTGCTCTACAGGTGTCTCCGATGGTGTTTGTTGAGTTGGCATAGATCAAAAATAGGATTTGTCACTCCGATTGCGGGAGAGGCATCTCTGGGCCCTCTCGGTAGTGCATATCACTATAAGCCTTGCAAGCAATGTGACTAATGAGTTAGTTATGGGATGATGCATTGCGTAAGGAGTAAAGAGACTTGCCAGTAATGAGATTGAACTAGGTATTGAGATACTGACGATCAAATCTCAAGCAAGTAACATACCGATGACAAAGGGAACAACGTATGTTGTTATGCGGTTTGACCGATAAAGATCTTCGTAGAATATGTAGGAACCTATATGAGCATCCAGGTTTCGCTATTGGTTATTGACCGGAGACATGTGGTCATGTCTACATAGTTCTCAAACCCGTAGGGTCCGCACGCTTAATGTTCTGTGATGATCATTATTATGAGTTTTTGTGTTTTGATGTACCAAAGGTAGTTCGGAGTCCCGGATATGATCACGGACATGACGAGGAGTCTCGAAATGGTCGAGAATTATAGATCGATATATTGGATGACTATGTTCGGACACCAGAAGTGTTTCGGGAGGTTTTGGACATATACCGGAGCACTGGGGTGTTACTGGAACCCCCCGGGGAGTATATTGGGCCTAATGGGCCTTAGTGGGAGAAGAGGAGGGGCGGCCAGGGCAGCCGCGCGCCCCCTCCCCCTCTAGTCCGAATTGGACAAGGAGGGGGGTGGCGCCCCCCTTTCCTTCTCTCCTTCTCTCCCTTCCTTCTCCTCTCCAACTCCTACTTGGAAGGGGGGAGTCCTACTCCCGGTGGGAGTAAGACTCCTCATGGGGTGCGCCATAGGAGGCCGGCCCCCTCCCCCTCCTCCACTCCTTTATATACAAGTAGGGGGGCACCCCTTGGAGACACAACAATTGATCATTGATCTCTTAGTCGTGTGCGGTGCCCCCTCCACCATAATCCACCTCTTACATATCGTAGCGGTGCTTAGGCGAAGCCCTGCATCGGTAGCTTCATAAACATCGTCACCACGCCATCATGCTGACGAAGCTCTTCCCGGAAGCTCTACTGGATCATGAGTTCGCGGGACGACACTGAGCTGAACATGTGCCGAACACGGAGCTGCCGTACGTTCGGTATAGAGGATCATTCGATCATGAAGATGTACGACTACATCAACCGCGTTGTCATAACACTTCCGCTTACGGTCTACGAGGGTACGTAGACGACACTTGTTGGCGTCCTGGGAACGGGGGTCCCTAGACTTGCCTGCCTGCGGCCCACGACATTGCCAAGCAGCAGGCCGTATGACCCATCTTCATCAACAAAGCATCCAAGACCCTCGCGAGGGTCCAAGCCTTGTGAGGCGGACGACGCAAGACCTCCTCCCGAGCGGCCTAGTTAGGCAGGCTCACGATGGGCGGAGATATCAAGGCGAGGCAAACCTCACGAGGCTCTCGTGACATGAGCCATGACGATCGAAACTAGGCAGGCGCCAGGCGGGCGCCAGCGCGCGCAGCGTCCTTGTCTCCCCTTTGGTGCAAAGGAGGCAAGCGCAGACGCTGAGTACTGAGGCCTCAGGCAAAGGTTGCCATTTCGGTGCACCAAGACCAAGACCATGGACTGTGAGACAGAGGTCATCGTGGAGCCCAAGATGGCGTCACCACCAGAGCTTTGTGCAGGCGAAGACTACTTTTTTCATGAGGGCTCGTACTAGCTGTCCCCCTTCAAATTAGCCCGCCATTGTTGGATCCCTTCCCGCTCGATATTTGGGAAGAGGACCAGGGCCTCTATAAATAGGACTAGCCACCACGGTGGATGGGAGCTGGATCATCTCATCTTAGCTTGAGAGGACCCAGAGACACACCACAAGTTCACACGCGCAAGAACACTTCAACCTCAGGAGGCTGTTCTTCCCTTGTATTGTTCATCATCAGCCCAAGAGGCAATCCACCACCACCACACTGGAGTAGGGTATTACACCACAATGGTGGCCCGAACCAGTATAAACCCCGTGTCTTTCTGTGTTGTGAGTTTGTCGAGTTCGTCCGCGAGATCTTAGCGAGCTAGAGCGTAGATCGGTAGGGGGAAAGACTTCGTGCGCACCCTAGTGTTCGAACTTTAAGGGTTAGTTGGAGCCCCACATCCAACATTTGACGTGCCAGGTAGGGGTGTGCCGGAGCTTCCTTTCCGTTAGTCCGTCGCTCCGTCGTCTCCATGTCGGACGCACACCGTGCTCGACCTGAGCATCGGGCTGCCCTCGCCGCCTGCGTCACTCAGGCGGCTCCCGTCGGCGGGCTGCCTCGTCATTCTCCGTCTCCCGCCGCCAACGCTGCCACCAGCCCGGTGGGGAATGAGCAGCAGGCGTCCTTGCAGCATCCCTTGGTGCGGCAGTATGGCCACACCGCTACTCCATCACTCACCCCTGCTGGTTCTTCGTCCCACGTGCACCGCGCCCCATGGAGGTCGCGGGCCGCGCTTATCGCGGCGAATGAGCTCCTGCGTTACCGCCCCATCGATGACCTCTATGAGGAGTGGCTCAACCGCGTCGCCGAGCTCGTCTGTGCCGCAGGAGGCTCTTCGACGTCGTCCCACTCTCTGCCTCCCCCTCAACCAGCCGCGGGCGACGGGGCTCATGGCATGCCTCCACCACCTCGACCCCAAGACGGTGCCTTGGCACCAAGGCGCGCGCCTCCGCGGCGTGATCCACCGCTCCCGGCGCCCGCGCGTGAAGAAAGAAGTTGCCAAGAAATCCCGCGGCCACGACAAGCTGCACCGGCGCTCCCCGCGCCACCTCGTCAAGACCGCGTGCCGCCTGAACTGGCACAGCGCGGACCTCGCCAAGACCAAGTTCCGCCTCAGAAGCGGGCCTGGCGACCACGGCTGGCTACCGTGCCTTCACCCCCGAACTGTGTAGCGTCGCCTGGCCAGGCAAGTTCAAGCCAGATCTACCTCCTCGATACGACGGCACCGCCGACCCCGCGAAGTTCCTGCAGCTCTATGAGTTGAGCATCGAAGCGTCCAACGGCGCCGAAAAAGTCATGGTGAACTAGTTTCCCATAGCTCTCAAGGATGGGGCTCGCTCCTGGCTCCTGAACCTGCAGCACGCCTCGATCTCCTCCTGGGACAAGATGAGCGACCGCTTCGTCGCCAACTTCCAGGGCACTCGTGACCGCCCACCGGCCGTGGGCGATCTACGCCGCATCAAGCAACAGCCAAGAGAGACCCTCCAGAAGTACGTCCGGCGCTTCAACAACACCCGCCTCAAGATTCCCAAGGTCACAGATGAAGCCATCATCTCCGCGTTCTCAGACGGCGTTCGTGATGTCAAGATGAAGGAAGAGCTCGCTATCCATGAGGAGCTTTGCACATCTCAGGAGCTGTTCAACCTGGCGACCAAGTGCACAAGAGCTGAGGAGGGGCGCCTCTCTCTCCTTGAGCTGCCAGCTACAGGAGTGGCGGAAAAGAAGGCCAAGGCCAAGGACGTGAAGCGCAAAGAGGAAGTGGTGCTCGCAGCGGAGGCCGACACCAAGTGAGGCAGATATCAGCCCGAGTCATCCAAGAACGGCCGTCTGTTCTGTGCCTTCCACAACCTGAACACCCACAACACCAGCGACTGTTAAGAGCTCAGAGCCATACGAGAAGGACACTTCGGTCGACGCCCCAAGCACAGCGACCGGGGCTACAGCCGCGGAGGAGGACGCGGAGGCGGACGCTGGGACGACCGTAGCCCGCGCCAAGAGTGGCGTGACCTGCCTCGTGAGGACCGCTGGCAGGACCAACCTCGCGAGGGCGCCTGGAGGGACCCGCCTCTTGAGGATCGCCCCAGGGCAACGCCGATCTTCCCCCGTTGCCACCACCGAGAAGGAACGACGACCACCACCAGGACGAGGGGGCTAGGGGCTTCTAGGAGCCGCGTGTGGTCGCTTGAATCTTAGGCGGTGCTCAGGCCCCAGCCTCTCAGCGCATATTCAAACAGTTCGCTCACGAGGTGAATGCAACACTCCCCAAGATCGAGGCCACGCGCCCGCTTAGGTGGTCCCAATGCGCCATCACCTTCAACTCGGCCGACCAGCTCAAGTGCGCAGCCACCGCTGGCACACTCCCTATGATGTGCTCCCAGTCATCAGCAATGTGCAAGTCACCAAGACTCTCATCGACGGCGGTGCAGGGCTCAAAGTCCTATCCATCGACACGTTCGTCAACCTCCAAGTGCCCTATGAGCAGCTCCAGCCAACCAAGCCTTTCTCAGGGAGTGACTGACGGTTCCACCACACTGATAGGGCAAGTCCGCCTGCCTGTCACCTTCGGGGAGCGCAAGAACTACCGCACTGAGCTCATCGACTTCGACATCGCGCACATCTGCCTGCCTTACAATGCCATCCTCGGGTATCCAGCCCTGGCCAGGTTCATGGCAGTCACTCACCACGGCTACAACGTTCTCAAGATGACAGGAAGCGGGGGAATCATCACAGTCCCATGCGAAGAAAGGGATGCGGTGTGCTCCCTTGAGAGTGCCTTCCAAGCCGCAGCAATCGACAACCCTGATAGCAGAAGTGAAGGCCCTCCGGAGACCATCCCCAAGAAGAAGTTGTCGCGCCGCGCTGGACCCCAAGAAGATGGCGTCGCGTCAGGAGCCTCGTGAGGATCAGCACCTGCTCCAGGGGCGCCTCCCTCCACCGCATAGGAAGCGCGCCCAGCGCCCTCCTCAGGCAGGACTCGGGGCCCTCTCCTATAGAGCCTCAGATCTGTCCAACCTCACGAGGGAGGCGCTTGTGCACCACTTGGAAGCGTGCTTCACGGCACACTTTCCTCAAGAGAGCACAGGGCAAGGAGTGCCCACCACCCAGGAGTTCATCACCAAGACCACCCAAGAGCTACAAGACATGAGAGCCATGCGCGGCAACAGCCGCTCACCGAGCGCGGCTCACCATCCAGGCAAGGGAGCTGAACTGCGCGTCTGCATCGACATCCCAGGGCTCAAAAGGGCCGCGTCTCAGGAACGCTTCTGGCCATCACGTGCGGGCTGCTATGAGGGTCCACCACACAGCTATGTTCGCATGCCCTTCGTCTTGCCGAGCATGGCGTCGGCTTACCAACGCAACCTGCGGCGTGTACTGGCGGCTCAGGAGGCCAGGTACCACGCCATCCTGGAGGAGATGGCGACGGTCTTCAGGGAACCTCCTGAGCCCCCAGAGCCTCCCGAGGCTCAGGGTCCCGGTGGCTCATGATGAGCCATTCCTTCAATGCGTGGCTTCAGCTGCACCAACTCTACTTCGTCTACAGAACCAGGTGACATCTTCCAAGTTCATTTAAGCTGGGAGTGCCCCTCGGGCTGCATTATTCCCAGGCCACATGGGTCCGTCCCTATGGCATGTATCCCTTTTGCTTATGTATTTAGCTTACCTTGTTGGGGCGCCCCTCGGGCTGCATCATCCCCACGTCGCTTCGGGCCGGACCCGGTGGCATCTATATTCCTGTATTTACCCAAGTCGATCTGCTCTTCATGCTTAACCTGCCAACTACTGTCATCTGCTCGATCACCGCCCGCCACAGGTCCATTCTCCCAATGCAATTCGCTTGCACGTTAAAAGGGGCCTCCTGAGCATCACGACTCAGGAGCTCTTACTGGCTCTCCAGCCCTCACCGCCTGGCCTTGACCACGGCATCGCGACCTGGCATACCAGTGGCGGCTGAGCTCGCTCGAGGGCCGTGACCTGAGGACGTAGAGTGCTTGCATCTAACCGCCTTGCAGGGACATACAGTCACCAAGACTCAAGACCAGGCGCAACCCGCGTTGAGGTAGGGCCTCGTGAGTCCCGCGCTGGCTCACGAGTGCCTAGATACACCTCGCAGCCCTGCCATGCAAGCCACGTGTCAGGGTGGGGCTGTACACGCCCCGGGGGCTCCTCCCAGAGGGGCCCCCATCCCATGCCCAAGTGGAAGCTCCATGCTCCGTGCTGGCTGTCGACACTGCCGAGGAGTGGCTATGCCCGTGCACAAGCGGAAGCACTATGCTCCGCGCTGGTTATAAACAACTCAGGGTGACCCCACGGTCGTACCAACCTCAGGGATCCCAGAGCTCAGCGCCCAGCCTCACCACGACGCCTCCCCTTGGGAGAGTCATGCGAGGGGGATGGGCACGGGGGCTGCGCTCGGGTCACGCCCAAGCGCACGCCACCCAACCAGGTCCCCCGGACCTGGGCGTCACGCGCCCCTCCCGAGGCCCCGGCTAGGGCAGGTATGGAAATTGTTTGAATGTCAAGGGAGACTCTTGAGCATCGTGACTCAGGAGCCTAACTGGTCACATAGCTCCTCACTCCGTGGTCCGTCCTGGTCTCCGGTCGGCTCAATGGCGGTTGAGGTATGCGCGGGGTCGGGCTCTGCCGACGTAGAACATTAATCTATTTTCACGTCAAGGGGGACTCCTGAGCATCGCGACTCAGGAGCCTAACTGGTTACGTAGCCCCTCACTCCTTGGACCGTCCTGGTCTCCGGTCGGCCCAATGGCAGTTGAGGTATGCACGGGGCCGGGCTCTACTGACGCAGAACAAAGCAAATAGGAAGGAAAACGCAAAATCTCAAAGCAAATATTACAAGCATACTGTTCTCACAATACCAAATGAAAAGTCTAAACGCCTCCACGAGGCCTGATGTATGTCGCAGGAATGAAATGAGAAGAATAGCCGCAGGTCATCCCTGGATGTCGCCATCGCCTGTGGAAGGTGCTCCCCTGTGGGCGATGATGTCTTCACCTTCACCACCAGCCGCAGGATCCGTGCCATCGCCAGACAGAGGATCGGAGACAAAGCCGTGGAACTTCCCCAGCAAAGCCTCCACTTGATCTTGAACAACTACGGCGGCGGCTTCGCAGAGATCTTCGGCCACAGGCTCTAGCAGCTCGTCAAGGCAGGTGTTGGGGTCGCGGAGGTGCAGATGGCTGAGGACGCGAGTCAGTGCGTCTGAAGACACGACCTCCTCAAGTGCCTTCACCATGAGAGGAAGCAGCTGGGCAGGGCCGTCCTCGTCAGTATCCAACGGCTTCTCCAGGCCATGCTCGTAGAGCGTCCTCAGCGCCTTGCGAGATCTCTTCTCGAGATCGGCGAAGGCCACACGGTCTTCGGCTAGGACTCGCGCCTTGGCCTCAAGATCGGCCTCCCTCGCCCCATCTTTTGCTCCAACTCTTCCAACCGGTTGCGCTCGGCAGCCTGCTTCTTCCCCAGCTCCGCCAGCTCGGCATCACGGTTCTTGACGGCTTCCTCCTGGGCCTTCATCTCCTTCTCCTCTGCTTGGCGGCGGCGTACCTCTTCGGCGTACTTGTCGCGTAGGCTCTACAACTCGCCCTCCAGCACATGGCAGCGGTCACGGGCGGCCTTGGCGTCTTTCAGCGCCGCCTCACGATCGGCTGCAACACTGGCGGCTTCTTGCTTCTCCCTCTCGGAAGTCGCAACAGCCTGGCCCAGCGCCGCGCATACCGCCAGGTCAGAATGAAGCTAGCCGGAGGCCAACTCCCGACGCCCAGCCACCAGGCGCGGGTCAGCGCTCAAGAGATCTGCCTGCAGTTGGGTCATCTCTAAAAGGGCGTGCTCCAAGACGGTAGCAGGAGCAGAAGGACCAGGAAGTGGAGATGCAACAGTAGGAGGAAGCGACATCATCACCAGGGCTTGGGAGACCACGGGTTCCGGAACAGCTAGGACCTCATCAGCCGCGCCAAGTACCGGCACCTCCGAAGCCAGCGGGGCCATGGGGGCTGACTCCACACGGCGATGCTCCTCTTGGCCCCGCGAGGACAAACGGACTGGGGAGACACGGGCGATGTTGCCTCCTGGCTCTGCGGAGGGAGGCACAGCCGCCATTACCCTCCCTCCTCTTCTTCGCCGAAGATGTCGGCCTAGTCAACCAAAGGCGAGCGTCAGGAAATAACAAGTACCCATAGGGACAAAGCGAAGTTTGAGACACCTACTGGTCCACCGCGAGGTACTCCACCTTTCGCTTGTGAAGCTTGAGGCCCGACATCATCGGGGCCTGAGGGGCAGGCGTTCGGGCTCCGGTGGCGCCATACGGCGCGGAGGCAGAACCGGATCCCGCCCCAAGAGGCGTTGGGGTGGAGGCAGCACCACGGTCCACCAGCGATGACCTACCCTTCGTCGGGACAAGGGACTGCTCCTTCCCTCCTTGGTAGGCGTCGGCCTCGGCATCATCGGGAAGGGTGCGGAGAATCTCAGCCTTGCTCGGAGGGATGGTCTCCCCCACCTCTTCCGGGGTCTCATCCGAGTCTGCCTCCTCTTCCCCCTCTCCGCGGGACTCACCAGAAGACACCTCCACCAGTTTCTGCGCCGTAGGAGCTCCCGGAAACACCGGCGGCACCAGCCCGCGTGCATCAAAAGTCGGCCTAGAGGCGACGAATTCCTCCCGGTCCCTGCGTTGAAACAGGGGAATGAAGGCGCTAGGCTGGTACTCCTGGTTGTCTCCGACTATGAGACGCAGGACGGCGTCCAGTTCGTCGTCAGGCAGGTCCCCCGGCCTCAGGCGGGCCTTGTTTTCCCCTCCTTCAAGCTCCCAGAAGGGGCGCACACGCGCCTCGAGTGGGGCAACCCGCAGCGTCAAGAACTCCCTCAGGATCATCGCTCCCGTTATTTTGGCCGCCCTCGCATTGCCCGGCTTCAGGTCAGTCATCATCTGCCCCAACACTGACGATGCCCGCTCGTCGACAAGCTCCACCATGGGCCACTCCTTGCCTTGCTGGGGTGCCTCCGTCGGCAACACCAGACGTGGATGGGCGAGCTTGGCGTCCACCATGATCCATTTGGATCGAATGTTGTCGGCCCTCTTCCCGGTGCTCGAGATCGAGTTTGCCTTGCCGGACGCAACGAAGTTGGCGCATCCAGAGATGTGACCCTCACTGACACGGAGGAAGAAGAAATGGCGCAGGAGCGCCACGGACGGCATCACGCCCAGGTACGCCTCATAGTAGTAGGCAAAGATGGACAAGAGGAGGACAGAGTTGGGATGGAGATGCAACGCTTGCAGCCCATAGTGGTCGAGGACTTCATAGAAGAAATCAAAGAAGGGAGGAACCAACCCGACGGCAACGCTGCTCGAAAAGAAGGGAAGAAGGTGCTCCCCTCAGGCTCCGGCTCATCGGAGGCAAGCCAGAGCTCCATCTTCCCCCACTCGTTGCTCTCTCCCACCGTCAGTAGGCGCACGGAGGCAAGGCTCTTCTCCGTGACAGTGGGCGCCTCAAGAGCAGGCTCATACCAAGCTGGAGCCAACAAAGTCTTGACCTTGCGCGGTGCCATGGGCGGCTGATGCGGAGCAAGGCCGAAGCAGATATGTAGGTAGCGACGGGGAAGAGCAAGAAAGGGGATCTGGAGCGAGGCAAGGAAGAAGCGATGAAAGCAAGTGCTGCCCGCGCCAGCCTTTTGTCAGGTCAAGCAGTTGCTGAGGCAACTTGGGGAAGCGGAGACGCCCACGTCCAATGAACCGCCACACGTGAACCGAGGCCATAGTCTTTTGGGGCCCGCGGCGCTCCGAACTTGACCCTTGGCTTCGCCGTGAAGCCAAGCCCGCGCGCACCTTGTGCCCGGGGGCTACTGTCGGTGTTCTGGGAACGGGGGTCCCCAGACTTGCCTGCCTGCGGCCCACGGCGTGGACAAGCAGCAGGCCGTACGGCCCATCTTCATCAACAAAGCATCCAAGACCCTCGCGAGGGTCCAAGCCTCACGAGGCGGACGATGCAAGACCTTGTCCCAAGCGGCCTAGTCAGGCAGGCTCGCGAGGGGCGGAGATATCAAGGCGAGGCGAACCTCACGAGGCTCTCATGACGTGGGCCATGACGATCGACACCACGTGGGCGCCAGGCGAGCGCTAGCACACGCAACGTCCTTATTTCCCCTTTGGTGCAAAGGAGGCAAGCGCAGCCGCGGAGTACCGAGGCCTCAGGAAAAGGTTGTCATTTCGGTGCAACAAGACCAAGACCATGGACTGCGAGACGGAGGTCATCGTGGAGACCAAGACGGCGTCACCACCAGAGCTTTGTGTAGGCGAAGACTACTTTTGTCAGGATGGCTCGTACTAGCTGTCCCCCTTCAAATTAGCCTGCCATTGTTGGCTCCCTTCCCGCTCGATATTTGGGAAGAGGACCAGGTCCTCTATAAATAGGACTAGCCACCACACTGGATGGGAGCTGGATCATCTCATCTTAGCTTGAGAGGACCCAGAGACACATCACAAGTTCACACGCGCAAGAACACCTCAACCTCAGGAGGTTGTTCTTCCCTTGTATTGTTCATCATCAGCCCAAGAGGCAATCCACCAGCACCACACTGGAGTAGGGTATTACACCACAACGGTGGCCCGAACCAGTATAAACCCCGTGTATTGTTGTGTTGTGAGTTTGTCGAGTTCGTCCGCGAGATCTTAGCGAGCTAGAGCGTAGATCGGTAGGGGGAAAGACTTCGCGCGCACCCCAGTGTTCAAACCTTGAGGGTTAGCCGGAGCCCCACATCCGACAACACTCTCCCTTCTCGTTGCTATGCATCACCATGATCTTGCGTGTGCGTAGGATTTTTTTGAAATTACTACGTTCCCCAACAATGGCATCCAAGCCAGGTTTATGCGTAGATGTTATATGCACGAGTAGAACACAAGTGAGTTGTGGGTGATACAAGTCATACTGCTTACCAGCATGTCATACTTTGGTTCAACGGTATTGTTGGATGAAGTGGCCCGGACCGACATTACGCGTATGCTTACGCGAGACTGGTTCTACCGACGTGCTTTGCACACAGGTGGCTGGTGGATGTCAGTTTCTCCAACTTCTGTTGAACCGAGTGTGACTACGCCCGGTCCTTGTTGAAGGTTAAAACATCACTAACTTGACAAACTATCATTGTGGTTTTGATGCGTAGGTAAGAACGGTTCTTGCTCAGCCCGTAGCAGCCACGTAAAACTTGCAACAACAAAGTAGAGGACGTCTAACTTGTTTTTGCAGGCATGTTGTGATGTGATATGGTCAAGGCATGATGCTATATTTTATTGTATGAGATGATCATGTGTTGTAACGGAGTTATCGGCAACTGGCAGGAGCCATATGGTTGTCGCTTTATTGTATGAAATGAAATCGCCATGTAATTGCTTTACTTTATCACTAAGCGGTAGCGATAGTTGTAGAAGCAATAGTTGGCGAGACGACAATGATGCTACGATGGAGATCAAGGTGTCACGCCAGTGACAATGGTGACCATGATGGTGCTTTGGAGATGGAGATCAAAGGCACAAGATGATGATGGCCATATCATATTACTTATATTGATTGCATGTGATGTTTATCCTTTATGCATCTTATTCTGCTTTGATTGATGGTAGCATTATGAGATGATATCTCACTAAAAATTTGAAGGTACAACTGTTCTCCCTGAGTATGCACCGTTGCAAAAGTTCGTCGTGCCGAGACACCACGTGATGATCTAGTGTGATAAACTCAACGTTCTTATACAACGGGTGCAAGCCAGTTTTTGCACACGCAAAATACTCGGGTTAAACTTGACGAGCCTAGCATATATAGATATGGCCTTGGAACAGTGAGACCGAAAGCTCGAGCGTGAATCATATAGTAGATATGATCAACATAGTGATGTTCACCATTGAAAACTACTCCATTTCACGTGATGATCGGTTATGGTTTAGTTGATTTGGATCACGTGATCACTTAGATGATTAGAGGGATATCTATCTAAGTGGGAGTTCTTAAGTAATATGATTAATCAAACTTAAATCTATCATGAACTTAGTACCTGGTAGTATTTGGCTTGTCTATGTTGTTGTAGATAGATGGCCCGTGTTGTTGTTCCATTGAATTCTAATGCGTTCCTTGAGAAAGCAAAGTTGAAAGATGATGGTAGCAATTACACGGACTGGGTCCGTAACTTGAGGATTATCCTCATTGCTGCACAGAAGAATTACATCCTGGAAGCACCGCTGGGTGCTAGGCCTGCTGCAGATGCTACTGATGACGTTAAGAACGTCTGGCAGAGCAAAACTGATGACTACTCGATAGTTCAGTGTGACATGCTTTACGGCTTCGAACCGGAACTTCAACGACGTTTTGAATGTCATGGAGCATATGAGATGTTCCAAGAGTTGAAGTTGATATTTCAAGCAAATGCCCGGATTGAGAGATATGAAGTCTCCAACAAGTTCTACAGCTACAAGATGGAGGAGAATAGTTCTGTCAGTGAACATATACTCAGAATGTCTGGGTACTACAATCACTTGATTCAACTGGGAGTTAATCTTTCGGATGATAGTGTCATTGACAGAATTCTTCAATCACTGCCACTAAGCTACAAGAGCTTTGCGATGAACTATAATATGCAAGGTATGGATAAGACAATTCCCGAGCTCTTTGCAATGCTAAAGGCTGCGGAGGTAGAAATCAAGAAGGAGCATCAAGTGTTTATGGTCAACAAGGCCACCAGTTTCAAGAAAATGGGTAAAGGGAAGAAGAAGGGGAACTTCAAAAAGAACGGCAAACAAGTTCCTTCTCAGGAGAAGAAACCCAAGTCTAGACCTAAGCCTAAGACTGAGTGCTTCTACTGCAAACAGACTGGTCACTGGAAGCGGAACTGGCCCAAGTATTTGGCGGATAAGAAGGATGGCAAGGTGAACAAAGGTATATGTGATATACATGTTATTGATGTGTACCTTACTAGAGCTCGCAGTAGCATCTGGGTATTTGATACTAGTTCTGTTGCTAATATTTGCAACTCGAAACAGGGACTACGAATTGAGCAAAGATTAGCTAAGGATGAGGTGACGATGCGTGTGGGAAATGGTTCCAAAGTCAATATGATTGTCATCTGCATGCTACCTCTACATCTACCTTCAGGATTAATTTTAGACCTGAATAATTGTTATTTGGTGCCAGCGTTAAGCATGAATGTTATATCTTGATCTTATTTGATACGAGACGGTTATTCATTTAAATCTGAGAATAATGGTTGTTCTATTTATATGAGTAATATCTTTCATGGTCATGCATCCTTGAAGAGTGGTCTATTTGTGTTGAATATCGATAGTAGTGATACACATATTCATAATGTTGAAGCCAAAAGATGCAGAGTTGATAATGATAGTGCAACTTATTTGTGGCACTATCGTTTAGGTCATATTGGTGTAACGCACATGAAGAAACTCCATACTGATGGACTTCTGGAATCACCTGATTATGAATCACTTGGTACTTGCGAACCATGCCTCATGGGCAAGATGACTAAAACGCCATTCTCCGGAACAATGGACCGAGCAATAGATTTATTAGAAATCATACTTATTGATGTATGTGGTCCAATGAATATTGAGGCTCGCGGTGGGTATCGTTATTTTCTCACCTTCACAGATGATTTGAGCAGATATGGGCATATCTACTTAATGAAACATAAGTCTGAAACATTTGAAAAGTTCAAAGAATTTTAGAGTGAAGTGGAAAATCATCGTAACAAGAAAATAAAGTTTCTACGATCTGACCATGGAGGAGAATATTTGAGTTACGAGTTTGGTCTACATTTGAAACAATGCAGAATAGTTTCGCAACTCACGCCACCTGGAACACCACAGCGTAATGGTGTGTCCGAACGTCATAATCATACTTTACTAGATATGGTGCGATCTATGATGTCTCTTACTGATTTACCGCAATCATTTTGGGGTTATGCTTTAGATACGGCTGCATTCACATTAAATAGGGCACCATTGAAATCCGTTGAGATGACGCCTTATGAACTGTGGTTTGGCAAGAAACTAAAGTTATCGTTTCTTAAAGTTTGGGGTTGCGATGCTTATGTGAAAAAGCTTCAACCTGATAAGCTCGAACCCAAATCGTAGAAATGTGTCTTCATAGGATACCCAAAGGAAACTATTGGGTACACCTTCTATCATAGATCTGAAGGCAAGACTTTTGTTGCTAAGAATAGATCCTTTATAGAGAAGGAGTTTCTCTCGAAAGAAGTGAGTGGGAAGAAAGTAGAACTTGATGAGGTAACTGTACCTGCTCCCTTATTGGAAAGTAGTTCATCACAGAAATCGGTTCCTGTGACACCTACACCAATTAGCGAGGAAGTTAATGATGATGATCATGAAATTTCAGATCAAGTTACTACCGAACCTCATAGGTCAACCAGAGTAAGATCCGCACCAGAGTGGTACGGTAATCCTGTTCTGGAAGTCATGTTACTTGACCATGATGAACCTACAAACTATGAAGAAGCGATGGTGAGCCCAGATTCCACAAAATGGCTTTAGGCCATGAAATCTGAGATGGGATCCATGTATGAAAAAAAAGTGTGGACTTTGGTTGACTTGCCCGATGATCGGCAAGCCATCGAAAATAAATGGATCTTCAAGAAGAAGACCGACGTTGACGGTAATGTTACTGTCTACAAAGCTCGACTTGTTGCAAAAGGTTTTCGACAAGTTCAAGGGGTTGACTATGATGAGACTTTCTCACCCATAGCGATGCTTAAGTCTGTCCGAATCATGTTAGCAATTGCCGCATTTTATGATTATGAAATTTGGCAAAGGGATGTCAAAACTTCATTCCCGAATGGATTTCTGGAAGAAGAGTTGTATATGATGCAACCAGAAGGTTTTGTCAATCCAAAGGGTGCTAACAAAGTGTGCAAGCTCCAGCGATCCATTTATGGACTAGTGCAAGCCTCTCGGAGTTGGCATAAACGTTTTGATAGTGTCATCAAAGCATATAGTTTTATACAGACTTTTGGAGAAGCCTGTATTTACAAGAATTTGAGTGGGAGCTCTGTAGCATTTCTAATATTATATGTGGATGACATATTGTTGATTGGAAATGATATAGAATTTCTGGATAGCATAAAAGGATACTTGAATAAGAGTTTTTAAATGAAATACCTCGGAGAAGATGCTTATATATTGGGCATAAAGATCTATAGAGATAGATCAAGACGCTTAATTGGACTTTTACAAAGCACATACCTTGATAAAGTTTTGAAGAAGTTCAAAATGGATCAAGCAAAGAAAGGGTTCTTGCCTGTGTTACAAGGTGTGAAGTTGAGTAAGACTCAATGCCCAACCACTGCAGAAGATAGAGAGAAAATGAAAAGTGTTCCCTATGCTTAAGCCATAGGATCTATCATGTATGCAATGTTGTGTACCAGACCTGATGTGTGCCTTGCTATTAGTTTAGCAGGGAGGTACCAAAGTAATCCAGGAGTGGATCACTGGACAACGGTCAAGAACATCCTAAAATACCTGAAAAGGACTAAGGATATGTTTCTCATTTATGGAGGTGACAAAGAGCTCATCGTAAATGTTTACGTCGATGCAAGCTTTGACACTGATCCGGACGATTCTAAATCGCAAACCGGATACGTGTTTATATTGAACAATGGAGCTAATAGTTGGAGCAGTTCTAAACAAAGCGTCGTGGCGGGATCTACGTGTGAAGCAGAGTACATAGCTGCTTCGGAGGCAGCAAATGAAGGAGTCTGGATGAATGAGTTCATATCCGATCTAGGTGTCGTACCTAGTGCATCGGGTCCGATGAAAATCTTTTGTGACAATACTGGTGCAATTGCTTTGGCAAAGGAATCCAGATTTCACAAGAGAACCAAGCACATCAAGAGACGCTTCAATTCCATCCGGGATCAAGTCTAGGTGGGAGACATAGAGATTTGCAAGATACATATGGATCTGAATGTTGCAGACCCGTTGACTAAGCCTATTCCACGAGCAAAACATGATCAGCACCAAGGCTCCATGGATGTTAGAATCATTACTGTGTAATCTAGATTATTGACTCTAGTGCAAGTGGGAGACTGAAGGAAATATGCCCTAGAGGCAATAATAAAGTTATTATTTATTTCCTCATATCATGATAAATTTTTATCATTCACGCTAGAATTGTATTAACCGAAAACTTAATACATGGGTGAATACATAAAGAAACATAGTGTCACTAGTATGCCTCTACTTGCATAGCTCGTTGATCAAAGATGGTTGAGTTTCCTAGCCATAGACATGAGTTGTCATTTGATTAACATGATCACATCATTAGGAGAATGATGTGATTGGCGTGACCCATTCCATTAGCTTAGCACTTGATCGTTTAGTTTACTGCTATTGCTTTCTTCATGACTTATACATGTTCCTATGACTATGAGATTATGCAACTCCTGATTACCGGAAGAACACTTTGTGTGCTACCAAACATCACAACATAAATGGGTGATTATAAAGGTGCTCTACAGGTGTCTCCAATGGTGTTCGTTGAGTTTGCATAGATCGAGAATAGGATTTGTCACTCCGATTGTCGGAGAGGTATCTCTGGGCCCTCTCGGTAATGCAGATCACTATAAGCCTTGCGAGCAATGTGACTAATGAGTTAGTTACGGGATGATGCACCGCGTAACGAGTAAAGAGACTTGCCGGTAATGAGCTTGAACAAGGTATTGAGATACCGACGATTGAATCTCGGGCAAGTAACATACCGATGACAAAGGGAACAACGTATGTTGTTATGCGGTTTGACCGATAAAGATCTTCGTAGAATATGTAGGAACCAATATGAGCATGCAGGTTCCGCTATTGGTTATTGACCGGATACGTGTCTCGGTCATGTCTACATAGTTCTTGAACCCGTAGGGTCCGCACGCTTAAAGTTCTGTGACGATCGGTATTATGAGTTTTTGTGTTTTGATGTACCGAATGTAGTTCGGAGTCCCGGATATGAGCACGGACATGACGAAGAGTCTTTAAATGATCGAGACATAAAGATCGATATATTGGACGACTATCTTCGGACACCGGAAGTGTTTCGGGAGGTTTCAGACATATACCAGTGTACCGGGGGGTTACCGGAACCCCCGGGGAGTATATTGGGCCTAATGGGCCTTAGTGGGAGAAGAGGAGGGGTGGCTAGGGCAGCCGCGCGCCCCTCCCCCTCTAGTACGAATTGGACATGGAGGGGGGGAAGCGGCCCCCTTTCCTTCTCTCCTTCTCTCCCTTCCTTCTCTCCTACTCCTACTTAGAAGGGGGGAGTCCTACTCCCTGTGAGAGTAGGACTCCTCATGGGGCGCGCCATAGGAGGCCGGCCCCCTCCCCCTCCTCCACTCCTTTATATATGGGGAGGGGGGCAACCCTTAGAGACAAAACAATTGATCATTGATCTCTTAGCCGTGTGCGGTGCCCCCCTCCACCATAATCCACCTCGGTCATATCGTAGTGGTGCTTAGGCGAAGCCCTGCGTCGGTAGCTTCATCAAGACCGTCACCACGCCATCGTGCTGACGAAGCTCTTCCCAGAAGCTCTACTGGACCGTGAGTTCGCGGCATGTCACCGAGCTGAACATGTGCTGAACATGGAGGTGCCGTACGTTCAATACCGAGGATCGGTCGATCTTGAAGACGTACGACTACATCAACCGCGTTGTCATAACGCTTCCGCTTACGGTCTATGAGGGTATGTAGACGACACTCTCCCTTCTCGTTGCTATGCATCACCACGATCTTGCGTGTGCGTAGGAGTAATGGTGTGTCCGAACATCGTAACCGTACTTCATTAGATATGGTGCGATCTATGATGTCTCTTACCGATTTATCAATGTCATTTTGGGGTTATGCATTAGAGACAGCTGCATTCACGTTAAATAGGGCACCGCCTAAAAATCCGTTGAGACGACACCATATGAACTGTTGTTTAGCAAGAAACCTAAGCTGTCATTTCTTAAAGTTTGGGGTTGCGATGCTTATGTGAAAAACTTTCAGCCTGATAAGCTCAAACCCTAATCAGAGAAGTGTGTCTTCATAGGATACCGAAAAGAAACTGTTGGGTACACCTTCTATCATAGATCCGAAGGCAAGATCTTTGTTGCTAAGAGTGGATCCTTTCTAGAGAACGAGTTTCTCTCGAAAGAAGTGAGTGGGAGGAAAGTATAACTTGATGAGGTAATTATACCTTCTCTCTTGGAAAGTAGCTCATCACTGAAATCTGTTCCAATTATGCCTACACCAATTAGTGAGGAAGTTAATGATGATGATCATGAAACTTCAGATCAAGTTACTACCGAACCTCATAGGTCAACCAGAGTACGTTCCGCACCTGAGTGGTACGGTAATCCTGTTCTGGAAGTCATGTTACTAGACCATGACGAACCTACGAACTATGAGGAAGCGATGATGAGCCCAGATTCCACAAAATGACTTAAGGCCATGAAATCTGAGATGGGATCCATATATGAGAACAAAGTATGGACTTTGATTGAGTTGCCCGATGATCGGTGAGCCATTCAGAACAAATGGATCTTCAAGAGGAAGACAGACGCTAATGTAGTGTTACTATCTACAAAGCTAGAATTGTCGCAAAAGGTTTTCGACAAGTTCAAGGTGTTGACTATGATGTGATTTTCTCACTCGTATCGATGCTTAAAAGTCTGTCCGAATCATGTTAGTAGTTGCCACATTTCTATGAAATCTGGAAAATGGATGTCAAAACTACATTTCTTAATGGATTTATTAAAAAAGAGTTGTATATGATGCAACCGGAAGGTTTTGTTAATCCTAAAGGTGTTAACAAAGTGTGCAAGCTCGAGCGATCCATCTATGGACTGGTGCAAGCATCTCAGAGTTGGAATATACGCTTTGATGAGTTGATCAAAGCATATAGTTTTATACAGACTTGCGGTGAAGCCTGTATTTACATGAAAGTGAGTGGGAGCTCTGTAGCATTTAAGATATTATATGTGGATGACATATTGTTGATCGGAAATGATACTGAATTTCTGGATAGCATAAAAGGATACTTGAATAATAATTTTTCAATGAAAGATCTCGGTGAATCTGCTTACATATTGTGCATCAAGATCTATAGAGATAGATCAAGACGCTTGATAATTGTTTTCAATGAGTACATACCTTGACAAGTTTTTTGAAGTAGTTCAAAATGGGACAGTCAAAGAAGGAGTTCTTGCTTGTGTTGCAAGGTGTGAAGTTGAGTAAAGACTCAGAACCCGACCACGGCAGAAAATAGAAAGAGAATGAAAAGTCATTCCCTATGACCCAGTCATAGGTTATATAAAGTATTCTGTGCTATGTACCGGACCTATTCTATACCTTAGCATGATTTTTGCAAGGGAGTACAATAGTGATCTAGCAGTAGATCACTGGACAACGGTCAAAATTATCCTTAGAGGACTAAGGAAATATTTCTCGGTTATGGAGGAGATAACAGAGTTCGTCGTAAAGAGTTACGTCGATGCAAGCTTTTACACCAATCTGGATGACTCTAAATCTCGATCTAGATACATATTGAAAGTGGGAGCGATTAGCTAGAGTAGCTCCGTGCAGAGCATTGTAGACATAGAAAATTTGCAAAATACATACGGCTCTGAATGTGGCAGACCCGTTGACTAAACATCTCTCACAAGCAAAACATGATCACTCTTTGGGTGTTAATCACATAGCGATGTGAACTAGATTATTGACTCTAGTAAACCCTTTGAGTATTAGTCACATGAAGATGTGAACTAATCACATAAAGATGTGAACTATTGGTGTGAAATCACATGACGATGTGAACTAGATTATTGACTCGAGTGCAAGTGGGAGACTGAAGGAAATATACCCTAGAGGCAATAATAAAGTTGTTATTTATATTTCCTTATATCATGATAAATGTTTATTATTCATGCTAGAATTGTATTAACCGGAAACTTAGTACATGTGTGAATACATAGAAAAATAGAGTGTCCCTAGTATGCCTCTACTTGACTAGCTCGTTATTCAAAGATGATTAGGTTTCCTAACCATGGACATGTGTTGTCATTTGATGAACAGGATCACATCACTAGAGAATGATGTGATGGACAAGACCCATCCGTTAGTTTAGCACTACGATTGTTTAGTTTATAGATATTGCTTTCTTCATGACTTATACATGTTCCTATGACTATGAGATTATGCAACTCCCGAATACCGGAGGAACACTTAGTGTGCTATCAAATGTCACAACGTAACTGGGTGATTATAAAGATGCTCTACAGGTGTCTCCGATGGTGTTTGTTGAGTTGGCATAGATCGAGACTAGGATTTGTCACTCCGATTGTCAGAGAGGTATCTCTGGGCCCTCTTGGTAATGCACATCACTATAAGCCTTGCAAACAATGTGACTAATGAGTTAGGTGCGGGATGATGCATTACGGAACGAGTAAATAGACTTGATGGTAACGAGATTGAACTAGGTATGATGATACCGACGACCGAATCTCGGGCAAGTAACATACCGATGACAAAGGGAACAACGTACATTGTTGTGGGGTTTGACCGATAAAGATCTTCGTAGAATATGTAGGAGCCAATATGAGCATCTAGGTCCCGCTATTGGTTATTGACCGGAGATGTGTCTCGGTCATGTCTACATAGTTCTCGAACCCGTAGGGTCTGCACACTTAAAATTCGGTGACGATTTGTATTATGAGTTATGTGATTTGATGACCTAAGTTTGTTCGGAGTCCCGAATGATATCACGGACATTACGAGGAGTCTTGAAATGGTCGAGACGTAAAGATCTATATATTGGAAGGCTATATTCACACATCGGAAAGGTTCTGAGTGGTTCGGGTATTTTTCGGAGTACCGAAGAGTTACGGGAATTCGCCGGGGGAAGTATCGGGCATTCATGGGCCTTACTAGAAAGGAGAGAAGGGCCACAAGGGGAGGCCGCATGCCCCCCCATGGGCTGGTCCGAATTGGAAGAGGGAGGGGGCGGCGCTCCCCTCTTTCCTTCTCCCTCTCCTCTCCTTCCTTCTTCTCCTACTTGAACTAGGAAAGGGGGAAACCTAATCCTACTAGGAATAGGAATCCCCCCTTTGCACACGCCCCTTGTGGCCGGCCCTCCTCCTCTTCCCCTCCTTTATATACGGGGGAATGGGGCACCCCATAGACACACAAGTTGATCTTTTAGCCATGGGCGGTGCCCCCCTCCACAGTTTCACACCTCGGTCATATCGTCGTAGTGCTTAGGCGAAGCCTTGCACTGATAACTGTGTAATCACCGTCACCACGCCGTCGTGCTGACGAAACTCTCCCTCGGCCTCAGCTGGATCAAGAGTATGAGGGATCTCTCTGAGTTGAACGTGTGCAGATCGTGGAGGTGTCGTGCGTTCGGTACTTGATCGGTTGGATTGCGAAGACGTTCGACTACATCAACCGCGTTTCTTAACGCTTCCGCTTTTGGTCTAAAAGGGTGTGTAGACACACTCCCCCCTCTCGTTGCTATGCATCTCCTAGATAGATCTTGCGTGATCGTAGGAAATTTTTGAAATACTACATTCCCCAACAGATACCGGGTTCCCACGGGTCAAAGGCATGGCAAACGAGAAGTAACATGCAATGACAACTCCGACACGGTGCAAACACGGGCATCTTATACAACACACATGCATTCATCCACGGGCGTCGTCTCAGGGTTATACCTTCGAAGCATGCATTTGGGACGGATTAAGTTTGTTGAGGGAAGTAGTGGTTCGTGAGTCGAAGAGGAAGTAGTCGTTCATGCGATGGTAGTGGAAGTAATGGTACACGTCTCGAAGAGGAACTTGAAGCATCTGATGTTTCCAGAGGTGACGGTAGTGGTACAAGTTTCGTAGACGTTCAAGTCATCGGTAGAGGTAATTGTCGCATTGTCGGGCGTAGTCAACCTTGGCATATCCATGCGTAGGTGTACTTGACAAAATCCATGGGAACAGTAGTGGTGCATGGTCTTTGCTTTGTAGTCGGACTTGACGGATCCAGGGGCTCCAGGCCTCGTGGTACTTGGGGTCTCGGTCTTGGCTGTCGGATTTCGGGTTCCAGCAAAACCCTTGAGGTTTGAACATTGGGGTGCGCACGAAGATCTCCCCCTCTCTAGCTCGCACACTCAACGATCTCACGGCGTAGCTCGACAGACCCAAAGAATACAAGACACAAGATTTATACTGGTTCGGGCCACCATTGTGGTGTAATACCCTACTCCGGTGTGGTGTGGTGGATTGCCTCTTGGGCTGAGGATGAACAGTTACAAGGGAAGATCAGCCTCCTGAGGAGAGGTGTTCTTGTGCTTGGTGAACTTGTGTGAGGCTAAGGATGGATGTCTCCGATCCAAGATGAGATGCCTCTACACCAGATGATCCCCTCTAGCTATGGTGGCTAGTCCTATTTATAGAGGCCCTGGTCCTCTTCCCAAATATTGAGCGGGAAGGGATCCCACAATGGCCAAATTCGAAGGGGGGCAGCTAGTACGAGTTATCATGACAAAAGTAGTCTTCGCCTGCCAAAGGCTCTGGTGGTGACACCGTTTGGGCGCCACAGTACCTCCGTCCTGTCATCCTGCTGGTCTTGGTCTTGTTGCACTGATATGGAGACCTTTGCCTGATGCCTTGGAACTCATCGCCTGCGCTTGCCTCCTTAGCACCAAAGAGGAAACCAGGACACTGCACTTGCTGGCGCCCGCCTGGTCTTGATCGTCATGGCTTGTGTCATTGGAACCTCGCGAGGTTCGCCTTGCCTTGATCTCTCCGCCCCTTGTGAGCCAGCCTGGTGAGGCCGCCCCTGTGGAGATCTTGCATCGTCCGCCTCGCAAGGCTTGGCCCCTCGCGAGGGTCTTGAATGTTTGCTGGTGAAGATGGGTCGTACGGGGCCGCTGGAGGAGCCACGCTCCGGGCCGCAGGTAGGCAAGTCTGGGGACCCCCGTTCCTAGAACACTGACAGTAGCCCCCGGGCCCAAGGCATGCTCGGTCTTGGCTTCGAGGCAAAGCCAAAGGGCAAGTGCCGAGCGCCGCGGGCCCCAACAGCCTGCAGCCTTGGTCAACACGTGGCGGCTGATTGGACGTGGGTGTCTCCGCTTCCCCATGCTGCCTCGGCAACTGCCTGACTTGACGGTTCCTTGCTGCATGCAGGAAAAAGATCATTATTACCTTAGATCATGGAGGCCGGCGGTTGGCCTCCCCTTGGCCATAAATGGGAGGTGGGGGCGGAGCCCCCATCACCCATCTCTTCTCTGCCCCTCCCGCCTCTTCTTCTTCCTTGTTCCGCCGCCGGCAACGACGCCCATGGCACCTGTGAAGAGGTTCTCAGCCGTAGAGAAGGGGAAAGCTCGCCAGGAGGGGCCTGGCTCACCGCCGCCCAAGAGGGGGCGCGGTCGCCCCCGCAAGCACACTGCGACCCCCACCGCGGCCCCTCGCAGCCGCGGTGGCACCTCTTCGCGTGGTGGCAGCCGCCGAGGTCGCGGCAGCCCCGTTGATGAGGTGAGGCGTGCCGTGGTTGCGCGGCCTCCCCGGCCGCGCTTCCATTCGGCGGAGGTGATGTCGGAGTTCATCGTGTGGTCGGAGAACCCGGCTGGCACTTGGCTTCAGCTCTTGAGGTTCTTCATCGGCAAACTGCCGTCCGCAGGTCCAGGCGATCTCTGGCTGTAGGCGGACGGTTTCTGCAGCAGGGCTTCGTGGGTCACGGTGGAAGTCTCCGTCGCGTGCAATGCCGTCCTGGCCCGCGACTGGCAGACGTTCGCCTGCGCGCGGGGGCTAGGTAGGCGGTGCGCCCTCCACTTCAAGTATGACGGCGATGCGACCCTCTTTGGGAGGGTGTTTGGGGAAGACGTCACCGTGTTGGGTGCTGCCTCGAGAACAACGATGGCGACGAGGTGCTCGGCCTTGGCGATGGTCGTGACGAGGAGGGAGGTGGACCCGGCCATGTCTCATCCAGTTACGGCGACTCTTCTTCCGGTGGCAGCTCCAGCAGCGGTGGCTACGGCCAGCCGCCACGCCGCCGCGCCTGCTTCGAAGGTGGCAGCGGGTCAGCTCGTCGCCGCGCTCTAGTGAAGCGCGAGGAGGGGTCCAGCTGAGCTCAGGAGAGCACCGCGAGCCCGTCCTCGCGACCTGCTGCAGGAGCACGTCCCACTTTTGTTTTGTTCTTCCTTTCCTTCCTGCATTAGAGAAAGACAAGTATGGGGCCCCGTGGGGGCATGCAACAAACTATGATTTCCGGGTTGTTATGTTGTGTTTATCATTCCTATGCCGTGTTGCAACATTATGATCTATGCGTGCGCGTAGAATGACTTAGCTCGATGTGCCTGGAGTAGATCCCGCTTCGCAAGACGCGCGTTTCTCCATACCTGACGAGGAGGAACTGCGAAAATTTGCTAGGAGATCCGTACCTGGTCCATGTCGTAGCAGCCTACTAGCTAGCGCGCGTCAACTACGTATGGCCATGACCCAGCACCTCTTGTCACGGTACCCGAGGGGAATGGATCGAGGGGGGTGCGCCAGCTTGCGGCTTGAACGAGGGTGCCTCAGGAAAAGTAGACAAAACGCTCATGAGGGCCCGAGAGGCACCTGTCCAGCCCCCTCGCGAGGGACGCGAGAGAGGTTATAGGTCAAACGAAGAACCGAAGGCAGAAACATGGCAGAATCTTAGGAACAAGATCAGCAAGTGACACCGGAAAGCAAATTTCGATTAAAGAGGGGCAAGCCAACTGCGGAAAGCAAATGAAAAGCCGCGTCGAGCACCTAGTCTAGTCCTCTTGTCTTCTCACCAGCACGGAGCTAAGTGATGCCACTAGTCATGGGAGGGTACCCCCGAGGCCCGAGGGCGGCACTCCTGAGACTCTGGGGCATGTACAGCCCCACTCATTATTGTGTGAGAGTGTCACGAGCGGAGATTCTTCACAGGCACCGAGCCTTGCTTCATAGGCACCGGGCCTTGCTTCATGGGTAGAACTTCCTGAGGTGCTGGATGTTCCATGCGTTCTGGATGGGGACCCCGTCCTGCATCTCCAAGCATGCGGCGCCAGGCCTAGAGACGTGGGCGACCCGACACGGGCCCTCCCACATGGGCGAGATCTTGTGCAGCCCTTCCCAAGAGAGCACCTGCCTCAGGACAAGGTCACCCACCTCGAGCGTCCTGGAGCGGACGTTGCGGTAGTGGTACCGCCGCAGCGCCTGCTGGTACCTTGCAGCTTGGAGCGAGGCTTCACGGCGGCGTTCCTCCCCCAGCACGAGATCCATCCCCCGCATGGGGTCCTGCCGCGTTTCATCAAATGCCAGGACCCGCGTGGAGCGATGCTTGACCTCGTGTGGGAGAACCGCTTCTGCTCCATAGACGAGGAAGAACGGGGTTCGCCTGTCATGTGGCGGTGGTGCGGATGGACCACAGCTCGTCGTACCAGCCCCCGCCGCAGGCCTCGAGCTTCTTCCCGAAGGTCCTAGTCTTGAGACCCCTCAGGACTTCCGCGTTGGCGCGTTCGGCTTGGTCGTTGCTCCTGGGGTGTGCCACGGAGGCGTAGCTGATCTGCGTCCCAAGGTTAGCACAATATGTTTTGAAGAGATTGCTAGTGAATTGTGAACCATTGTTGGTGATGATGCGATTAGGGACCCCAAACCGGCTCACAATGCCCTTGATGAACTTGACTGCTGACCCGGCTAGGATGGTGCGGACGGCTTCCACTTCCGCCCACTTGGTGAACTTGTTGATGGCGACGTAGAGGTAGTGATAACCTCTAGGCGCTCGAGGGAATGGACCCAGGATATCCAGCCCCCAGACCACGAACGACCATGAGAGCGGGATAGTCTGGAGGCCCTGAGCCGGCTGGTGGATCTGCTTGGCGTGGAATTGGCAAGCCTCACAGGACTTCACCAGCTCGGCCGCATCGTTGAGCGATGTGGGCCAGTAGAATCCGCTGCGGAAAGCCTTGCCGTCCAAGGTGCGCGACGACGAGTGGTGCCCGCAGTCTCCGCCATGTATGTCAGCCAGAAACTCCTTCCTCTATTCCTTGGAAATGCATCATAGAGAAACATCATTTGGCCGCTTCCTGTATAGCTCACCGTCCTGAATGCAGTATGTCGTAGCCTGCCGGGCCACGCTCTCCGCGTCTTCCTCCTTCTCCGGCAACGTGCCTTGCGTCAGGTATGCCTTGAACTCCTTGATCCAGCACCCCTCCTGAGGCTCAAGTGCTAAGAGGAGGCGCACTCCTAAGGTTGGACCGCAGGCGGGGGCTCCCGAGGCTGGTGGCTGAGGGAGCCCCTCCTGAGGCAGCACTGGCGCCGCAGGCTGAGGTGCTACTGAAGGCTTGAAGAGCCGTTCCTCGAAGACACCAGGTTCTTAGGGCAGCCGCTTGGATGCTCTTCTGGCGATGTCATCAGCCTCTTGGTTGGTGCCACGTGGCACATGCTACAGCTCCAGGCCCAGAAACTGCTTCTCCATTTTGCGTACCTCCGCGAGATATGCTTCCATGTGCTCGTCCTTCGGCTCGTACACCTTGTTGGAGAAGTTGACAAGGAGCTGTGAGTCTCCCCTGGTGGTGAGGCGCTTCACTCCCAGGGATGCCGCCGCCTTGAGGCCGGCGATGAGGCCCTCATACTCTACGATGTTGTTGGAGACCTTCTCGCCCTGCTGGAAGCAGAGTTGCACAGCGTAGTAAAGTTTGTCCTGAGTGGGTGAGATGAGTACGACTCCAGCCCCCGCGCCCTGGTGTCATGGTTCTAACTCTGACAGTGATGTAGGGGGGTGAGTATGGAGAGGCTAGATCTTGGCTATTGGGAAGTTGTTACACACGAGGTTTACGAGTTCAGGCCCTTCTCAGAGGAAGTAATATCCCTACGTCTCGGAGCCCGAAGGCGGTCGACTGGATTATGCGTGTATGGATTACAGGGGTGCGAACCCTTCACACTGAGGAGGGGGGTGGCTTATATAGAGTTCGCCGAACCCCTCCTGCCCTCAGTAATGCAGGGTTTAAGGTACATTTAAAGTTGGGCGTTACTGGTAACGCCCCTAATAAAGTGCTATAATGATCATAAAGACTACTTAACAGCCGACCGTTTGCCTGTGGAGTGACTTTAGGTCTCCTGGCAGTTGAGTGGTCGAGTGATAGCTTCTTGGTCGAGTGTCTTGAACCTGTCGAGTGGGATACCTTCAAGTCGATTGAAAGGTGACTTCTTCTAGGGGTGTCCTAGGGTAGGACTCTTTGGTCAGGTCCGTGTCCCTACCCTAGGTACATGTCTTCATCATTAGCCCCCGAATGGATCGAGGTTAGAGTGGGGAAAGAGTTGGGGATCTTTCCGACTGGTTCTTCGGGCTATGTGAGCGCCTCGTTTTGGGTCAATCGTCACGGATGACGTTGCCAACCTTTTTCAGTCGCCTTGATCCATTCCAGGCCTTTCGTCGAGTGAATTTCTTTGTTTGTGACATACCGAGTGCCGGCGCGATCAGGGTCTTCTGTTTTGACAAGGTGTCTTGCGGCCCGCGGATGTCGCGGGATTCGGATTTTGGGAAGCACGCGGGACGGGAGCAGCCACAGTAATCGGAAGCGATAAAGCGGAAGCCCCTCGATTCCCGCGTCGCCTTTTTCGCCACGTACTGCGCACGCGTCTGCTGCGGGACTTGACTGGATGGCCTGGGCCTACCAGTCAGCCACTCGGAAGCGGTCCCTTATAAATCGCTGATTCGGGGTTTTCAAGCAGTGCGCTCTCTTCTCCTCCTTTCTTCCGCCTCTCCCCCTTCGCAAGTCCTTCCGCCACCTCCATTCTCACCCCAGCGCAGCAGGCCCGTGTGAGACTTCGCCGGCGACGATGACGAAGAGCAAGACCTCCGCTCTGGAGTGCGCGAAGAAGGCGGCGGCGGCGGGGAAAGGGAAGAGGTCTGCTCGGGGCGGATCCTCCTCCAGGACCGCTCTGCCCAAAGGTTGGATCCAGGGCGACTGGATGCCATCGGTGCTCCGGCAAGAGGATCTCGACGACATGGTCGAGGGGGGAGTCATTCCCCATGAAGTTGCGCGTCTTCCAGGGGGAGAGATCGAACCTCAACCCTGCGACGATGAGTGCGTGCTCCTAGCCACCCATATCGACCGAGGGTTTTCTCTGCCGCCCCATCCTTTCTTTCGGAGTTTCCTGAATTTCTTCGAAGCGCAGCTCCACCACTTCACTCCCAACTCCATTGTCTACCTTGCTGCTTTCATCTCCATGTGTGAGGCTTTCTTGGGTTGTTGACCCCACTGGGGACTCTTCAAACACATCTTTACCTGCCGTTCTCAATCGGTCAAGAAGGCTAAGTCGAGTGACGAGAGGACGCAGGTGATCCAGCTGTGCGGGGGCCTGGCGATCCAGACGAGGGGGAAGAGTTGTTTTCCATCTATCACCTTCCCGGAGTCGGTCCGTGGCTGGCAGTCGACCTGGTTCTACTGCAAGGACGAGGCGACCCCCGGACAGTCGACTGGTCTTCCTACTTTTTCCCTCGACCGAGCCGAGAAGCCTGCCTCTCTGAAAATCGCGCCGGAGGAAAAGGCCCAAGTCAAGGTGCTGGTAGGTCGAGTGGTTGAGCTTGTCCGCGAGGGCGTGACTGGTATGGATCTGCTGGAGGTCTTTCTTCAAAGGCGCATCCAACCGCTCCAGGCCCGCGACCATCCGATGTGGCTGTATTCGGGTCTTGACGACACCACTCGGGTCCACCCGGAGGAGGTCACCGACGAGATGGTGGAGGGGTGGCTGTCGAGCATCACGGGTAACAAAGACAACCCCCGAGGAGCCAGGAGGGTAACCCCACTCGACAACTCATATGAGGTGGACCAGGTATGTCTTTGTGCTCCCGACTGATATCTTGTCTTCTACATTGGTCTTCTTTGAATAAGTCGATTGACTTTCGTCTTGCCTGTTGTTTTCCAGGCGACCACCGAGATGTACTCGACGCCCAACAGGGCACAGGGGTCGACTGAGGAAGGGGAGGCGAGCGGAGGCGAGAGCGGGGACGACCAAGGCGAGTGGGAGTCCGACGGTGAGGGAGAGGAAGGTGACGACATCTTCTCCAGCGAAGGGGAGGAGGAGGAGGTTGAACCCCCCCCCCCCCCCCCCCGCCCAGAGGGGCGATCCAAGCTCACCCACGATCCAGCGCGGGAACGTGGCAAGGCGACCGCTCCTGTTGGGCAGTCGTCGAAACGCCCTCGGACCTCTTCTCCTCCGCCGACTGGGAAGGCTCCCAAGCATCCACGAGCGACGCCATCCAAGCCGCCCAAGGCTCTGCCCAAGATGAAGATAGCTGTTCCTACCATTTCCGGGTAATAATAAGACTTGCTTTCCTTTGTCGACCGTGGACGGATCCTTGGTCGATTCGCTGAACCAACTGATTGACTTTCGAGATTTTCAGCGGTGCTACTTCTGAGGTCTCCGCCAGGAACGACGACCAAGAGATGGAGGACGCTGTTACCTCCAACCCTGGTACGATTGCTGACGTCCTGCCTTTGAGTCGACTGAACTTTTATTGCTACTCTGGTCGATTGAATGTTTTCCTTGTAGCTCCTCCTCATGTTATCGACCTCCCGGATGACGACGACGACGGTCCGTTGAGAGTGAGGAGGCACAAGAGGGCGTCGGCTGACAAGACCCCCCAATCCGCTCCGGCGTCCGAGGCCGTGGCTCGGGATGGTGGTGACACCACTCGGGCTTCTGTGACCTTCGCCGTTCCTCTGGCGAGTGCGCGGCCCTCGGTGTCGACTGCGGACCCCGTCCCTGAGGACCAAGCGGCTGCTGCAAAGGAGGCTATACGCCAGGCGGGGATCATGATGGAGCAAGTGAAGATGGCTCGGGAGGCCAGCCAAGCAGCCTATGACGCGAGTTCGGCTCTTCAAAGCAACGTCCAGGTCAGTCGACTCGACACTTGGTCTGTTATGATATGTTGTTTGAAGAGTCTCTTTTCCGAAGATCTTTTGTATCTGTATATGTACACCCACTGGGTGTGTCTGCCAACCCTTTGGACGAGTGGGGGCACGCTAAGTGCACCCACTGGGTGTAGTCCCCAAGACTACGGTGGACTGCTGGCAGTCGACTGTAGTCTTTACATTGTGTTGCTGTAGCTGTATCCGGTCGACTGCGGGCAGTCGACTTTTTTTGTTTTTTTTGGTCGAACCAGTGGGGGCACGCTGAGTGCACCCACTGGGTGTAGTCCCCGAGACTACTGTCGAATGTTTTTGATTCGGCTGTGGTCTTAGAAACGTCATCATTATCTCTTAGTTACTCGGAAGCAACTTATCTTGGACATCTGTCGACTGATTTTCCTTTTTACAGAAATCTTGCGAACTTGTAGCTCGCTATACTGAGTTGGAGAATCAGCAGATCCAGCTCAACCTTAACTTGAAGCTTGCTCAGGAGAATTTGAGGAAGGCGCAAGAAGAAGCGAAAGGTATGGCTGGTGAGGTTCTCTATTCTTAACGGGTGGCTTTTCTTTCTTCTCCATTCTTGATGTTGGTTCCACTCGACGCGCCACAGATAAACTGGAGGAAGCTCTGAAGAAGAAGGACCAAGACCTTGCAGAGGCAAAGAAGGAGGCCTCAAGCAAAACGAAGCTTGCAGAGGAGAAATTGGCTTCGGTCGGAGCTCTTGAACAGGAGAACTCCAGACTGAAAACCGCTCTCGAGATAGCTAATCGAGATGCCAGTCGACTGAAGAAGGAGAAGATGGCTCTGCACGACAAGGAGGGTGAGCTGGTGGGGAAGGTAAAAGATTTGGAAGCTTATCTCGGTGGACTTGCCAAGAAGTTGTTCGTCCTGCTCGAAGGTAATTACTCTGCTCCGACTGTCTTGCAGTTTGCCAAGTCTGCGTAGGGCCACTGTCTTACTCTTGAATCGTGTTTGCAGAATTCTGTCAGAACTTTGAAGAGGAGACCAGTCGAGTGGAGCCAAGCTTGGATCCCGCCAATTCTCTCTTGAAGGACGAGGCTGCCATGAACGTGCTCCGACTGGAGTCTCGTGTTACCAGCGTCGTTGATTATCTGGCTCGGCTGAAAGTTGCAATGTCGCGGATCGACACATCACTCTGGCCTGGGACGACGCTTCAGAACGACCTCGAGTCTCTGATGGCTCGACTTAACAAAGTCCCAGGTCGAGTGGCGGAATGGAAGAAATCTTCTGCTAGATGCGGCGCTGATGTCACTCTGTCTCTGGTCCGCGTCCATTGCAAGGGGGCGCGAGAAGAAAAGCTGGCGGCCATCCAAGTTGCAAATACCAGGAAGCACAGCTTTCAAGACTTCATGGAGACCTTCATCGCCGCTGCCACCCGTATTGCCGACGGGATCGACTTGGATGAGTTCATCGCCCCTTCCAGTCCTCCTCCTGAGGAGTGAAAAACTTTAAATTTACCTCGGAATGCCGAGTGGATTTGTAACCGTTAAACTTTGCCTTAAATTTGCCTTGGGATGCCGAGTGGACTTGTAACAGTTAAACTTTGCCGAGCCGCGGGCTCGAGTACTTTGAGGTCTGGGACCTTTTAGGCTTTATCCGAAATCGATTTCTCGTCGGGCATCTTCATGGTTAGATTTGTCGAGTGGAATTTGATCTTCACTCGGAATGACCTTGTATTAGCAGTCGACTCGCGGATTGGGTCGAGTCTTGAACTTAGGCGAGCACTGGGCTGCAGCTAAGCCCCCGAGTGGGAGGTTTGCTCTCCACTTGGTAGGATTTTTAAACACTTAGGCGAGTGCCGGACTGCAGCTAAGCCTCTAAGTGAGAGAATTTAGGCGAGTGCCGGATTGCAGCTAAGCCCCCGAGTGGGAGGATCGCTCTCCACTCGGTAGGATTTTTTCAAACTTAGGCGAGTGCCGGACTGCAGCTAAGTCTCTAAGTGAGAGAACTTAGGCGAGTGCTGGACTGCAGCTAAGCCCCCGAGTGGGAGGTTTTCTCTCCACTCGGTAGGATTTTTAAACACTTAGGCGAGCACTGGGCTGCAGCTAAGCCCCCCGAGTGGGAGGTTTGCTCTTCACTCGGTAGGATTTTTAAACACTTAGGCGAGCACTGGGCCGCAGCTAAGGCCCCGAGTGGGAGGTTTGCTCTCCGCTCGGTAGGATTTTTTCAAACTTAGGCGAGTGCCAGACTGCAGCTAAGTCTCTAGGTGAGAGAACTTAGGCAAGTGCTGGACTGTAGCTAAGCCCCCGAGTGGGAGGATCGCTCTCCACTCGGTAGGATTTTTTCAAACTTAGGCAAGTGCCGGACTGCAGCTAAGTCTCTAGGTGAGAGAACTTAGGCGAGTGCTGGACTGCAGCTAAGCCCCCGAGTGGGAGGTTTGCTCTCCACTCGGTAGGATTTTTAAACACTTAGGCGAGCACTGGGCTGCAGCTAAGCCCCCGAGTGGGAGGTTTGCTCTTCACTCGGTAGGATTTTTAAACACTTAGGCGAGCACTGGGCTGCAGCTAAGCCCCCGAGTGGGAGGTTTGCTCTCCACTCGGTTGGATTTTTAAACACTTAGGCGAGCACTGGGCTGCAGCTAAGCCCCCGAGTGGGAGGTTTGCTCTCCACTCGGTAGGATTTTTAAACACTTAGGCGAGCACTGGGCTGCAGCTAAGCCCCCGAGTGGGAGGTTTGCTCTCCACTCGGTAGGATTTTTAAACACTTAGGCGAGCACTGGGCTGCAGCTAAGCCCCCGAGTGGGAGGTTTGCTCTCCACTCGGTAGGATTTTTTCAAACTTAGGCGAGTGCCAGACTGCAGCTAAGTCTCTAGGTGAGAGAACTTAGGCGAGTGCTGGACTGCAGCTAAGCCCCCGAGTGGGAGGATCGCTCTCCACTCGGTAGGATTTTTAAACACTTAGGCGAGCACTGGGCTGCAGCTAAGCCCCCGAGTGGGAGGTTTGCTCTCCACTCGGTAGGATTTTTAAACACTTAGGCGAGCACTGGGCTGCAGCTAAGCCCCCGAGTGGGAGGTTTGCTCTCCACTCGGTAGGATTTTTTCAAACTTAGGTGAAACGGATTCGCGGCTAAGCCACCCACTGGGTGTACGCCCAGTGGGGGATTCCGTATGTAAACAAAAGTGACAACAATTGATGGAACACTCTTTGCCTTTGATAAAAACGAACTGCAGGAATTTTTCTTATTACATCTCGTCCAAGGGAGAGCTCAAGTGTAAAAGGGGCGGAGTAGTTCCACATTCCAAGCTCGAGGCTCGTCGATCTGGCGATCAACATTGTAGAGGTGATACGCTCCATTGTGGAGGACTCTGGTGATGATGAAGGGGCCTTCCCAAGTAGGAGCAAGCTTGTGTGATTTCTGTTGATCCACTCGGAGGACCAAATCTCCTTCTTGGAAGGCTCGACTCTTCACATTCCGGGCGTGGAATCGACGCAAGTCTTGCTGATAAATGGTCGATCTGATCATGGCCATCTCCCTCTTTTCTTCTAGGAGGTCGACTGTGTCTTGCCGGGCCTGTTCTGCTTCATCTTCGGTGTAAAGCTCGACTCGAGGCGCATTGTGAAGAAGATCACTTGGCAGAACCGCTTCGGCTCCATAAACCAGAAAGAATGGAGTTCTTCCAGTCGACCGGTTAGGGGTGGTCCTCAATCCCCACAGAACTGATGGAAGCTCGTCGACCCAAGCACCTGCCGCATGCTTGAGATCACGCATCAGCCGAGGCTTCAGTCCTTTGAGAATCAAACCATTTGCTCTTTCAGCTTGTCCATTCGACTGAGGATGCGCGACCGACGCGTAGTCGACTCGTGTGCCTTGAGAGGCGCAAAAAGCTCTGAACTGGTCTGAATTGAAGTTTGACCCATTGTCAGTGATGATGCTATGAGGGACTCCATATCTGAATGTTAGTCCTCTGACGAAACTGATAGCTGTGCCAGCATCGAGGTTCTTGATAGGCTTGGCTTAAATCCATTTGGTGAACTTGTCGACTGCCACAAGCACATGCGTGAATCCGCTCCTGCCTGTTCTCAGTGGACCGACCATGTCCAGTCCCCAGACAGCAAAGGGCCAGACGAGTGGAATGGTCTTCAGGGCTGATGCAGGCTTGTGTGACATGTTGGAGTAGAACTGGCAGCCTTCACACTTGTCGACTATCTCTTTTGCCATCTCATTTGCTCTAGGCCAGTAAAATCCCGCTCGGTATGCTTTAGCCACAATGGTCCGAGAGGATGCATGGTGGCCACAGGTCCACGAGTGGATATCATCAAGGATTATCCGACCTTCTTCTGGTGTTATGCACTTCTGACCGATTCCAGTCGGGCTTTCTCTATACAACTGCCCCTTTATGACTGTGAAGGCCTTGGATCGGCGGACGACCTGTCGAGCCTCTTCCTCATCTTCTAGGAGCTCTTTCTTTAGGATATACGCGATGTACGGTATCGTCCAGTCGGGAGTGATTGCCAAGACTTCCATGATTAGGTCGACCATAGCAGGAACTTCGACTTCAGTCGGATCTGTGGCACTTTTCGGTTGTGGGGATTCTTCTGTGAAAGGATCCTCCTGGACTGATGGCGAGCGGATGTGCTCCAGAAACACATTGCTGGGAATGGCTTCTCTCTTGGAGCCTATTTTTGCCAGATCATCAGCTGCTTGGTTTTTCAGTCGGGGGATGTGATGAAGCTCTAACCCCTCGAATTTCTTTTCTAGCTTTCTCACTGCATTGCAATAACCAGTCATAGCTGGACTTCTGACGTCCCACTCCTTCATCACCTGATTAACCACCAAATCTGAGTCGCCATAGACCATGAGGCGACGGACGCCGAGTGAAATGGCCATGCGCAACCCATACAAAAGTGCTTCATACTCTGCTTCATTGTTGGAGGAATCGAAGTGAATCTGGAGAACATATCTGAGCTTATCTCCTCGGGGGGAGACTAGAACTACCCCAGCACCGGAACCATTCAGCATCTTAGATCCATCGAAGAACATGGTCCAGTGCTCCGAGTGAACTTGAGTCAGCAGTTGCTGTTCAATCCCCTCGGCGATGAAATCTGCGATTGCTTGGGACTTGATAGCCTTCTTTGCTTCAAACTTGATATCTAAGGGAAGGAGTTCAATCGCCCACTTGGCCACTCGACTAGTTGCATCTCTGTTATGCAGAATCTCTGACAGTGGGGCATCACTGACGACTGTAATGGAGTGGTCAGAGAAGTAATGTGCAACCTTCTTGGTGGTCATATAAATCCCATATACAAGCTTCTGGTAGTGAGGGTATCTTTGTTTTGAAGGTGTCAAAACTTCAGACACATAATAGACTGGGCGCTGAACTCTGAAGGCCTTTCCTTCTTCTTCCCGCTCGACCGTAAGTACTGTGCTGACAACTTGCCCTGTGGCTGCAATGTAAAGCAGCAGAGGCTCTTTGCTGATTGGGGCGGCAAGCACCGGCTAGGTGGAGAGCAGAGCTTTGAGCTCTGCAAATGCTGCATCAGCTTCTGGAGTCCACTCGAACTTGTCAGACTTCTTCATCAGTCGGTAAAGAGGCAACGCCTTTTCACCGAGACGAGAAATGAATCGACTTAGGGCGGCCAAGCAGCCTGTAAGCTTTTGGACGTCGTGCACGCGAACGGGACGCTTCATCCGGAGTATGGTGCCAACTTTTTCAGGATTGGCGTCGATCCCCCGTTCGGAAACGAGAAAACCGAGTAACTTTCCACCTGGAACTCCGAATGTGCACTTTGATGGATTGAGCTTCATATCATACCTCCTGAGGTTGGCAAAGGTTTCGGCAAGGTCAGCTCACAGGTCGGAACCTTTGCGTGACTTGACCACAATATCATCCATGTATGCCTCCACATTCCGACTGATTTGAGTGAGTAAACACATCTGAATCATTCTCATGAACGTGGCTCCGGCATTCTTGAGGCCGAACGGCATGGTGACATAACAGAAGCATCCGAATGGGGTGATGAAAGCTATTTTGATTCCGTCGGGTCCATACAGACGGATCTGATGGTACCCGGAATAAGCATCTAGAAAAGACAATCTCTCGCACCCCGCAGTCGAGTCGACTATTTGGTCGATGCGCGGGAGAGGAAAATGATCTTTCGGGCAGGCCCGATTGATATGTTTGAAATCAATGCACATGCGAAGTGACTTGTCCTTCTTGGGGACCATGATGACATTGGCGAGCCACTCAGAGTGGTAAATCTCTCGGATAAACTCCGCTGCTAAGAGCTGAGCCACCTCCTCGCCAATGGCTTTCCTCTTCTGGACAGCGGACCGTCGAAGATGTTCTTTCACAGGCTTGAACTTTGGGTCGACTCGTAGACGGTGCTCAGCCAGCCCTCTGGGAACTCCAGGCATGTCAGAGGGTTTCCATGCGAAAATGTCCCAGTTCTCACAGAGGAGCTGGACGAGCGCTTCTTCCTATTTGGAGTCAAGCGTCGTTGAGATGTGAGTCGGGGCAGCATCGGGGTCGGTCGGGTGAATGTGGACTGTCTTTGTTTCACCGGACGACTGAAAAGCTGATTCTGAAGCAGGCTTCTTAGCTCGTAGCAACTCGCTTGGATCGGCAGTCTTTTGGTACTCTTGCAGCTCGACCACTGTCATCTGAGCATCTGCAATCTTTGAGCCCTTCTGAAAGCACTCTTCTGCCTTCTTCCGATTGCCTGTAACAGTGATCACACCTTTGGGGCCAGGTATCTTCAGTTTGAGATACACGTAACATGGCCGGGCCATGAAGCGTGTGTAAGCTGGCCTGCCCAAAATGGCGTGATAAGCACTTTGGAAGTCCACAACCTCGAATGTCAAATTTTCCTTGCGGTAATTCTTTGAATCACCGAAAACCACATCAAGAGCGATCTGGCCGAGTGATTGGGCTTTCTTCCCAGGAATGACTCCGTGGAAACTTATGTTACTGGTGCTGAGCCTGGACATCGGAATGCCCATTCCTTTCAATGTTTCGGCATACAGTATGTTCAGGCCACTGCCACCATCCATCAAGACTTTAGTCAGTCGAGTGCCTTCAACAATTGGGTCGACCACCAAAGCTTGCCTCCCAGGGGTGGCAATGTGCGTCGGGTGATCAGACTGGTCGAATGTGATGGCAGTCTGAGACCACTTCAGGTAACTGGGTGTCGTCGGGGCAACCATGTTCACCTCTCGGTTAATGACTTTCAGTCGACTTTTGCTTTCGACATCGGCAAAAATCATCAGGGTGGAATTGACTTGGGGGTATCCATCGTCACTGTCTTCCTTGTCCTCGACTCTGTCCGACTCTTTTTCCTTATCCTTGGACTGCTTTCCTTGGAACTGCTGGATCAGGAGCCGGCACTGTCGAGTGGTATGCTTTGGGTAAATAAAATTACCCTCTTCATCCTTCTTGGTGTGGATGTGACATGGCAGATCCAAAACATCATTTCCGTCTTGATCCTTGACTTTCTTGGGCTCCAGGGGCCTTTGGGTTTTCCTTTGAAATTTCCCTGGGTTGCGGCCAGGGCCTCCCCAGGGGCGGCTGGCTCGGCCTTCCGCTTCTGCTTCTGACTGGAATTGCCTCCGGTTTCCTGGGCGACTGCTTTCTGCTTGCCACTCCGGAGTCGATCTTCATCTTCTCCGTTAGCGTACTTGGTGGCAATCTCCATCATCCGATTCAGAGACATCTCTCCAGTTCGACCGAACTTCAGATTTAACTCTCTGTATTTAACACCTTCCTTGAAGGCACAAACTGCTTGATGGTCTGGCACATTCTCAACCGAGTGATGCAGCGTGATCCACCTCTGAATGTATTCCCTCAGAGTTTCATTCGGCTTCTGCACGCAAGACCGCAACTCTGTAAGGCCTGCAGGTCGCTTGCATGTTCCTTCAAAGGTTGTGATAAACACTCGGGAGAGGTCCTCCCAAGTGTATATGCTGCTGGGTGCCAACTGATTTAGCCACGCTCTAGCTGAGCCCTCTAACATGAGAGGTAAATGCTTCATGGCCACCTCATCATTGCCACCGCCAATCTGTACAACCACTCGGTAATCTTCGAGCCAAGTGTCAGGCTTAGATTCACCGATGAACTTGTTGATTCCAGTCGCCAGCCTGAAATTGGGAGGAATCACTGCGGCTCTGATGGCCCGACTAAAACACTCTGGCCCTGAAGCATGTACTCTGCTGCTGGCGGGCGCATCTCTGTTGTGGCCTTCTCGATGAGCTCTGTTCCTGTCAACCAAACCTTGAACGAGGATGGATCTCGCATCAAAGCCTGGGTCTCTGGGGTCGACTGGAATCCTCTGCCCAACACTATGAGGGCGTCTGTCATCTTGCTGTCGAGGCGCATGCGACCCACTCCTCGGGGGAGGGGTTGGCACTCGACGTCGATCATCGCGGTCGAATCGGTGATCATACTGCTCATTCCTCCTGTACTGATCATGCCGGTCACCACGTCCCTCACGCCTCGGGGGTGATCTCGGGCTGTGAGCCGACTCGACTATATCTGTTGCGACAGATCGACCGTGGATTCTATCCCGCGACTGAGAGACAGCGGAATTCTGGTTTCCCGCCGCCCGGAGCAACGCTCTGATCTGTAACAAGCCCCTGCCAGCCTCCGACTGGGAGGGCTGAATTGATTCTGCTATACGGGCCGCAGCGGCCAAATTCTGAACTGGGGTTCGATATACCTGCATCGGCGGGAAGAGCTGGCGTCGACTAGACTCGGGAGCCCGCTGACGCGCTCCCTCGTCGAGTGCTCGCTGGAGATTCTCCAGTCGAGTGCGCTCGGCCAAATTAGCCAAACGCACGTCCTCCAAGGCCCGGGCCTCGGGGGACTCACCGACGATAGGGGTGCGGAGGGCGTCCGTGTTCCGGCGGCAAAGCTCCTCTCGCTGTGATGACGTGAGAGGTTCGGGGAGATACTCATCGTGGGGATGCGACGGATCGCCCCCACCCGCGCCTCCACCAGCGCGAGGGAAACCAGGAGGACTGTGCATCCCATCGACCGCCAGAATCTCCGCCGCTGGGTCGCTGCTGTCGCACTCGGATGCGGTCTCCGCGGAGCCAGTCGACAGGTCTAACAGGCCGCAGAGGGATTCGTCGGGCTCGATCGCCGCGACTTGCGGGGTGGCCGACTGGCGAGCCTCGGCATGTCTCACCCACCTCTGAAGTCTCGACCGACCGGAGTGCTTGCGCCGGTGGGAGGCAGAGCGGGGAGAAGATATGGGGGCCAACCGATATTGGGTCGACGGTTGCCGCAGGAGGACGCCACGAACGCATGCACGGAAATGCGTCGCACCGCGGACGGGGAGCGCGTCGATGTCGAGTGGCGCCTCCTGAAGCCAGGCAGAGTCATCGGCGATGAACGTGAGCGCACCGAGACGGATCTCGCGGCCCTCTACCAAAACTCCGCACGAAACCATGATCAAAGGGGATCGAAAAAATCGCAACTTCTCCAATCAGGCGCTAAGACTGCTGCCCCACGGTGGGCGCCAATTGTCGTGGTTCTAACTCTAACAGTGATGTAGGGGGGTGAGTATGGAGAGGCTAGATCTTGGCTATTGGGAAGTTGTTACACGCGAGGTTTACGAGTTCAGGCCCTTCTCAGAGGAAGTAATAGCCCTACGTCTCGGAGCCCGGAGGCGGTCGACTGGATTATGCGTGTATGGATTACAGGGGTGCGAACCCTTCACACTGAGGAGGGGGGTGGCTTATATAGAGTTCGCCGGACCCCTCCTGCCCTCAGTAATGCAGGTTAAGGTACATTTAAAGTTGGGTGTTACTGGTAACGCCCCTAATAAAGTGCTATAATGATCATAAAGACTACTTAACAGCCGACCGTTTGCCTGTGGAGTGACTTTAGGTCTCCTGGCAATCGAGTGGTCGAGTAATAGCTTCTTGGTCGAGTGTCTTGAACCCGTCGAGTGGGATACCTTCAAGTCGATTGAAAGGTGACTTCTTCTAGGGGTGTCCTAGGGTAGGACTCTTTGGTCAGGTCTGTGTCCCTACCCTAGGTACATGTCTTCATCACCTGGAGCGCGAACACGCCATCAAAGTACATGGCCCAGCCGTATGGCGCTTCATTCCCTGGTGAGAGGGATCAGTTTTCGCCTGCTTCGAGCTCCGGTGTATCGGTCCATTCTGCCACAAAATCGGCAAGCGCAGCCCCCTTGATGACCCTGGTTGTGCTGACCTCCAAATCAAACACTTGCAGCTCGATGTTCCACACGGTGACTCTCCCCGCAGCATTGGGGCTCCTGAGCACACTCTCCAACGGGTAGGCTGAGACGACCTTGATGGGGTGACCCTGGAAGTAGTGGCGCAGCTTACGCGAGGCCACCAGGAGCGCGAGTAAGAGCTTCTGAGGCATGGGGTATCGCACCCTCGCATCTCGCAGTACTGTGCTGATGAAGTATACTTGGTACTCGACAAGGGTGGGAGAGCTGACGAGGTTTTTGGCCCCCGGAGACTGAGGCGTTTCCTGTGGATCTCCAGCTCATGTGGCTTGATGACTAGCCGGTCCAGCCGCTGCCTCGGGAACATCATCTTGGCATTGCGCAGCCTGATCTGGCTTGGCAGCTTCATTTGGCGAGCCCTTGACTTGGGGCTCCTCTCTGAGGGCCACTAGCATCATGCTGGCGGAATGGAGTGTGGCAGACAGGTAGAGTACCAAGGGCTCGCAAGAACGGGGCGCCACCATCACCGGCGCGCTGGTCAAGTATCTCTTGAGTTCTTGAAATGCTAGGTCAGCCTCGGGGGTCCACTCGAACTGACCCTTCTTCTTCATCAGCTTGAAGAATGGAAAGGCGCGCTCCCCCAACTTGGAGATGAAGCGCCCCAGCAAAGTCACGCAGCCTGCAATCTTCTGCATCTCTATGAGGTTTTGTGGTGGACTCATGGCTTCGATTGCCTTGACCTTCTCCGGGTTGGCCTTGATCCCTCTGTGGGATACGAGGAAGCCCAACAGTTTGCTGGAAGGGACACCAAACACACACTTCTATGGATTGAGCTGCAGTTCCAGCTGGCGCAGGCTCGCGAAGGTCTCCTCTAGGTCCTGAATCAAAGTTCTTGTCTCCCGAGATTTTACCATGATGTCGTCGACATAGGCCTCAGCATTCCTCCCGAGCTGCCGCCCCAAGGTGATGTGCATCAGCCGCTGGAAGGTTGCTCCTGTGTTGCGTAGTCCGAATGGCATGCAAGTGTAGCAGTATACCCCGCATGGGGTCAAGAAAGTTATCTTTTCCTGCATCTTCCACTGCCATCTTGATCTGGTGGTATCCTGAGAACGCATCCAGGAAGCATAGCAGGTCACACTACGCGGTGGAGTCAACAATATGGTCGATTCACGGCAGCGGAAACGGGTCCTGAGGGAAGACCTTGTTGAGGTTGGTGAAGTCAACACACATGCGTTCCTTTCCTCCTTTCTTCGGCACAACGACCGGATTTGCCAGCCACTCCGGGTACCGGACCTCGCGAATGACACATGCTGCCTCCAACTTGCGGGTTTCCTGAACGATGAAAGACTGCTTCTCCGTGGATTGTCGCCTCGCCTTCTGCTTCACAGGGCGCACATTGGGGCATACCCTCAGATGATGTTCAATTACTCCTCTTGGGATCCCAACTAGCTGCTTGGGCTCCCAGACGAATACTTCCTTGTTCGCTCGCAGGAAGTCCACCAACTCCTTCTCTTGAGCTGGGGCAAGGTCGGCGCCTATGATAAAGGTAGCACCAGAGGCCCCGTCCATGTCGACCGGTATCTGCTTCGTCTTGGCTTGACCTTGGGTGAACATCTGCTTCTTCTTGGTCGGCGCAGCCCCCTTGGCCCTGGGCGCAGCCTTGCTGGCCGGGCAAGTTGTCATCGTGGCCCTAAAGGCTAGCTTTGGGGCCGCCACGGCTTCCTTGGTGTCCCCGGCCACGGTAAGGACGCCATTGCTTCCTGGCATCTTCATGAGGTTGTAGGCAGGATGGGTCGCCGCCATGAACTGGGCCAGCGCCAGGTACCCAGGGATAGCATTATACGGCAAACCGATATGGGCGATGTCGAAGTCGATTAGCTCGGTGCGGTAGTTGTCGTGCGTGCCGAAAGTCACGGGGAGACGGATTTTCCCTAGGGGGTTGGAGGAGCCACCGCCGACTCCGAAGAAGGACCGGCTGGGGCGAAGCCGCTTGAGCGGTACGTGAAGAATACTAAAGGCCTCCACAAAGAGCACGTTGAGGCCAGCGCCACCGTCGATGAGGGTCTTGATGATGGCTACACTGCACATGGTCGGCGTGCAAAGCATTGTAAGCACACCCGAGCCGACGGTGTTGACTGGGTGATCTCCTAAGTCGAAGATCAGGTCGGCCTTGGGCACCGCCCACCTCGGGGGAGCCCCCTGCCGCGTGGAGGCGGCGCTGATCTGGCCAAAGAACGGCTTGATGTGACGGTCCATGGGTGGCGCTTGCGAGCCACTGACGAGAGCCGCGACGACCGAGGGCGCTGTTCCCCCAAAGCGCGCGATGAAGAGGTCATGCAACTCCTCCCAAGAGGCCACCAAAGATTCTAGCAGATGGAGGAGCCAGGCGCGCGGCACGCCGGTGAGGGCCATCGGGAACCAATTGGCCACGATCTTGTCGTCGCCCCCGGCCTCCAGGACGGCCTCCTCGTACACCAGCAGAAAGGCCGCCGGATCCGCCGCACCATCGTAACGGGGCGGATCTCTGGCTTGAACTTGTGCGGCCACTGCACCTGCCGCAAGGCGGGGGTGAAGGCCCGGAGCCCCCCGACACCGTGGAGGGAGCCTGTCGATCCAGTCGGGGAAGAGGTGGCATCCATGAGAGTCGGCCAGAGAGGCGAGGCCGTCGAGGGGCGAAGCTTCGGCACACCCCTACCTGGCGCGCCAAATGTCGGATTTCGGGTTCCGGCAAAACCCTTGAGGTTCGAACACTTGGGTTCGCACGAAGATCTCCCCCCTCTCTAGATCGCACACTCAATGATCTCATGACCTAGCTTGACGGACCCAAAGAACACAAGACACGAGATTTATACTGGTTTGGGCCACCGTTGTGGTGTAATACCCTACTCCAGTGTGGTGTGGTGGACTGCCTCTTGGGCTGAGGATGAACAGTTTCAAGGGAAGAGCAGTCTCCTGAGGAGAGGTGTTCTTGTGCTTGGTGAACTTGTGTGAGGCTAAGGATGGATGGCTCCGATCCAAGATGAGATGCCTCTACCCCAGATGATCCCCTCTAGCTATGGTGGCTAGTCCTATTTATAGAGGCCCTGGTCCTCTTCCCAAATATTGAGCGGGAAGGGATCTCACAATGGCCAAATTCGAAGGGGGACAACTAGTATGAGTTATCTTGACAAAAGTATTCTTCGTCTACCAAAGGCTTTGGTGGTGACACCGTCTTGGGATCCACGGTGACCTCCGTCCTGCCGTCCTGCTGCTCTTGGTCTTGTTGCACTGATATAGAAACCTTTGCCTGATGCCTTGGAACTCATCGCCTGCGCTTGCCTCCTTAGCACCAAAGAGGAAACAAGGACACTGCACTTGCTGCCGCCCGCCTGGCACCCGCCCGGTCTTGATCGTCATGGCTTACGTCATTGGAACCTCGCGAGGTTCGCCTTGCCTTGATCTCTCCGCCCCTCGCGAGCCATCCTGGTGAGGTCGCCCCTGAGGAGGTCTTGCATCATCCGCCTCGCGAGGCTTGGCCCCTCGTGAGGGTCTTGAATGTTTGCTGGTGAAGACGGGCCGTATAGGGCTGCTGGAGGAGCCACGCTGCGGGCCGCAGGCAGGCAAGTCTGGGGACCCCCGTTCCCAGAACACCGACATTGGCGATGATAGTTGTACACGGCTCGTAGTGGTACTTGCGAATCCTGAAACAGTCTTGACCATCCGGCGAGACGACATGGTCCCGGGCAGTCTCGATTCTTGATGGTCTTGGCGATCCAAAGTGCCACAAGTGAGAGGCACATCCACGGACACTTGGGCTCTGGGTAGGACTTGAGGGTCTTGGTCAGGAGCACTCGGTGGTGGCCATAATCTCCATGATGGCGCCGTGGTGGTCTAGCAACAGCAGTAAGGGTGTCAAGGCTCATGGGAACAGAGGAGTCCAATCCATGGCACAGGATCTTGGTGGCTCGGGCAGCACGATGCAGATGACGGGCAGAGCAAAGGAGCTGCAAGGGGAGTGGCTGGATATGGTTGTGGGCGCGGGTGCTCGCGGAGGATGGGGCGATGCTGGGGGCTCGAGGTGGCGTTGGGAACGTGGCTCCGGCGGGGCTGCTCGCTGCTGATGACCAGAGACGGAGGCAAGGCCCTCGTACTCAAGTGGTGGCGGGGTCTCGGCGATATTGGCGAGGCCGAGGCAGCGGGGCGCGTTGGCCTGCATGGAGGCGGAGAGGCGGCTGTGAGGAAGGAGAAGCAGAGGAAGGGGTTGCGCAGAGGGCCGTCGTGCTCACTGGGTCGACGACGGCAAGGTGTTGGGGTCGGGCGCCGGGTGGCCGAGGCACCTAGGAGCTCCTCTCCTGAGCACTCAAACACGAGCGTGCAAGTGCGTGTGTGGCGGTGGCAAGGGAACGGGAGGGAGAGAGCAATGAGAGATGAGGGGAACAAGCAGGAGGGCGAGAGGATCAGGAGGAGGCTAGGGTTTGATCGGCTGGGGGATCAGCTGGGCTTCGGTGAAGATGGGGCACGCGGTTGGGCTAAGGCCCTGCACTCTCTCTCTCTCTCTGTCTGTCTCTCTCTCTCTCCCTTAGACTATTTTCCCTGTTTATCAAATAAACAGAGAGTTAAGAAATGTAGAGAGAGATAGGAGAAGAATTTGAGCAGGACGCCAATTTTCTTGGACTCATAAAAAGGAGCTTGATCCAAGAAAATAGGAGTGGGCATGAATGAAAGATTAAATTCAAATTCCTTTGAATTTAATCCAAATGGTTTGAACTAGGACGGGTTTGAGAAGTGTCCAAAAATGTTGAGACTTTTGGAGGAGCCTCAATAAATGGAGAAAGAATTATCGGCAAGGTTTGGAGATCAACTCGAAGGAGAAAAAGGCATGGGGTTATTTGCAAGTGTGTTTAAGGGTAATTCCACATCAATGGAATATGTTACTATAGCTCCCTAATATTGGGAGGATATGTTATAAAGAGAAGTCACCCTTCCCTCGATTTAAATGGATCGAAGATCCATACAATTTATTTAAAAGAGTTATAAAATTAATGATATGATGGCATGATGCAATGCAAAAGATGCTATGAAGAATGCAACAAACAAAACAAATCACACGACGAATCTCGGAATCCATGAATGGTATCTGGAGCATCGGTCTAGGGGCGTCACAACTCTCCTCCACTTACAAGAGATCTCGACCCAAGAACTAAGGATGGCACCGGGGAGAAACGAAATAGGAAGAGGTAAAAGAAAGTTGCTTCTTTGATAACCGAATGAAACCACGAACCTTGAGAGGTTGAACAAATTAAAAGAAATAATACAATGGAGATGAACAAAGTTGGAAACACCCCGTTAGAAGAGAGGAACAAGGAACATTACAGGAGCCTTATAGGCTGAAAGACATGAAACACGAGCTTAACGAACCAAAAGAGTATGAAACCACACTGATATGATGAGATAACCAAGGAACAAGAATGACAGAATTTGGACAGCACTCTGCTTGAACATGAAAGGAATGGAACATGAACCTGACAAGATGGGATGATAACTCGAAGAGAGCAGCAACATAATGCATCCGGAAAAGAATAGAAGCTCAATCGTTTGAAAGAACAAAGTGGAGTAGAAAAAGACAACTTCTACCACAATTGAATTTGAAAATCATCCTGACAAGAGGGATTGAACGGAGTTGTTTGAAAATCAACAACGGTAAGAATAAGCTTGTTGTCGGCTTATGGAAACAACTCAAAACTTAGAGGTGAATACATGGCACTACAGAAAACAATTGATTGCTTAACAGAAACACGGAGATGAAAACTCTTTCACCGAGAAGAGAAGGAGAAACTTGGATCATTGATGAGCACCACAAATAGCAACATTCCCAATGGAAGGCTTTAGGTGAAATATAACCCAAGATAACTCCAATGAAGAAACGATGGGTTTAAATATCTCATTATTGATAGCTTGTGAATCATGAAAAACGAAGGGAAATTATCAAGAATGACATAACGCCACCTCAAAAGATTAGATAGAAAGAATTGCACATTGAAATGCAAGAAGAAGAATGCTTGAACTCTTCAAAACAAAACATGTGTTGAGCACCATGTTTATCTTAGAGTATATCTTGGTGGATCTTAACTTCGAGAGAAATCTTGACAAACAATTGAAGAATGAAAGGAATCCTTAACGGACCACCATGTTGAGCCTTCGTGAGAACTCCGGTAAAAAAATGATCAAATGAAAGGAAAGTTGAAAAGAACTCCGGTAGAAGCCTTGCAATGATTTAGAGGGAGCTACGAAATGAGAAAACTTTGAACTCCGGACAAGAAAGATGAATAACTTGGAACCGAGAATTACTTCCTTATGAACAAACTCTGGAAGAAGGAATTAAATCATCTCGATGAAACAAGAATAAAAATTATGTCATGCTTATCCTCATTAAATTTTATTGATGACAAACGGATTTGGCATGCAACTTATTCCTCTTGAAAAGGATTGAGGAGAGATATAGCGCAAAATTGCATAAGGCCTTCAACTAATCGCTGGTAGGATTTGGGAAGGGCGAATGAATTGATATGATAACCAAGGAACAGAACTCTTGAATGAACCACCGTAAGCATCTGAAACAAACGAAGAAAAGGAACACATCACCAGGAAGAATTGGAAAATGAACGAAGATACTTGAGAGAATTTAGATACAAGAGAATGAAGAGAGCATGAGCTGACTAGGGGATACTTGAATAGAGCACCGGAAGAATATGGAGACGAACAGAGAGGCATCAATTTATAATAATTGGAGAACGAATCTGAAAACTTATATAGTAGAAATCTTCTGAAATGATGACCTTCGGATGATCGAGAGAGAAAGCAACTCCTGAAATGCTTCGGATGGGTATTAAAAAATTATCATAATCGAAAACAATTATGAGGATGGCCTGAAGCTAGAACCATGAATCTTCAAGAGAACGGATATAATTTGGAGGAAAAACTCTTGTTCAGTCTTGAACACTGAGAATGACAATGAGAAACACCACCAAAAACTGTCGAGAGACTCCGGAATAATGAATAAAGAAAGGTTGACTGAAGGATGAAAAGAATTTGAAAGCGATCTTGGAAAGGCATCTGACTGATGAAAATTCATTCTTACATCAAACTTTCAAAAGATTTGAGAATAGCTCCGAAAAATAGAAGAGTCAGGTAAGATCCTGGGAAAAGACCTGTGGGTTACGGCCCACTCAAAGATACACCATCGGAAATAATTTCTTGAAATAGAGATTGTGCCGGTTGGATTAAATGGCTTGAATGAGATAAGAAACACGAAATACAACGAATGGATCTTGAATGAAAAGACGAGCCTTCTAAGATATCTTTAGCACTCCAAAACAAATGAATAGCGAGGAGTGAATGATTAAGAGGTGCGTCGGCATGAGAAAGCATTTGAAACAAGGAAAGGAATACGATCAACACCGAAAGCTTCTATTGAATCCACCGGAGAAGAAAAAAAGAACGAAGAATGATGAACTTGAAACTCCTGACCATCTTCATGACAATCACCGGATAAGAACATTGAAGGAAAGAATGAAGAAACTTCACATCCATAAGATGGATACTTGATTAAGAAACTCGAGTCCTTGAAGAAAAAGGGTGGGAGGGTGGGAAAACAAAGGCAACTTGGGAGGAATGAAACAAACACCATTGAGAAAACTTAGAATTGATCTGACGAATGTTGAAATGATCAGATCCACTTGAAGAGAAGCACACCAGTTGGAAAAGAATTAACATGACAACCTTGATGATCAAGAAGGATTAGTATTAACATAGAAATATGAGAAAACCGCTTAGGAAAGGTATGGATTCAATACTTGACATTGAAGCAACTCGAATACCACAACTCAAAACAAAACAAAGAATTTGGCTTGAAGAATAAGCCGGAAACAAACATATGATAGTGATTTTGTCAGAAATTTTCGTGGTGGGGCCCGCACGGGCTTGATCGTACAACACCATCATGTACAAGGCAGTGCACATGACATACGAAGTGTCCCCGTGTCAGCATAGCCAAGGACTCTTTAATATACAACGAGACCACTGTAAAACCAACCGTGGATAGGAGGACCACTAGATGTCGAACCCCAATCTCATATCATGCATTTGTCAGAAAGATATTGTCAGGACCCCGACTCAATGCCACATCGATCTAGCATGTAACACCTCATATCACTTTGCGGCCTCACGCACGGTATTCCCACGGGTGTCGCCTTACCTTAGCCCGGGACCGTTTGCGCCTTTTGGCACACGTATATGACAGTGTCGCTAGCATCCATATGATAAGGAGCCCGGGCTGACATGGCTAGTCGTAAACCCAAAGTGGCACAGACTTACAGGGACAGGCATCCATGACCCAGCATCGAACGTGTCGGTCATCAGCGAATGGAATCCAGGCTGTAGCACTGGGCTAGCAGGACTCCGGTGAACCGGGCTGTAGCGGGCTAGCAGGACTCCGGTATTCATCGCGTGACATTTCCCCGAAGGGACAGACACAGGAACGAAGAAGGACACATGCCGGCCAGCCTAAGTGTTCCGGAGCAGTAGCAAGCTACCATGGCTCGTTGGAAACACTAGGAGACATTTCCCGGTAAGAGAGGCTACTAAAGATAAACAACTAGATGGTCAGATCCCACACATACCAAGCATTTCAATAACATACACACAATATGCTCGATATGTGCAAATACAACATGGCATCACAACATGACTCTACGACTCAAGTATTTTAATCAATAGGCTCCGAGGAGCGAGATATTACAAACATGGGTCTCATGACCCAACAATCAGAGCATACAAGTCAAAGCACAAGCGGAAGCTATCATGTCTGAGTACAGACATCTATAAATGAAAAAGGCTGAGAAGCCTGACTATCTATCAGATCCTGCCGAGGGCACAAGATCGTAGCTGAGGTATCAAGCTAAACGTCGAAGTCCACGTGGAACTACTAGTGAGACTGAAGTCTCTCTGCAAAAACATAAAATAGGCAAACGTGAGTACAAATGTACCCAGCAAGACTTACATCAGAACTATCTACATATGCATCATTATCAACAAAGGGGATGGTAGGGTTTGACTGCAGCAAGCCAGCTTTGACTCGGTGGCTATCCTGAACTACGACTGCAAGTAACTCTTTTGAAGTGGCGCACACGAGTCCACATATTCACCAACCAATACACCACTATGGATCCGCTCCCGTCTCCCTACGAGAACGCCATCCATAGCACTCACGCTTATCTTGCGTATTTTAGAGTATCCACTTTCACTTGTCTATGAACTGTACAAGGGGTCCAAGTTTCCATATCCGAGGAATCCGGCTATTCAAATAGATGATGTTAACCCTGCAGGGGTGTACTTCTTCACACACGCTTTCGCCACTTACCGCCCTGTACACGTCATGTACCTCGGCAACCTTCAAGCGGAAGCCGGGCGAGGGAGTCGGCCACGACCTGACTAACCGAACAAGTCCCTAGTCCAGGTTTATCGCCTATTCGGGTTCCATCCGCAAGGAGATCCGGCCGGGGTGTCGCTCACGGCCCCAAACGATGTGTGCAGGGTTCCCAAGCCCACCAACCGGGTGCCACTTGGTACACCGTGCCACTGTGCCTAGTCTGTCCCAAGCCCACCTATACCGGGTGCCACTTGGTAGACTACTAACACTACCTACAAACACCAGAAACTAGTTGCAACTCCTGGACAGAGATCATGTTGATTAATAAGTCGAGAGAGCTTGGAGCGCCCGGAGCCCAATGTGTGGTAGTAACTGATCATGGATCACAAACACAGAACTCAGTTCCTGAGGACGGCTGCAATGAGACAACCCACCATGTACTCCTACATGGCCTCTCACCGCTACCTTTACCAAATCGTGTTCACACACTTAGTTCACCCATAGTAGGACATGTTCACACGCCTCTGATTCATCCCCGATGAATCAGACCTGACTCAACTCTAAGCAATAGCAGGCATGACAACAAGCATGAATGAGTAGGCACATCAGGGCTCAAACAACTCCTACTCATGCTAGTGGGTTTCATCTATTTACTGTGGCAATGACAGGTCATGCAGAGGATAAAGGGGGTTCAGCTACCGCAGCAAGTAACAGATGAATCGTTGTTGTCCTAATGCAGTAAAAGAGAGCAGGAGCGAGAGAGTGGGATTGTATCGGAATGAACAAGGGGGTTTTGCTTGCCTGGCACTTCTGAAGATAACATTGAGTCTTCATCAGTGTCAACGATCACATCATCGGTATCACGTCTATCGAGAGGGGACAAATACCGGCAACACAGAAGAACACAATCAATGCAATGCACAATATGATGCATGATCATGACATGGCAAAATGAATGTGTTTTGAGCTAATGCAACTAGCAACAGATTAAATGAAGTTGGTTTGAATACAAGATTCAAATTCAAACTCCATATGTGATTATTTAAATGCCCTTTATATGATTTGTGCTAAACAGCAGCTATAAGTTGTTCTAACATGCATGAAAATGGTACAGATGGATTCCTTGAATTTTTCTGATAATTTTTCATATATAATTTATTAAATTTGGAGTTACGGTTAATTTTCTATGATTTATTGAAGTTTTAGTTATTTTCTGGAATTTCAGAATTAAATTAAATCCAGAAATGATTTAATTGCGTCAGCCTGATGTCATGATGACGTCAGCAGGTCAACGTGGCACAGTCCGGTCAAATCTGACGTGTGGGACCCACACGTCAGTGACAGGGGGGTTAACAGGGGTTAATTTAATTTAATTAAAAGGTTAGGGGGGTCGGGCCCACTGGTCAGCGACCCTGGGGGTCAAACCCGGTCAACTCGCCGGCGTTTAGCCGCCGGCGAGGCCGAGCGCGGCGGAGGAAGTGCATTTGCACGTTACGGCCACCAAACGGGAGGCGGAGAGCATCTACGAGCTCCTGGGAACGAGCCGCAGCTCTTGGTGGTGATGGTTGAGCTCGGGGTGGCCGGAGACGTCGCCGGCGACGACTTTGGCGGTCGCCGGAGTTCGGGCGCCGATGAAAACGGCGCCACCGTGCACGGGAGGATCAACGGGTAGCAACAACGCGTTCTGCAGGCTCCCACAAAGCCAACGGGCATATGCACGGGGCCGATTGGCCACCGGAGCCTCGTCGGCGACGAGTTCGTGCGGCGGTGTGCTTCGGCCATCATGGGAAGTGGTGCTACAACGAGCGCTAGGCCGTGGGGTTAGGGGGAAACGACGGAGGAGCTCACTGGGAGGTCGAAGCGCAGCTCAGTGGGCCTGGGGACGACCTAGACGGCGCGAATCGAAGACGAGGTCACCGGCGGCCGAAGGTTGAAGAAGAGCTCGAAGTCGACGCTGCAGGGCTTCCGGCGGGGCGTGGTTCGGTGAGGGGGTCGAGGACGACGTCGCGGAGCTCGTGGGCACAACCGAGGGGCGAGGGGGTGGCTGTGGCCGTGGTGGTTCTCGTCGGCGGCGACGGCTGTGTTCGGGTTCGGGCGAGAGAGAAAGAGCAGAGGAGCGGGGCCTCGAGGAAGAGTGAGAGGGGTCCGAGGGGGTGGCGTGGCGTCTCCGGGCGTCGAGGAGGGAGGCAGGGAGGCTGCCACGGCGAAGCAGGAGGTGGCCGGCGCTCTTCGGGCGCGCGCCACGCCTCGCCTCTGCCTACTGGCAGAGGAAGAAGAGGACAAGGGGGGGGAGGAGGTGGGCTGGGCCAGCGGGAGGAGCTGGGCCGGCTACAGGTAAGTGGCCCAGGTGGGCTGCAGGTAATGTTTCCCTCCCTCTCTCTGTTTTTCCTATTTTACTTCTGTTTTCTATTTTTCTGACATTTGTTTGATTTAATAAATATATTAAATCATTTAATTTTATTATGCCAATTTTTGTAGGGGCTAATGGTATTATTCCAGAGCTCTTTTATAATTGGCATAATTTTTGGACCATATTTCATATATATAGAAATATCTTTCCAATGCAAATATTTATCGAATTAATCCAAATGGCCAAAATAAATGTCCATGAGCTCCTAAAAATATTGTTTTGATTTTTATCTCTGTCCAATATTTTCAGAGGGCAACATGAGCATTTTCTTGGACCCTTTTGGGGAATTTTTTTTATTTGGGTCATTTTCAAAATGATTCTGAGGGTTCCACCAATCCTCATTTCAAATTTAAATGAAATTTAAACATGATGCACACATGAAGCTAGCCTAGAGCATTACCAGAAGCTAGGGATGTGACAACTCACCCCCACTAAACAAGAATCTCGTCTCGAGATTCAAGCGTAGGGTAGGATGAAGGGGAAACGCAAACTAGTACAATCTTCACGATCCAGGTTGCACTTCAAATGAACGTTGAGTTGAACACCATCTTTGTCTTGTCGTCTTGCTCTGAGAAATCCTGCCAACATGACATGGAGGGAAGAAGGAGACTCTAGAAGGGTCGATCTTCTCGAAGATCGAACAACTCACGGAATGAGACATAGGACCATCTCTCGGGTTGAGACACGAGATACACATCAAGAGGGGTGGAAAGAAACGGATGACGAAGGTTCACTAGGTGGACAACAATTCCACACTTAAGAAGGTGGTAATCGGTTGTCAACGTAGCGAGGAGTTGAGTTGCCATGAAACCACAACGAGACACCTTCGGAACCGTGACTCGTAGATATCTCCCCTTAAGTGGCAAAAGAATTACCTTTGATTCAGAGATCATTGAAACTCTTTAAACCAGCTTAAGGCAATTCTCGAGCGATCGTTTGGAGGGGGTCGGTAGAATGGCATACTCAGACTTGGATGATGTGGATTACCTTGTTGAAGACAACGCAATGGATGAATTTGCTTATCACCGGAAATGGAAGGGACCCATGGTAGAATGGCACATTGGCGGTGCAAGCTGGGAACAAAATGCAAATGCTGGGAATGATTCTGGTGACTGGGGAAGAACCCAACAATAGAGAGTGAATTCACTGTTTGAAAGGATCATAGCATTGCCGAGGGAACTGAGAGCAATCCCAGTTAGAGCCGATGATAACACGTAACGCTTGTGCGTGCTCTCAAGAACTTGAGCATTTCCATATTCATCAAGGTTTTACCAACATCCGTGTCAAGGGTCTTGGCAACACAACTTACTACCATGATGAATGGTGATGGAGGATGCAGATGCGAAGGAGGATAACACTTTCTCAGATTTCACCTTAGCGAGGCCAAGCAAATAAAATCTGGATGATCGACCGAGAGACATTTAGCACTCCGCTTCTAATGTTCTCCTTGATGTGCTAGTGTATCCCATTCATAGATATGGTTTGATAACTAGAACATCAGGTAAAAGGTCGGACTTCGGGAGCAATAGAATCCATAAGGAACAGTTACGGCGGTAATCCTGCGAAATCCTTATGGGGAGGTGGCCAACTTCCTCAAACAAGATACTACAATAAGAAGTCTTCCGGCTGGGTGTGTTGGCCACGACATCCACTTTACCGGTTATCGAGGAACCAATATTATAGTTCTTGGGAAATATTCCAACCATCATATCTGCCTGAGACTCAGATCTGGTTGATGTCAGGATATTCCAGACTCATCAAGTCTAGAAAGAAAAATGAAAGTTTGCAACACAAATCGACGAGATGACGTTGCGAGATTCTCGGGAAATGAACTACGATAGTAAGCTCCAAAACATGAGCTGGTTCTGCTACAAACATGTGAACACGTTGTCCCGGACAAGCATGACCACGTGGTAGTCTTACAATAAAACACTACCGAGTTCTGGTTGGGAACCATCACCGTGGATAACGAAGTCCTTGCATAAGTCATATGATTAGCTCTTATGAAGGAACTTCTTCCCCTTGAACAAATCAATCAGTGGCTTGGTGTGCTCGGGACACATATGGAATGAAGGTTGCAAGTCTCCAGACCACAGAATACTTCGCACGTGTGCATGACTAATTTGGAATGATTCCAGGAAAACAAAACAATCTTCCTCAAATTCATGGCGGCAACTTGCATCATATGCACATGAATTAGGGAAAATCACTACTTTCATTCAAACATATGCTTCATGAACGAAACACGAAGAAATGCTTACACAAGTTTCCAACACTAGGTTGATGTTCAACATGATTCATGGGGGGAGACAAAATGCTACTGATGGGCTCAACAGCAACTCATCGGAATTTCCATATCACTGGACTTCCACCATCATGTGAACACGGTGATAGTATTGGTCAGACCAAAGATGTAATGGTGTATGCTCGAGGGATCAACCACGAGTAGGACAACATTACGAGCATCGTTGGTACTGATTTGATTTGACGATAGCCCACACTCAAATCAAGGGATTGATAAGACAATAGGTCCAGCAACTGATCACAGGGACCAATCGATGAAGATATCATCTTTCTTCAACACACACTACACAAGAATATCCCTTTGGAACGAACTAAGTCAGACAAGTTTTTATCTTCCAACTCTCCAAGTTGTTGTCCAGCTTAACCAACTAGCTCAGGGATATCTAACACCGATTCTTGGAAGGAAGGTGGTTCATAAGAAACCAACTTGATCACGGGCTCAACATAACGGTCAGGTGACGACCTGGTAGTATTTCCGAGAAGATCTTCGGAAAATCACGAACCACCGATATGTTACTAAGCTCGAGAACAATCTTGCTTTTCAGGGCAAGATGATATGATCAAATGAGCGAGGACTTGACAAATCCTAACTCATCAATCAAAGAGTGCACCAGGAAATAAGGACTAGGTAGCACGATCAATCTTAGAATGGTGATTCAATAACCAACATACTAAGAATAAAATTATTATCCTTTAACTACCAAGCAACGAGGTTGCTAGGAGTATTGATTTCACACATCACAATTCATTTGTCGGTATTCCGGTTGCATCAACACGGAACCGAGGAATGAAAAAGGATGGCGAGAAGTATCACTATGTCAAGAATTCACAAAAGGTGGTGCAATTCTCATGAAATTCCTGTCATAAAGAAGGTAATACTTCAGGGTAGAGCAGACCAGAAGCTGGATTGTAACTTGATCTGCGGAACACAACTACTTTGACCCAATCCTAGATATGGATGAGGTACTGGAGTTTGTTTCTCCAAGTCATTCAGGACAGAATGGCTTGACGTACCACAAGGGTAATAGGCATCGATAAACGAATGCATGCATACCCTTGGTATCAATTGATAGACGAGGGTCAGAATGCAACTAAAGAGAGCAACTCAAAGGAACATGCGATTTTCTGAGTTGTGGATGCATGGTTTAGCATGTCGAACGAATTCCACATATTTCTTCCGGATAACCCATGCAGAAAGGTAGAACTGGCAGAGTCACAATGTAGAATCGAGAACCCATCGAGAGCACTCTGATTGTGATCTTTCGATCAGCGAGGAACATCTGCCATAAGCGGTTCATAGTATTTGGAAGAAAGGAATACCACGAACATCAAGGACTAATGCAAAGGTTACTAATAACCTAAAGGAACGAGCAAAACTATCAACATGAAGCAAGTAGGGTGAATCTCGGGTTCAAAACCCAGGGATAGAATACCTACTACTAAATGGCATCACGGGATGCTTTCGATAATGACGGCCAGAGTCATCACACTGGGAACATAAATCATGGCTAGACTACTAGATGATCCCCTGAGACACCTAGGGTCATAATAGTAACTCCAACATAATGTCAAGGCAATAGAATACCTCAACTCAACAATTAGTGTGATTGAGCTGGCATAAAGGAACATCGAAACCACAGGAAAAGGATTTTGCAAATTGCTTCAAACTATTTAGAAACCTGGGATGACTCGGACAGCATAACGGCTGTAAATGCTCAGAAAAGATTTGAGACATTCACAAGATGGTGGCATAACCACTCAGAAGCACGATATCAAGGTTTCGAGGTCAACAATTAACATACGGAAGTAGTAGAAACTGAACTCAAGCTTAAATCCAACAATCTTATAAGTCTACGGATTAGTAACACGTGATCCTGATAGAAATAAGGGAAAGCCTAGTTCTTAATCCCCGTAGAAGAGAAGATGATGACTCAGATCAGAAGGCCATGAGGTATAAGGAGTAAAAAGAGCCTTACGTTCCATCCCACAATCAATTCCCTTATATAACTAAAGAATTTCTAGACTCAACTTCGACCAGTTTGGCTTGGTAATCCTACAGGCAGTCAAGCTCTGATACCAACGCTGTCAGGACCCCGACTCAATGCCACATCGATCTAGCATGTAACACCTCATATCACTTTGCGGCCTCACGCACGGTATTCCCACGGGTGTCGCCTTACCTTAGCCCGGGACCGTTTGCGCCTTTTGGCACACGTATATGACAGTGTCGCTAGCATCCATATGATAAGGAGCCCGGGCTGACATGGCTAGTCGTAAACCCAAAGTGGCACAGACTTACAGGGACAGGCATCCATGACCCAGCATCGAACGTGTCGGTCATCAGCGAGTGAATCCAGGCTGTAGCACTGGGCTAGCAGGACTCCGGTGAACCGGGCTGTAGCGGGCTAACAGGACTCCGGTATTCATCGCGTGACATTTCCCCGAAGGGACAGACACAGGAACGAAGAAGGACACATGCCGGCCAGCCTAAGTGTTCCGGAGCAGTAGCAAGCTACCATGGCTCGGTGGAAACACTAGGAGACATTTCCCGGTAAGAGAGGCTACTAAAGATAAACAACTAGATGGTCAGATCCCACACATACCAAGCATTTCAATAACATACACACAATATGCTCGATATGTGCAAATACAACATGGCATCACAACATGACTCTACGACTCAAGTATTTAATCAATAGGCTCCGAGGAGCGAGATATTACAAACATGGGTCTCATGACCCAACAATCAGAGCATACAAGTCAAAGCACAAGCGGAAGCTATCATGTCTGAGTACAGACATCTATAAATGAAAAAGGCTGAGAAGCCTGACTATCTATCAGATCCTGCCGAGGGCACAAGATCGTAGCTGAGGTATCAAGCTAAACGTCGAAGTCCACGTGGAACTACTAGTGAGACTGAAGTCTCTCTGCAAAAACATAAAATAGGCAAACGTGAGTACAAATGTACCCAGCAAGACTTACATCAGAACTATCTACATATGCATCATTATCAACAAAGGGGATGGTAGGGTTTGACTGCAGCAAGCCAGCTTTGACTCGGTGGCTATCCTGAACTACGACTGCAAGTAACTCTTTTGAAGTGGCGCACATGAGTCCACATATTCACCAACCAATACACCACTATGGATCCGCTCCCGTCTCCCTACGAGAACGCCATCCATAGCACTCACGCTTATCTTGCGTATTTTAGAGTATCCACTTTCACTTGTCTATGAACTGTACAAGGGGTCCAAGTTTCCATATCCGAGGAATCCGGCTATTCGAATAGATGATGTTAACCCTGCAGGGGTGTACTTCTTCACACACGCTTTCGCCACTTACCGCCCTGTACACATCATGTACCTCGGCAACCTTCAAGCGGAAGCCGGGCGAGGGAGTCGGCCACGACCTGACTAACCGAACAAGTCCCTAGTCCAGGTTTATCGCCTATTCGGGTTCCATCGGCAAGGAGATCCGGGCGGGGTGTCGCTCACAGCCCCAAACGATGTGTGCAGGGTTCCCAAGCCCACCAACCGGGTGCCACTTGGTACACCGTGCCACTGTGCCTAGTCTGTCCCAAGCCCACCTGTACCGGGTGCCACTTGGTAGACTACTAACACTACCTACAAACACCAGAAACTAGTTGCAACTCCTGGACAGAGATCATGTTGATTAATAAGTCGAGAGAGCTTGGAGCGCCCGGAGCCCAATGTGTGGTAGTAACTGATCATGGATCACAAACACAGAACTCAGTTCCTGAGGACGGCTGCAATGAGACAACCCACCATGTACTCCTACATGGCCTCTCACCGCTACCTTTACCAAATCGTGTTCACACACTTAGTTCACCCATAGTAGGACATGTTCACACGCCTCTGATTCATCCCCGATGAATCAGACCTGACTCAACTCTAAGCAATAGCAGTCATGACAACAAGCATGAATGAGTAGGCACATCAGGGCTCAAACAACTCCTACTCATGCTAGTGGGTTTCATCTATTTACTGTGGCAATGACAGGTCATGCAAAGGATAAAGGGGTTCAACTACCGCAGCAAGTAACAGATGAATCGGTGTTGTCCTAATGCAGTAAAAGAGAGCAGGAGCGAGAGAGTAGGATTGTATCGGAATGAACAAGGGGGTTTTGCTTGCCTGGCACTTCTGAAGATAACATTGAGTCTTCATCAGTGTCAACGATCACATCATCGGTATCGCGTCTATCGAGAGGGGACAAATACCGGCAACACAGAAAAACACAATCAATGCAATGCACAATATGATGCATGATCATGACATGGCAAAATGAATGTGTTTTGAGCTAATGCAACTAGCAACAGATTAAATGAAGTTGGTTTGAATACAAGATTCAAATTCAAACTCCATATGTGATTATTTAAATGCCCTTTATATGATTTGTGCTAAACAGCACCTATAAGTTGTTCTAACATGCATGAAAATGGTACAGATGGATTCCTTGAATTTTTCTGATAATTTTTCATATATAATTTATTAAATTTGGAGTTACGGTTAATTTTCTATGATTTATTGAAGTTTTAGTTATTTTCTGGAATTTCAGAATTAAATTAAATCCAGAAATGATTTAATTGCGTCAGCCTGATGTCATGATGACGTCAGCAGGTCAACGTGGCACAGTCCGGTCAAATCTGACGTGTGGGACCCACACGTCAGTGACAGGGGGGTTAACAGGGGTTAATTTAATTTAATTAAAAGGTTAGGGGGGTCGGGCCCACTGGTCAGCGACCCTGGGGGTCAAACCCGGTCAACTCGCCGGCGTTTAGCCGCCGGCGAGGCCGAGCGCGGCGGAGGAAGTGCATTTGCACGTTACGGCCACCAAACGGGAGGCGGAGAGCATCTACGAGCTCCTGGGAACGAGCCGCAGCTCTTGGTGGTGATGGTTGAGCTCGGGGTGGCCGGAGACGTCGCCGGCGACGACTTTGGCGGTCGCCGGAGTTCGGGCGCCGATGAAAACGGCGCCACCGTGCACGGGAGGATCAACGGGTAGCAACAACGCGTTCTGCAGGCTCCCACAAAGCCAACGGGCATATGCACGGGGCCGATTGGCCACCGGAGCCTCGTCGGCGACGAGTTCGTGCGGCGGTGTGCTTCGGCCATCATGGGAAGTGGTGCTACAACGAGCGCTAGGCCGTGGGGTTAGGGGGAAACGACGGAGGAGCTCACTGGGAGGTCGAAGCGCAGCTCAGTGGGCCTGGGGACGACCTAGACGGCGCGAATCGAAGACGAGGTCACCGGCGGCCGAAGGTTGAAGAAGAGCTCGAAGTCGACGCTGCAGGGCTTCCGGCGGGGCGTGGTTCGGTGAGGGGGTCGAGGACGACGTCGCGGAGCTCGTGGGCACAACCGAGGGGCGAGGGGGTGGCTGTGGCCGTGGTGGTTCTCGTCGGCGGCGACGGCTGTGTTCGGGTTCGGGCGAGAGAGAAAGAGCAGAGGAGCGGGGCCTCGAGGAAGAGTGAGAGGGGTCCGAGGGGGTGGCGTGGCGTCTCCGGGCGTCGAGGAGGGAGGCAGGGAGGCTGCCACGGCGAAGCAGGAGGTGGCCGGCGCTCTTCGGGCGCGCGCCACGCCTCGCCTCTGCCTACTGGCAGAGGAAGAAGAGGACAAGGGGGGGAGGAGGTGGGCTGGGCCAGCGGGAGGAGCTGGGCCGGCTACAGGTAAGTGGCCCAGGTGGGCTGCAGGTAATGTTTCCCTCCCTCTCTCTGTTTTTCCTATTTTACTTCTGTTTTCTATTTTTCTGACATTTGTTTGATTTAATAAATATATTAAATCATTTAATTTTATTATGCCAATTTTTGTAGGGGCTAATGGTATTATTCCAGAGCTCTTTTATAATTGGCATAATTTTTGGACCATATTTCATATATATAGAAATATCTTTCCAATGCAAATATTTATCGAATTAATCCAAATGGCCAAAATAAATGTCCATGAGCTCCTAAAAATATTGTTTTGATTTTTATCTCTGTCCAATATTTTCAGAGGGCAACATGAGCATTTTCTTGGACCCTTTTGGGGAATTTTTTTTTATTTGGGTCATTTTCAAAATGATTCTGAGGGTTCCACCAATCCTCATTTCAAATTTAAATGAAATTTAAACATGATGCACACATGAAGCTAGCCTAGAGCATTACCAGAAGCTAGGGATGTGACAGATATCCTGGGTAACTACTTGAATTCCCACCTATTAACTCCCGAAACTTTCTGGCTATGCAATCTGGTGTTGGGGATACAACGAGGCACAAATATCTCACACAACTAACAAATCCTACACTCCAACTGTATCCGTCTGTCAACACATAGCCAGGAAAACCTCAGAAATCGTGTACCTTAGACCTTCGAAAACATCTGATATACTAGATGTGGCAATACATTTGATTGCTCTCCCCAGTATTGGGTGTCGTCAAACTACTCTCACCACAAAGAGTATAGAAGCGTTTTCGATGTCGGCGACCTCTGGTATTCCAGAACTGAAATGATAAGCACTGTGACAAAAACACTTTGGAGCTCAACTCCCCAAGACACTACAACAACCCCTAAATGTCAAGAGGCACCAAGACAGAATCCCCGTCACAATGATATCGCAACGATCCAACAATACACGCATGATCCTAAAAAAAATTGAGTGAAAAAGAGGAGAGTGAAGTCAAAACATCTACGTCACGAGTCCTTACCATAGCGACAAATGGGATAAGGAGTAAAAGAATTCCTACTCTCTGATATAACTAGATTCAAAATAGTTTTCCTCTAGACTCAACAACAACAACAACAGTTCGATCAATCAAGCGGGCTCCTAAGGTTGGTAACGCTCTGATACCAACTTGTAGCACCCAAGCTGCGATTCTATCCCAATCACGTGATGAACTCATGATTAGGGCACAACCGCATTTCGAGCGCATAGCAAGCTGGATATCATTACAACATACCATGTACTGAATAGATGAGAATACAAGATAAAGGCTTACACTCGCCACAAGCTACATCATTCATACAACAGTTCATCAATACATAGCAGTCATCATACAGAAGAGCAGGATCCGACTACGGATGAAACCAAACGAAAAGAAGAACAACATCCACCCTGCTATTCCTAGGCTCTCCCGACCCGGAACCTATCCCTTGATCGAAGAAGAAGAACTCCAAAAGCAATCAAGCATCGCTCTCATGTCAGATCATCGCATTACCTGTACCTGCAACTGTTGTTGTAGTAATCTATGAGCCACGAGGACTCAACAATCCCATTACCATCGGTATCAAGACTAGCAAAGCTCAAAGGGTATGGAATGGATAAGTGGTGAGGTTGCAGCAAGCACTAAGCATTGTATGGTGGCTAACTTACGAGTACAAGAACAAGGTGAGAAGCTGTAACATCTGCATATCATATTTTATTGCATTTTGGTTGATCCTAGAAATTCTAAGCAACTCAAGGACCCACTGAGAGAGTTGGGAATTTCCTTATTTTCATATTTGAGTTTTTCTCAAATTTTGAAAAGAGGATCATTTGGTTTTAATTATTTTTCTCTTCAAATATTTCTAATATGCAAAATAAAAGAGAGGGGATAAAATGACTTCTCCAAATAAAGAAATATTGGAGGAAAAATATTAAAATCAAATAAGTATTTTATTTGAACTTCTATTGCTATTTTATTTGAATTAGGGAAAATATCCATTTTCCAAAATTGCATTAGAGGCCCAAATAAATGTTCACTTTGTCCGCAATATTACTAGGGGACCGTGAAAATTTATTTCAAGATTTTTGGACTCCGTTTAGTATTTCTTTTATTAGTTTTTCTGCATCAGGATTATTTAAGAAAAAAAAGTAAACCGAACTAACGGGCCGTGTCCGTCCCGGACACCTCGCCCCAGCCGGCCCTTTAAAGGCCGTGGCCTCGCCCCGCCAGCCTAGCTGCCCCGCCTCGCAAACCCTAGCACCACCGCGACGCCGCTGCCCATCGCCGCCGCCACCCTGTCGCCTCGCCGCTGCCGCCGTTCCCCGCCGCCCACCGCCACCGATCCCGCCGTTGCCGAGGTAGCCGCCGCCGCCGACTAGGTTTTCTTGGGAAAACCGTCGGGTTTTTTTCAAAACCCTAGATCTAGTTTTTTTAGTTTCGGTTCGGTTTTTTTGGTTTAGTTAAATAGCGTACATTCGTCCGTATATTCGGTTTAACGAACGTTGTTCGTCAGTTAGCCGCAGACAGCGAACGTTCATTCGTTAGCCTATTCGGCTCGTTTATTTCCAGGGTTTTTCCGTGATTATTTTTGATCACGACTTCTGCCCTGATCTTTGTTTTAGTTTATCTTTTGGCTTGTTTATCCAAATCAGGTGAAACAAGCGCCTAGATCTTCGTCTCGATGCCCTCTTTCTGTTTAACCAGCTTGAACAAGATTTTGGTACTGTAAAATTTGACTTTAGTCCAGATTAGTAAACGGATATTGTTTCTTTCGTAATTTGAGTTTCGTTGCTCCGTTTGATTTGATTCTTTTTGCAAACCAGAGTTCTTCAGTTGAACTTTCTGGTTAGATCTTATTATTTGAGTTTTATCCGTGCTTTTAGTTGAGTGCTTATGTATGCTATTGTTTGTTTGTGATAGAATTCCCGGAGTGCGAAGCATGTTACTACGAGTCTCTAGGTTTTGCGGATCGTCAGCAAGGCAAGTAACACTTTGATCATATCCCTTTTACCCAGTTTTTATGCATTAGTTTCAACCCTCAAACATTGCATGAGTAGGATCTCTTAACTTGTGGGTTTGGGAAGTAGATGATGAGGTAGAACCTATTACCCTTTTATTATCAAACCCTGGGAGTTACTTCTACGTTATGCTACTTATTGCCATGATATGCTCATAGACGTGGTTTGGGTTTGAGAGTATCCATGACTGATGTGAGATTATTAATTAATGGTTTACTTAAGGTGGCTACTTAAATACACATCTGGGTGGATTGGTTGCGGGCACCTGGAGAATCCAGTGTTGTCCTAGGATATCCCGGAGTACCCGTGTGATCATCCTATAGTTCGCCACCCAGGCTCAAAGGGATCATAAGATTATTCATGCTAGAAACTTCCGTGTGCAGCCACCGGCTATTATGGGCTCTAGCATAGTTGAGTAGGTTGCATGACCTCTTCCAGCAGTAGGCTAGCAGATGTAGGGGATGTAGGTTGGTACTGTCTACCCAGGGTTAGAGTTAATGCTTCCGAAAGACTGTTTCTCGGTCATCGGTTTCTCAAACACCATGTAGTGCGAGAAAATCCAACGGAGGAGATCGAGTCTTGTGGGGAAAGTGCGCAAACCTCTACAGAGTGTACAAACTAATCATGGTTAGCCGTGTCCCCAGTTATGGACAACTTGAGTATCTGGTACTTGAATTATTGATTTGATCTCATCACTCTAAATTAATTTGTTGGGTTGATAATGATTACTTTAATTGGGATTGAGTTCGAGGAACCTTCTCATGTTTCAACCACCATGATAGTTAATTAAATCATATTCCTTTGTTGTAGGGAAAAATTGGCTTTTCGCAAAAACATTATAACCATAGAGCCTCCACCAACCATATATGCATGTAGTGATAGCATATACTTGTTCTTTGCTCTACTGTGTTATATTGCCAGCATATTCCATGTGCTGGCCCGTTTTGGGCTGCAACATATCATGTTGCAGACTTTTCAGATGAAGAGTAAGGTGCGCTAGGTCGTTTGTCGTGCACTCAGCTATGCCGTTGGAGTTGATGGACTCACTTTATCTTCCAAGCCTTCTACTTTTATCTTACTTAGATGGCCTTAAGCCATATTTATTGTAATAAGTTCTCTTTTTGAGACTATCGATGTAATAAGTGTGTGATTGCTACTCTGTTATAAAACCATTCGAGTATTGTGTGTGTCAGCATTACCGATCCGGGGATGACACTGAAGCACAGAGACTTGACCGTCTGAGGTCGGGTCGCTAAAGAAGCTACACAAACGGTCGCAAACTAGTAATGATCAATAAGTGATCCTGAACTACTTACGTTCAAACATAACCCAACCGTGTCCTCCTCTCGAACTTCCCCGAAAAGAGACAGTCACGGCTACGCACGCAGTTGGTGTATTTAATTCGAATATCATGTCAAGTTCTCTACAACCGGATATTAAAAATTCCCATCTGCCACATAACCGCGGGCACGACTCTCGAAAGTTTAAACCCTGCAGGGGTGTCCTAACTTAGACCATGACAAGCTCACGATCTGCAGAGACAATCGTCCATCGCGGGACCCTCCTATCAGACTCGGAATCCCGGTGCACAAAACATTTCGACAATGGTAAAACTAATCCAGCAAGACCTCTCGGCGTGCCAACACCCTGATAGTAGCCGTGCGTATCTTGTCTCAGGCCACGTCTGGATGAGCACAGCGTACATTAACTGAGACCCGAGTTGCCCCGGGGGAAGCCGCACACGACTCTAGTTCGGACAAGCACCATCAGCACTGGCCCCCCTGTATGTAGAAAAGAATCCTTGGGGATGCGACCCCCTATGCTAATTAATTATCAGGTTTAGTTATTATGTTGGGCAAATGGTAAAACCAATGTTTGGCCTTGCTGGAAGAGTTTTATTCAAAGCGAACTGTCAAGAGGGGCCCATAAACCCTCACCATGTTAGGGACGCAAAATCAAGGAACATAACACCGGTATGATGAAAACTAAGGCGGCAAGAGTGGAACAAAACACCATGCGAAAGGCTGAGCCTTCCACCCTTTGCCAAGTATATAGATGCATTAATTAAATAACAGATATTGTGATATCCCATGAAATCCATGTCCCAACAAGGAACATCCTGGACTGCACCTGCAACTAGCAACGCTATAAGAGGGGCTGAGCAAAGCGGTAACATTGCCAAACAACGGTTTGCTAGGATGGTGGAAAAGGTTAGAAGCTGTTTCATGGCATATTGGGAGGCTTGATAAACAAGTGGTAGGTAGCGCGACATAGCGATAGCATCGAGATAACTAGCAAAGCAAAGATAGTAGTGGTATCCAAGGTAACGGTCATCTTTCCTGAAATCCCTCTAGGAAGAAGAACGAGTCCATGAAGTAGACGAACCAACCTAGTCGAACGAATCCTTACAATCGCAACAAAACCGGAACTATCGAGAAGAAGCAACATCAGAAAGAAGCAAACAACATGGTAAACAACCATCACATAAACATGGCATGATGCACAATCAAGCATGATGCATGTCCGGTTTAATGGGTCATGGCATGGCCAAGTGCAACAAGCAATACTACAAGTTAAGTGGAGCTCAATATGCAACGAGTTGCATATTGAAGAAACACCACATTTAATTATTTAATTCGCTCTCATTAAAACTACTCAACAATAATAAATGTTGGTTAACATGGCAAGAGGTGAGGCATAAGTAAACTACACATTTTAGGCAATTTAAATGAGGCCGGAAATAACAAACAAAATTCCGGAAAATCCCCATATGCATATTTAGCAATTTATAATGCATACAAAATTTTTAAACATTTTAAATTTTGTTATCATGATGCAGATGACACATACAAGTTTTATGCAATTTTATGAAAATGTTTACATGAGCAAGTGATGAAGAATTTGGACACCATGGCGGAACAAAGGGGGTGCCACGGCAACGTCAACGGAAATGATGCCACGGCAACATTCCGATGATCCGACAACTCGTTGAGATGTCGGTGTAAAAGAAAGTGGGCATGAGCGTGTCATGCAAGGATGGTGGGGTGATCCCGAATATCAGGTTCCGTGGGTCAATGGCATGGCAAACGAGAAGGCACATGCAATGACAACTCGGACACGGTGCAAACACGAGCATCTCATACAACACACATGTATTCGTCCACGGGCGTCGTCTCGGGGTTATACCTTCGAAGCATGCATTTGGGACGGATTAAGTTCGTTGAGGGAAGTAGTGGTTCGCAAGTGGAAGAGGAAATAATCATTCATGTGACGGTAGTGGATGTAGCGGTACACGTCTCGGAAAGGAACTTGAAGCAGACGATGTTTCCGTAGGAGACGGTAGTGGTACACGTTTCGTAGACGTTCAAGTCATCGGTACAGGTACTTGTCGCATCGTCGGGCGTAGTCGACATTGGCGTATCCATGTGTAGGGGTACTTGACAAAATCCACGGGAACAGTAGTCGTACATGGTCTTCACTTTGTAGTCGGACTTGACGGATCCAAGGGCTCCGGGCATCGTGGTACTTGGGATCTCGGTCTTGGCGACAATAGTTGTACATGGCTCATAGTGGTACTTGCGAATCCTAAAACAGTGTTGACCATCCGGCAAGACAACATGGTCCGGGGCAGTCTCGATTCTTGACGGTCTTGGTGATCCAAAGTGGCACAAGTGAGAGGCACATGCACGGAGACTTCAGACTTGGGTCCGAGTAGGACTTGAGGGTCTCGGTCAGGAGCACTCAATGGTGGCCATGCTCTCCATGATTGCGCCGTGGTGGTCTGGCAGCAGCAAGGGCGTCAAGGCTCATGGGCGTAGAGGAGTCTAGGCCATGGCATAGGATCCCAGTGGCTCGGGCAGTGATACGTCCATTTTGCATCATGCTTTTATATCGATAGTATTGCATTATGGGTTGTTATTACACATTATGTCACAACACTTATGCCTATTCTCTCTTATTTTACAAGGTTTACACGAAGAGGGAGAATGCCGGTAGCTAGAATTCTAGGCTAGAAAAGGAGCAAATATTAGAGACCTATTCTGCACAACTCCAAAAGTCCTGAAACTCCATGGAAGTCAGTTTCAGAATATATAAAAAATATTGGGCGAAGGAAGCACCAGAGGGGGGCCACCCATCTTTGGCTATATGAAGTCTTTTGCCTAAAAAAAATCATAAGCAAGCTCACAGGACGAAACTTTGCCGCCACGAGGCGGAACCTTGGCGGAACCAATCTAGGGCTCCAGCGGAGCTGTTCTACCGGGGAAATGATGACCCACAAGTATAGGGGATCTATCTTAGTCCTTTCGATAAGTAAGAGTGTCGAACCCAATGAGGAGCAGAAGGAAATGATAAGCAGTTTTCAGTAAGGTATTCTCTGCAAGCACTGAAATTATCGGTAACAGATAGTTTTGTGATAAGGTAATTTCTAACGGGTAAAAAGTAACAAAAGTAAAAAAGGTGCAGCAAGATGGCCCAATCCTTTTTGTAGCAAAGGACAAGCCTGGACAAACTCTTATATAAAAGGAAAATGTTCTCGAGGACACATGGGAATTATCGTCAAGCTAGTTTTCATCACGCTCATATGATTCACGTTTGTTACTTTGATAATTTGATATGTGGGTGGACCGGTGCTTGGGTTCTGCCCTTCCTTGGACAAGCATCCCACTTATGATTAACCCCTCTTGCAAGCATCTAGAACTACAAAAGAAGTATTAAGGTAAACCTAACCATGGCATGAAACATATGGATCCAAATCAGCCCCTTACGAAACAACGCACAAACTAGGGTTTAAGCTTCTGTCACTCTAGCAACCCATCATCTACTTATTACTTCCCAATTACTTCCCCTAGGCCCAAAGAATGGTGAAGTGTCATGTAGTCGATGTTCACATAACACCACTAGAGGAAAGACAACATTCATCTCATCAAAATATCGAACGAATACCAAATTCACATGACTACTTATAGCAAGACTTCTCCCATATCCTCGGGAACAAACGTAACTACTCACAAATCATATTCATGTTCATAATCGGAGGGGTATTAACATGCATAAAGGATCTAAACATATGATCGTCCACCAAATAAACCAACTAGCATAAACTACAAGGAGTAATCAGCACTACTAGCAACCCACAGGTACCAATCTGAGGTTTTGGGACAAATATTGGATACAAGAGATGAGCTAGGGTTTTAGAGGAGATAGTGCTGGTGAAGATGTTGATGGAGATTGACCCCCTCCCATTGAGAGGGTTGATGGTGATGACTTCCCCCTCCCGGAGGGATGTTTCCTCGGCAGAACAGCTCCACCGGAGCCCTAGATTGGTTCCGCCAAGGTTCCGCCTCGTGGCGGCGATGTTTCATCCCAAAAGCTTTCTTATCATTTTTTCTTGGAGGAAAGACTTCATATAGGAGAAGATGGGCACCAGAGGCCTGCCAGGGGGCCCACGAGACAGGGAGGCGTGCCAGGGGGTATGGCGCGCCCCCACCCTCGTGGCCAGGGTGTGGGCCCCCTTGATGTCTACTACACAACCTTCTTCTTGTAGACGTTGTTGGGCCTCCAAGTGAAGAGGTTTGTAGGACAATAGAAAATTTCCCTCAAGTGGATGACCTAAGGTTTATCAAACCGTAGGAGGCGTAGGATGAAGATGGTCTCTCTCAAGCAACCCTGTAACCAAATAACAAAGAGTCTCTTGTGTCCCCAACACACCCAATACAATGGTAAATTGTATAGGTGCACTAGTTCGGCGAAGAGATGGTGATACAAGTGGTATATGGATGGTCGATAATATTTTTTGTAATCTGAAAATATAAAAATAGCAAGGTAACCAATGATAAAAGTGAGCGTAAATGGTATTGCAATGCGTTGAAACAAGGCCTAGGGTTCATACTCTCACCAGTGCAAGTTCCCTCAAAAATAATAACATAATTGGATCACATAAATATCCCTCAACATGCAACAAAGAGTCACTCCAAAGTCACTAATAGCGGAGAACAAACGAAGAGATTATGGTAGGGTACGAAACCACCTCAAAGTTATTCTTTCCAATCAATCCGTTGGGCTATTCCTATAAGTGTCACAAACAACACTAGAGTTCGTACTAGAATAACACCTTAAGACACAAATCAACCAAAACCCTAATGTCACCTAGATACTCCAATGTCACCTCAAGTATCCGTGGGTATGATTATACGATATGCATCACACAATCTCAGATTCATCTATTCAACCAACACATAGAACCTCAAAGAGTGCCCCAAAGTTTCTACTAGAGAATCACGACGAAAATGTGTGCCAACCCCTATGCGTAGGTTCATGGGCGGAACCCGCAAGTTTATCACCAAAACATACATCAAGTGAATCACGTGGTATCCCATTGTCACCACAGATATGCACGGCAAGACATACATCAAGTGTTCTCTAATCTTTAAAGACTCAATCCGATAAGATAACTCCAAAGGGAAAACTCAATCCATTACAAGAGAGTAGAGGGGGAGAAACATCATAAGATCCAACTATAATAGCAAAGCTCGCGATACATCAAGATCGTATCACCTCAAGAACATGAGAGAGAGAGAGAGAGATCAAACACATAGCTACCGATACATACCCTCAGCCCCGAGGGATAACTACTCCCTCCTCATCATGGGGAGCATCGGGATGATGAAGATGGCCACCGAAGAGAGATTCCCCCTCCGGCAGGGTGCCGGAACAGGTCTAGATTGGCTTTCGGTGGCTACGGAGGGTTCTGGCGACGGAACTCCCAATCTTTTGTGCTCCCCAATCGTTTTAGGGTATATGGATATATATAGGCGGAAGAAATACGTCAGGGGAGCCACGAGGGGCCCACGAGGGTGCAGGGCGCGCCCAGGGGGGTGGGTGCGCCCCCCTGCCTCGTGGCTTCCTTGTTGCTTTCTTGACGTAGACTCCAAGTCTCCCGGGTTGCTTTCCTTCCAAAAAATGTTCCGTGAAGTTTCAGGTCAGTTGGACTCCGTTTGATTTCCCTTTTCTGTGATACTCTAAAACAAGGTGAAAACAGAAACTGGCACTGGGCTCTGGGTTAATAGGTTAGTCCCAAAAATCATATAAAATAGCATATAAATGCATATAAAACATCCAAGGATGCTAATATAATAGCATGGAACAATAAAAAATTATAGATACGTTGGAGACGTATCAGCATTCCCAAGCTTATTTCCTGCTCGTCCTCAAGTAGGTAAATGATAAAAACAGAATTTTTGATGTGGAATGCTACCTAACATATTTCTCTAAGTAATTCTCTTCATTTTGGCATGAATGTTAAGATCCATAAGATTCAAGACAAAAGTTTAATATTGACATAAAAATAATAATACTTCAAGCATACTAACTAAACAATCATGTCTTCTCAAAATAACATGGCCAAAGAAAGTTCATCCCTACAAAATCATATAGTTTGGTCATGCTCCATTTTCGTCACACAATAATGCTCTCATCATGCACAACCCCGATGACAAGCCAAGCAATTGTTTCATACTTTAGTAATCTCAAACCTATAAACTTTCACGTAATATATGAGCGCGAGCCATGGATATAGCACTATGGGTGGAATAGAATATAATGAGGGGGTTATGTGGAGAAGACAAAAAAGGAGAAAGTCTCACATCAACGAGGCTAATTAATGGGCTATGGAGATGCCCACCGATTGATGTTAATGCAAGGAGTAGGGATTGCCATGCAACGGATGCACTAGAGCTATAAATGTATGAAAGCTCAACAAAAGAAACTAAGTGGGTGTGCATCCAACTTGCTTGCTCACGAAGACCTAGGGCACTTGAGGAGGCCCATTGTTGGAATATACAAGCCAAGTTCTATAATCAAAATTCCCACTAGTATATGAAAGTGACAAAACAAAAGACTCTCTATCATGAAGATTATGGTGCTACTTTGAAGCACAAGTGTGGCGAAGGATAGTAACATTGTCCCTTCTCTATTTTTCTCTCATTTTTTGGGCCCTTCTCTCTTTTCTATGGCCTTTCTCTTTTTTTTCCTCACTTGGGACAATGCTCTAGAAAATGATGATCATCACACTTCTATGTATTTACAACTAAATGATTACAACTCGATGCTAGAACAAAATATTACTCTATATGAATGCCTCTGTCGGTGTACCCGGATATGCAATGAACCAAAAGTGACATGTATGAAATAATTATGAACATTGGCTTTGCCACAAATACTATGTCAACTACATGATCATGCTAAGCAATATGACAATGATGAATGTGTCATGATAAACGGAATGGTGGAAAGTTGCATGGCAATATATCTCGGAATGGCTATGGAAATGCCATAATAGGTAGGTATGGTGGCTGTTTTGAGGAAGATATAAGGAGGTTTATGTGTGAAAGAGCGTATCATATCACAGGGTTTGGATGCACCGGCGAAGTTTGCACCAACTCTCAATGTGAGAAAGGGCAATGCACGGTACCGAAGAGGCTAGCAATGATAGAAGGGTGAGAGTGCGTATAATCCATGGACTCAACATTAGTCATAATGAACTCACATAATTATTGCAAAAATCTATAATTCATCAAAAACCAAAGCACTACGCGCATGCTCCTAGGGGATAGATTGGTAGGAAAAGACCATTGCTCGTCCCCGGCCGCCACTCATAAGGAAGACAATCAAAGAACACCTCATGTTTCAAATTTGTTACATAACGTTTACCATACGTGAATGCTACGGGACTTGCAAACTTCAACACAAGCACTTCTCAAATTCACAACTACTCAACTAGCACGACTTTGATATTATTACCTCCATATCTCAAAACAATCATCAAGCATCAAACTTCTCTTAGTATTGAAAACACTCTATATGAAAGTTTTTATTATATCCCTCTTGGATGCCTATCATATTAGGACTAGATTCATAACCAAAGCAAACTACCATGCTGTTCTAAATACTCTCAAAATAATATAAGTTAAGCACGAGAGTTCATCTATTTCTTCAAAATAAAACTACCATCATGCTCTAAAAGCATATAAGTGAAGCACTAGAACAACAACAAACTACTCCGAAAGATATAAGTGAAGATCAATGAGTAGTTGAATAATTATGCAACTATGTGAAGACTCTCTAACATTAATAATTTCAGATCTTGGTATTTTATTCAAACAGCAAGAAAAACAAAATAAAATAAGATGACGCTCCAAGCAAAACACATATCATGTGGCAAATAAAAATATAGCTCCAAGTAAAGTTACCGATGAACGAAGACGAAAGAGGGGATGCCTTCCGGGGCATCCCCAAGCTTAGCCTCTTGGTTGTCCTTGAATATTACCTTGGGGTGCTTTGGACATCCCCAAGCTTAGGCTCTTGCCACTCCTTATTCCATAGTCCATCGAATCTTTACCCAAAACTTGAAAACTTCACAACACAAAACTTAACAGAAACTCGTAAGCTCCGTTAGTATAAGAAAATAAATCACCACTAAGGTACTGTTGTGAACTCATTCCTTATTTATATTCGTGTAATATCTACTATATTCCAACTTCTCTATGGTTCATACCCTCCGATACTACTCATAGATTCATCAAAATAAGCAAACAACACATCGAAAACAGAATCTGTCAAAAACAGAACAGTCTGTAGTAATCTGGATCAAACGTATACTTCTGGAACTCATTAAATTCTCAAATAAATTTCTGGACATTAGGAATTTATCTATTAATCATCTTCAAAAAAATTAACTAAATAGCACTCTCCAATATAAAATGGCATCAATTCTCGTGAGCGCTAAAGTTTCTGTTTTTTACAGCATGATCGCAAAGACTTTCCCCAAGTCTTCCCAAAGGTTCTACTTGGCAAAAACACTAATTAAAAGCATAAAACCACATCTAAACAGAGGCTAGATGAATTATTTATTACTATACAGGAGCAAAAAGCAAGGAACAAAAATGAAGTTGGGTTGCCTCCCAACAAGCGCTATCGTTTAACGCCCCTAGCTAGGCATCATGATTTCAATGATGCTCACATAAAAGATTAGGATTGAAACATAAACAGAGCATCAGGAAGAATATGACCAACACATTTAAGTCTAACCCATTTCCTATGCATAGAGATTTTTTGAGCAAACAACTTATGGGAACAATAATCAACTAGCATAGGAAGGCAAAACAAACATAACATTAAAACTTTAAGCACATAGAGAGGAAACTTGATATTATTGCAATTCCTACAAGCTTATATTCCTCCCTCATAATAATTTTCAGTAGCATCATGAATGAATTCAACAATATAACCAGCACCTAAAGCATTCTTTTCATGATTTACAAGCATAGAAAATTTACTACTCTCCACATAAGCAAGATTCTTCTCATTCGGAATAGTGGAAGTATCACAAGAAACTCGAATACTATAAATTGTTTCCACATTAAAAGAGTAATGTACAAAAAAGGGTAATCACAATCATGACAAGTTTTATAAATATAATCATCACTACTTTTTATAGCATAAGTATCATCACAATAATCATCATAGGTAGGAGGCATGCTATCATCATTATAAATTTGCATATCAAAACTTGGGAGACTGAAAATATCGTCTATAGCTTCCCTAAGCTTGGGACAAACATTAATTGCAGCAAATATATTCTCAAAAACATCATCTTCATCAAACATAGCATCCCCAAGCTTGGGCCTTTTCATATCATAAGCATAACCACTCTCATCATTAATAGTATGGATAGCACCAATAGTATAGCAATTATCATATTCTTCCAAGCAAGTGCCAAAAAGATTTTCAAGATCATAAGAAGTATCATTATCTTCCACAATTATATTTTCATGAGGCACAATAGTAATATGAGCAGCATTATATGGGAGAGATATCTTTTTACCTCTCTTCCTTTTTCTTTTCTTCTTCTTCACCAGATCATGTGTGGGTTCAATCCTCTTTTTGGAGCTTCTTATTAATGAGATTGGTTGAATAGGAGGCTCCTCCTCGTTACCTAATTCATCATAAGAAATAATAGAAGGGTATTGGGAAGTCTCTTCCCTTTCGTTAGTATTCTCTTCATCCTCTATTTGTTTTGTTTTCTTTATGTAATTGGCAATATAAGGATTTTCAATGCAATTCGCCGCACAATACATATAAATTTCCTCTAGATCAAAACCAAGAAGTTTATAATGGGCAAATTCTGGAAGATAGTTAGTTATACGTTTCATTTCTTCATAACCCATAAGCAAACTAAGTTCAGTATGATGTGCAAGAGAAATCAAATCATCACAATTTTTGGAAACGATTAGATCATGAAACAATTTGCATCGGATGGTTAAATGACCACGTTCATTGCAAAGCTCACAAGTATGGCCAAGAAAATTTAAATTTTCAGCACAATCATCCAGCCTTTCTTGCAAAAATTTAGTTTCTAAGTACTTATGCCTCTTGCAATATCTACCTTCCCTATTTGGTGTGTACTTACAAACCCAATGCACACCACAAAAATTGACATGTTTATAGGATACATTTTCATCATAACTAGTGCAATCATCATTAGTACCATGGATATTCAAGGAGTTCATACTAACAACATTGAAATCATGCTCATCATTCAAAGATTTAGTGCCAAACATTTTAATGTAGTCTTCTTCTAACACTTTGGCACAATTTTCCTTTCCATCATACTCACGAAAGATATTAAAAATATGAAGCGTATGAGGTACACTCAATTCCATTTTTTATAGTTTTCTTTTATAGACTAAACTAGTGATAAAACAAGAAACTAAAAGACTCGATTGCAAGATCTAAAGATATACCTTCAAGCGCTAACCTCCCCGGCAACGGCGCCAGAAAAGAGCTTGATGTCTACTACACAACCTTCTTCTTGTAGACGTTATTGGGCCTTCAAGTGCAGAGGTTTGTAGGACAGTAGCAAATTCCCTCAAGTGGATGACCTAAGGTTTATCAATCCGTAGGAGGCGTAGGATGAAGATGGTCTCTCTCAAGCAACCCTGTAACCAAATAACAAAGAGTCTCTTGTCTCCCCAACACACCCAATACAATGGTAAATTGTATAGGTGCACTAGTTCGGCGAAGAGATGGTGATACAAGTGGTATATGGATGGTCGATAATAGTTTTTGTAATCTGAAACTATAAAAACAGCAAGGTAACGAATGATAAAAGTGAGCGTAAACGGTATTGCAATGCGTTGAAACAAGGCAAGAGAGTAGAGGGGGAGAAACATCATAAGATCCAACTATAATAGCAAAGCTCGCGATACATCAAGATCGTATCACCTCAAGAACACGAGAGAGAGAGAGAGAGAGAGATCAAACACATAGCTACTAGTACATACCCTCAGCCCCGAGGGAGAACTACTCCCTCCTCATCATGGAGAGCACCGGGATGATGAAGATGGCCACCAAAGAGGGATTCCCCCTTCGGCAGGGTGCCGGAACGGGTCTAGATTGGCTTTCGGTGGCTACGGAGGCTTCTGGCGGCGGAACTCCTGATCTATTGTGCTCCCCGATCGTTTTAGGGTATATGGATATATATAGGCAGAAGAAATAAATTAGGGGAGGCACGAGGGGCCCATGAATGTGGAGGGCGCGCCCAGGGGGGTGGGCGCGCCCCCTACCTTGTGGCTTCCTCATTGCTTTCTTGACGTGGACTCCAAGTCTCCTGGGTTGCTTTCCTTCCAAAAATAAGTTCCGTGAACTTTCACGTCAATTGGACTCTGTTTGATTTTCCCTTTGTGCGATACTCTAAAACAAGGTAAAAACAGAAACTGGCAGTGGGCTCTGGGTTAATAGGTTAGTCCCAAAAATCATATAAAATAGCATATAAATGCATATAAAACACCCAAGGTTGATAATATAATAGCATGGAACAATCAAAAATTATAGATATGTTGGAGATGTATCACACCTCTGGTTAATTCTTTCACCAGTATTGTTTACATATTCCAAAACGTGCTCCCGTGAAGTTTCGGGGCTTTTGGAGTTGTGCAGAATAGGTCTCTAATATTTGCTCCTTTTCCAGCCCAGAATTTGTGACGCCCCCGATTTGATCGTACACTAATCATACACGCAAATGTGTATGATCAAGATCAAGGACTCACAGGAAGATATCACAACACAACTCTAGACACAAATTTAAAATAATACAAGCTTTTTATTACAAGCCAGGGGCCTCGAGGGCTCGAATACATAAGCTCGAATACACAAGAGTCAGCGGAAGCATCAATATCTGAGAACAGACATAAGTTAAACAAGTTTGCCTTAAGAAGGCTAGCAAAAAACATCTACGATCGAAAAGGCAAGGCCTCCTGCCTGGGAGCCTCCTAACTACTCCAAGTTGTCAGCGGCCGCCATGTTGTAGTAGGCACCCTCGGGGTAGTAGTAATCATCAATGGTGTCGTCTGGCTCCTGGGATCCGTCATCTGGTCGCAATAATCGGGTATGGGGAAAAAGAGGTAGCAAAGCAACCGTGAGTACTCATCCAAAGTACTCGGAAGACTTACATCAGATCTAAACTAAGTATGCATCTGTATCAAACGAATGGGTTGTATCTGTGGACTAAACTGCAGAATGCCAGAAGAGAAGGGGAAATCCTAGCCTATCGAAGACTAGCATCTTCAAGCATCGTCAAGCATCCTGCAGCATATAGAAGAGTACAGATCAACATAAGGTAAAGTAGTAGCAGTGTTATCAACCTCGGCCAGAGATCCTTTCTCGACTCCCAGCGAGAAAGCAATCCCAAAGCCATACTATCCATTTCTCATTCACAATTCATTTCTCCTCACAAGTATCCAGTTCTAGTTGTATCGATCGGGATACAACTCCAAGTGTCTGTTACCGTAGGACAGGCTATCGATAGACGTTTTCTTCCCTGCAAGGGTGCACCAACTTACCCACCACGCTCGATTAACTCTGGCCAAACACACTTTCCTGGGTCATGCCCGGCCTCGGCCAAATAATACGCTGCAACCCGACCTAGGCTTAATAGAGAGGTCAACACGCCGGACTAGATCTATGCCCCCAGGGCTCATGGGCCATCTCCCCGGGAACTCCTGCATGTTGCGTACACGGCCAGTGAGTAGACCTAGCTACCTCATTCAAAAAGGCAGGTGCTTACTAGTCCAACCCGGCACGCATCGCTCAGTCGCTGACGTCTATTAAGCTTCGGCTGATGCATACGACGCGGAACGCCCATACAATGCCCACGTGATGGTTAGTGCTATCAGGCCAGAGGCCCCTTGGATCAAATATCCAAATCATAGTGGATTAGGAGCATGATGTAACGAGCAGAGACTCACGATCGATGTGACCCCGTCGCACCGTCTCGAGTACTTGCGGCAAGGGCTAAGAATGCCCGGCCACGCCTCGTAAGTATCTCGCGGGCACCTTCCAGGTCAACCTGACTCCACATCACTCGCTATTAAGCTCGCGTGGGTACCCCTCAGGGCCGACCCGTCTTTAGTAACATGGTTCAGTGTAAAGTCATAGTAACCATAGTAACTGTGTGTCTAACACCAAGGGGAAAACCCGAGGAATCACCCCCGGTGAATTCCACTCAATGTAATCATCAAGGTGAACGTAAGAGGATCCACCCTCGAGGTTCACACTTGAGGGGTTGCACGACAGAGCCGTAACGGAAGTGGTTAAGAAGGAAATCACCCTCGATGACCTCGATCGTATAGCTACACTACAAAGATCTCATCGGGAGTGATGTAAGAGGTTCCACCCTTGGCACTCGATGATAACCCTGCAGAGCCGTACAACTAGGGTGTGATGTGCGGTGTCGGGGCCTGGACGTCGATCACGTTGATCGAGTCATCGAACATAAAGTGGGGCAACTAGGACAAGACGGGGGGGTCACTGATGGATCTCTAACGAACCTATACTAAGTAGTTTAGGATAAGTAGGTAAGGTATGAAAGTAGGTAACAAAAACAGGCTATGCATCAGAGTAGGATCATACATAAAGCGGTAGCAGTTCTAATGCAAGCATGAGAGGGAAAGAAATGGCTGATATCGGAATGCTCAAGGGGGGTTTGCTTGCCTGGTTGCTCTGGAAAAGAGGGGTCGTCGGGGATGTAGTTGTACTCAGTCGCATCAACGTCTGTCTCGGGGTCTACCGGAGAAGAAGAGGGGGGAGAAACAGTAAGTACAAGGCAAACAAGCATCACAAAGTATAACAAGGCAAAACGCGGTGCCAGGGGTGACCTAACGCAGTACTAGGTGATACTAGCGAAGGGGGGAAACATCCGGGAAAGTCTTCCCAGAGTTAGGCATTTTAGGACTGATGAAACGGAGGGGAAAGGTTGCATGTTGCTATGATAGGGGCATGTGGCGGACGAACGGAGCGCGTATTCGGATTCGTCTTGTCGTTCTGAGCAACTTTCATGAACAAATTATTTTCATCTGACATACAGTTTATTTTATAAGATTTTTCAAAGTTTTAAAACATTTCCGGCATTAACAGAATTAATTTAAAAGGTAAAAGCAATTACTGTGTCAGCATGATGTCATTAGTCAACAGTCTGTTTTACTGGTCAAACTAGCACGTGGGTCCCGGTTGTCATTAACTAACACTAATTAACAATTTAATTAGTTAATAAGTTAATTAGGTTAATTAACATGATTAATTAAGTTAATTAATTAATTTTTAATTTTCATTATTTTATTAATTCTTTTTTTAGAGGGCACTGGGGCCCCACGGTCAGTGGCTGTGGGGTGGGGATTAGCTTAGCGCTAACCACCTAGTCAGTGGTCGGGGCACACCGGCGCGGGCCGACCTCACTAGGGAGGCCTCCGGGCGCATGGCACGGCGAGGGCATGGCTGGCAGCGGCCGAGCCATGGGCTAGCACGGGCAGGGGCGGCAGCAACCACCGCCGATGGCCACTGCGAGTGAGGGGGAGCGAAGCGAGCGAGAAGGGGCGGTCGAGGCGCAACTGCCGACGAGTGGCGGCTGTAGAGGAACGCGGCGGCATGGCGCCGGCGCGGCTGAGTGCAGCGGCAAGGAAAGCAGGGCAGTAGTAGGACAAGGGCGGAGGCGGACACGGCGAGCGGCAGCCGATGCGGGCGCGGCTGCAGTGGCGCACGGCGGGGCGCGTCGAGCGCGACAGGGAGCGCGTGCTGGAGTGGTACAGGGCGCGACGACGGGAGGAAAAGAAAAGGCGGAGGCCGGGGGCCTCATCGGCGATGGAGGGAAGCGGGGGCGGCGAGGATCGAGGTCGGCCGACGATGGAGAGGCGGGGACGAGGATGAGGCAACGCGGGGAGGCTCTGGCGAGCAGTGTCGAGGTGGTGGGGCGCGGTCGTCGGGGCGGCGCCAAGGGCGGCGGTATCCAGGCGGCGTCGATGAGGTGACGCCGACGTGGTAGCGCCGGGGAAGGGCGGTGGCGGTGTTCCGGTGAGGTGGCCCCGGGCGGCGGCGATGGGCGGCGCTGGGCGGGCGTTGGGGTTTGCCCGATCCCGTTCTGGATCAGGAGGGAGAGGGGAAGGAGCGAGGGGATCGTGGGGGTAGCGGTTAGGGTTTCTGTCGGGTGGGGGATAAGATGGGAGCAGGGTGGGCCGGCTGGGCGATGGTGCGGGCCGGCCTGGTGGCCTAGTGGATGTGGGCCGAGGCCCAAAGGGGACACGGGGCTTTCTCTCTCTTCTCTGACTTTTCCCTTTCCCTTTTCTTTTACTGCATTGCCATTTTCTTTCTGTTTGCAAATTGTTTGGCCACCAAAACATTTTTGAAAAATGTCCAATCTGGCCAAATAATTATGATGCAATATACTGCACTGCCACATCAAGTTTGGAAGCAATATAATTCCATTTTGAATTTTTACATTGCATTAAAAGAGTCGAAAAGGTGATGTTGGCTCTGTTTTTTCAAGATGATTGAGTCATCCAGGTACTTTAGATGATGTTGCTACCCTGGACATAATTCACAAAGGATTATTTACAAAATTATGAACTTTTTAGTTCCTGGATTTGGACAACTTATATTTCACCTCATATTTGAATTTCAATTTGAGTTGGAATTTGAAATGAGATATGATTCCAATGTGATCAAGCACTGTTCAGTAAAATGATTAGCTTAATCATAGAGGGTTACTGTAGCATGACACTGGGGTGTTACAAATCTCCTCCACTACAAGAAATCTCGTCCCGAGATTTAAGTGGGGAAGTAAAGAGTAACTTCGGGAGAACTGACCCTTATAGTGTTAATTATCTGGTGAACAATTCAGGGAAAGAGGCAGAAGTATCTCTCGAGTTGAAACTTAATAAAACATCGAGAGCAACGTATGAAGGTACAATAGGAAGTTTCAACCGAATGGACAAACGATTGATACCTAAACAGAGTGTGAGAAAGGGGTTAAGAGCATCTGGAATAGATCATCTCTCGGAAGGTGGCTCGTGACATGATATGAAGCCAAATGCAAGAATACTTTGGAATCAAAGATATACAGGAGAGTTAGATTTCGATCCAGTGGTACTGTGGGTTATGGGCCCACCATGTGGGTTAAAAGCAAGAAGGCGCTAACATTTTGCACGGTCATGATGGCAAGGCAGGTCAGAGGATAGTCGGTCAATTATGTCGGCGACAACATCGGTACCAAGGGTGAGGGACGAAGAGAACCATTTTTCCTGCTCGTTGAACGAGGCAGGCCATTAGGCAAAGTTCTCGTCCATCGGTGGCTACCAGAATGTCATCAACAATAGTAACAGGGTCTTACTGACAGAGTGATACAACGAGGTGTTTACATAAGCAAGGAAATATTACTGCTTATATAATATAGATCACAATAAGGTTTAAACAAACCAATGGAAAGGAAAATGTAATTGTCAGATTAAACAGAACAATGGAAAGGAAAATGTGTTTAAACACATACTTCAGGGGTATATCCTTCCCAAGGACAAGCAGAGCATGGTATCCATGACAGGATAGAAGTATAAAACCATTTAGGTAAGGGGAAAGAAATTTTATGACATTACCCATACAACGGTGTTTGGATAATTGATAAAGAAGATTTAGTATCGTGCTTTAAATGTTCCTATTGGAGATTGGATTACCACAGACATGCTTCGAGATAGCATTGACATGGTTTCAAGCAAAGGCCAGACTTTGGATACACCAAGGATCCATCGGAAACAACTTAGAAAATAAGTCATACAATTTTAGCAGGGAAAAGATGAGGGTGTGGCCGACGGGCTTAGTAGCAATCCATCGACATGTCAAAAAGGATGTATTCCCAAAATTAATATGATCAAGGTTGTGTTGGGGGGAGACAAGAATGTTATTGATGCTGACACAAGTCATCGAGAGGCAAGGATGGTATTTCTAGCCATGAATTTAATTGACATCTCTGAAGAAGCCAAAGTGTTGACGGTGATCAAGACAATTTTTTTCGAGAGACTCTAAGAAGATGCCACCGAGCAGAAAAGGAAGGATGAAGTGAAAGGCTATGAGAACCACGGATTCGACACAAGCTCAAAGTCAAGCTTGTTGTTCGAGGTGAAATGATAAGATGAGGAAGATCGACGTAAGCTTAGCTCATCGTCGGAAGTTGCTCCGGGCATAAGGACCAGGTAGCACAGTTAAAAAGTTGACAAGATAAAAATATAGCCGATCAGGCTAGGAATGATGTGATGGGGCATAAAGCTCCCCAGTATCAAGTACTAGGTGCAATGCTAGAAGGTAAATCAGAGTAGAGGTTCGGCAGGGCAAATGAGTTGTAGAGGATAAGTAATTTAACTTGCCCAGTAAATGGGGTCAGGGAGGAAATATGGTCAGGACCATAACTGCAAGGGATCCAATTTACGATACCGGAAGAATTATTCAAATGATTAAATATCCTTGCAAGAAGCTTTCATGATAAGTTCCACACGATGTCCGTGGGCATGAACACAAAGGTTCAGGGTCGACTCCCACTTCTACAATGCATAACCTTTCATTTTATTTCTCGCTCTTGATGAAGTTGTAGTATTGAAATTTTATCTGACGAAAACCAGTAGAGTATAACCCGCATAACTTCTGAGTTCACACAGATTAGGGAAGGCATAGGTTCAACCCATCGGGGCATCTTAGGAACATATATCATAAATTCCAAGAATAAATAACACAAGCTCGGTAGTAGAGCATGCTTGAGAAAGCGGAGGATACAATTTACCAAAAGCATTATGTATCCGAGGAAAGGCTCACAAGCTTATTGATATGAAGGACGTTGTCGGAAAAAATCCAAAAAAGGGGGTTTGGTGGTCCACAAGGGATCTGATGTGAGCATCGGTACTCAACTAGAGGAAGAAAGAATGCAAGGAGATCATATTATAGAAATAACTGACTAACTCAAAGCTCAAATGCAAAGGAGTTATGAATTCCAAGACAAGGGATCAGAAGCAATGCTCTGATTAGGGATGGATAGGTAGAATAGCCTTAGGGGTACAATCAATGGCGATTTGATTGATCGAGATTCAGCACATGTTAAATTGACGTCTGAGCCGGAAGGATAAATTCTAGGATCTGATTGAGGATTGCGAGCATTCGCAACATATTGTATCAACGGACTCAAAATGATAATGACAAAGGCTGACAATAAGATTACTAGACTTATGGTATTAACCATAATGCAAGCAAGAAAGAAATTCAAGAACAATAGGCTGTTGAGGATTTTAACAAGAACGAATGGTATTACGAAGACTTTTGTGAAGTACATGAATCAACAGAGGATGAGCAGATACTCGATAGGTGCACAAAGTTATTCGTAGGGGTATTCAGATGACAAGGAACTGCAAGTCAGTAAGCTCAAAGGTTCTCGAAAAAAGGAGAGCAGTTCAAGGCATCTTGTAATAACAAGATCAATGGGATAGAATGTAAGATTGGCAAGTGTGTGTAGTTATCCATAAGGATATTTCGGTGGTAGGGAATTGCAAAGGCAACAGGCACAAAGTCTCGAGAGAATATCGTAGAGTATCTTCGAAATCTTATGATGCAGCAGGTGATCATCTGAAATAAGGGGCTCTCCGGGCAGATGTGATCACGAGATCCTAATGTTCGAGTTAGTAAAACCATTTAACCCAAATAGAAGAGAGATCAGAGTCCCAGAGTATAGACGAGGAATAAAAGATCCTAATACCACCCAATGGCAACGTGGGCCCGTAAGACACATAGCCATGTTAGTAAAAGTTTTGTAGTGACTAGACTCGACTTCGGCCAAGGAGTTGGAAAAGGGGGCTACCTACAGGCAGTTGGCTCTGATACCAACTTGTGACGCCCCCGATTTGACCGTATACTAATCATACACGCAAATGTGTACGATCAAGATCAAGGACTCACGGGAAGATATCACAACACAACTCTAGACACAAATTTAAAATAATACAAGCTTTATATTACAAGCTAGGAGCCTCGAGGGCTCGAATACATAAGCTCGAATACACAAGAGTTAGCGGAAGCATCAATATCTGAGAACAGACATAAGTTAAACAATTTTGCCTTAAGAAGGCTAGCATAAAAAAACATCTATGATCGAAAAGGCAAGGCCTCCTGCCTGGGAGCCTCCTAACTACTCCAAGTCGTCAGCGGCCGTCACGTTGTAGTAGGCACCCTCGGGGTAGTAGTAATCATCAGTGGTGTTGTCTGGCTCCTGGGATCCGTCATGTGGTCGCAACAATCGGGTATGGGGAAAAAGAGGTAGCAAAGCAACCGTGAGTACTCATCCAAAGTACTCGCAAGAATTACATCAGATCTAAACTAAGTATGCATCTGTATCAAGCGAATGGGTTGTATCTGTGGGCTAAACTACAGAATGCCAGAAGAGAAGGGGAAAGCCTAGCCTATCGAAGACTAGCATCTTTAAGCATCGTCAAGCATCTTGCAGCATATAGAAGAGTACAGATCAACATAAGGTAAAGTAGTAGCAGTGTTATCAACCTCGGCCAGAGATCCTTTCTCGACTCCCAGCGAGAAAGCAATCCCAGAGCCATACTATCCATTTCTCGTTCACAATTTATTTCTCCTCACAAGTATCCAGTTCTAGTTGTATCGATCGGGATACAACTCCAAGTGTCCGTTACCGTAGGACAGGCTATCGATAGATGTTTTCTTCCCTATAGGGGTTCTCCAACTTACCCACCACGCTCGATTAACTCTGACCGGACACACATTCCTGGGTCATGCCCGGCCTCGGCCAAACAATACGCCGCAACCCGACCTAGGCTTAATAGAGAGGTCAACATGCCAGACTAGACCTATGCCCCCAGGGGTCATGGGCCATCTCCCCGGGAACTCCTACACGTTGTGTACGCGGCCGGTGAGCAGACCTAGCTACCTCCTTCAAAAAGGCAGGTGCTTACCAGTCCAACCCGGCGCGCGCCACTCAGTCGCTGGCGTCTATTAAGCTTTGGCTGATGCATACAACGCAGAACGCTCATACAATGCCCACGTGATGGTTAGTGCTATCAGGCCAGAGGCCCCTCTGATCAAATATCCAAATCATAGTGGATTAGGAGCACGCGGTAACGAGCAAAGACTCACGATCGATGTGACCCCGTCGCCCCGTCTTGAGTACTTGCGGCAAGGGCTAAGAATGCCCGGCCACGCCTCGTAAGTATCTAGCGGGCACCTTCCAGGTCAACCCGACTCCACATCACTCGCTATTAAGCTCGCACGGGTACCCCTCAGGGCCGACCCGTCTTTAGTAACATGGTTCAGTGTAAAGTCATAGTAACCATAGTAACTGTGTGTCTAACACCAAGGGGAAAACCCGAGGAATCACCCCCGGTGAATTCCACTCGATGTAATCATTAAGGTGAACGTAAGAGGATCCACCCTCGAGGTTCACACTTGAGGGGTTGCACGACAAAGCCGTAACAGAAGTGGTTAAGGAGGAAATCACCCTCGATGACCTCGACCGTATAGCTACACTACAGAGATCTCATCAGGAGTGATGTAAGAGGTTCCACTCTCGGCACTCGATGGTAACTCTGCAGAGCCGTACAACTAGGGGGGTGATGTGCGGTGTCGGGGCCTGGACATCGATCATGTTGATCGAGTCATCGAACATAAAGCGGGGCAACTGGGACAAGGTGTGGGGGTCACTGATGGATCTCTAACGAATCTATACTAAGCAGTTTAGGATAAGCAGGTAAGGTATGAAAGCAAGTAACAAAAACAGGCTATGCATCAGAGTAGGATCATACATAAAGCGGTAGCAGTTCTAATGCAAGCATGAGAAGGAAAGAAATGGGCGATATCGGAATGCTCAAGGGGGGTTTGCTTGCATGGTTGCTCTGGCAAGGAGGGGTCGTCGGGGATGTAGTCGTACTCGGTCGCATCAACGTCGGTCTCGGGGTCTACCGGAGAAGAAGAGGGGGGAGAAACTGTAAATACGGGGCAAACAAGCATCACAAAATATAACAAGGCAAAACGCGGTGCCAGGGTGACCTAACGCAGTACTAGGCGATACTGGCGAAGGGGGGAAACATCCGGAAAAGTTTTCTTGGAGTTAGGCATTTTCGGATAGATGAAACGGATGGGAAAAGTTGCATGTTCGCTATGATAGGGGGCATGTGGTGGACGAACGGAGCAAGTATTCAGATTCGTCTCGTCGTTCTGAGCAACTTTCATGTACAAATTATTTTCATCCGACGTACGGTTTATTTTATAAGATTTTTCAAAGTTTTAAAACATTTCCGAAATAAACAGAATTAATTTAAAAGGTAAAAGCAATTACTGTGTCAGCATGATGTCATTAGTCAACAGTCTGTTTGACTGGTCAAACTAGCACGTGGGTCCCGGTTGTCATTGACTAACACTAATTAACAGTTTAATTAGTTAATAATTTAATTAGGTTAATTAAAAGGATTAATTAAGTTAATTAATTAATTTTAATTATTTCATTAATTCTTTTTTACAGGGCGCTGGGGCCCCACGGTCAGTGGCTGTGGGGTGGGGATTAGCTTAGCGCTAACCACTCAGTTAGTGGTCGGGGCACACCGGCGTGGGCCGACCTCACTAGGGAGGCCGCCGGGCGCATGGCACGGCGAGGGCATGGCTGGCAGCGGCCGAGCCATGGGCTAGCACGGGTGGGGGTGGCAGCAACCGCCGCCGACGGCCACTGCGAGCGAGGGGGAGCGAAGCGAGCGAGGAGGGGCGGTCGGGGCGCAACTGCCAACGAGCGGGGGCTGTAGAGGAACGCGATGGCATGGCGCCGGCGCGGCTGAGTGCAGCTGCGGGGGAAGCAGGGCAGCAGCAGGACAAGGGCGGAGGCGGACACGGCGAGCGGCAGCCGATGCGGGCGCGGCTGCAGTGGCGCACGGCGGGGCACGTCGAGCGCGGCAGGGAGCGCGTGCGGGAGCGGTACAGGGCGTGACGACGGGAGGAAAAGGAAAGGCGCAGGCCGGGAGCCTCACCGGCGATGGAGGGAAGCGGGGGCAGCGAGGCTCGAGGTCGGCCGACGATGGAGAGGCGGGGACAATGACGAGGCAACGCGGGGAGGCTCCGGTGAGCGGTGTCGAGGTGGCGGGGCGCGGTCGTCGGGGCGGCGCCAACCGCCAAGGGCGGCGGCGTCCAGGCGGTGTCGGCGAGGTGGCGCCGACGTGGTAGCGCCGGGGAAGGGCGGTGGCGGTGGTCCGGCGAGGTGGCCCCAGGCGGCGGCGATGGGCGACGCTGGGCGGGCGTTGGGGTTTGCCCGATCCCGTTCTGGATCGAAAGGGAGAGGGGAAGGAGCGAGGGGATCGTGGGGGTAGCGGTTAGGGTTTCTGTCAGGTGGGGGATAAGATGGGAGCGGGGTGGGCCACTGGGCGATGGTGCGCGCCGGCCTGGTGGCCTAGTGGATGTGGGCCGAGGCCCAAAGGGGACACGGGGCTTTCTCTCTCTCTTCTCTGACTTTTCCCTTTTCCTTTTCTTTTACTGCATTGCCATTTTCTTTCTGTTTGCAAATTGTTTGGCCACCAAAACATTTTTGAAAAATGTCCAATCTGGACAACTAATTATGATGCAATATACTGCAATGCCATATCAAGTTTGGAAGCAATATAATTCCATTTTTAATTTTTTGCATTGCATTAAAAGAGTCAAAAAGGTGATGTTGGCTCTGTTTTCAAGATGATAGAGTCATCCAGGTACTTTAGATGATGTTTCTACCCTGAACATAATTCACAAAGGATTATTTACAAAATTATGAACTTTTTAGTTCCTGCATTTGGACAACTTATATTTCTCCTCATATTTGAATTTCAATTTGAGTTGGAATTTGGAATGAGATATGATTCCAATGTGATCAAGCACTGTTTAGTAAAATGATTAGCTTAATCAAATAGGGTTACTGTAGCATGACACTGAGGGTGTCACAGAATTCCAGCTGCCGGCATTCTCCCTCTTCATGTAAACCTTGTAAAAGAAGAGAGAAAAGGCATAAGTATTATGACATAATGTGTAGTACCAGCCCATAATGCAATAAATATCGACATAAAAGCATGATGCAAAATGGACGTATCAACTCCCCCAAGCTTAGACCTCGCTTGTCCTCAAGCGAAAGCCGATAACAAAAAATATGTCCACATGTTTAGAGATAGAGGTGTCGATAAAACAAAATACGGACATGAGGGCATCATGATCATTCTTAGAATAGCAATATATATATATATATATATATATATATATATATATATATATATATATATATATATATATATATATTGTCATATGGTTTCTTATGCTAAAGTAACAATTCATTCATAATTTCAAGTATGAATCAGAAACTTCATTGAAAACTAACAAACTATAATCTCAATCATTGAAGCAATTGTAATTTATCATAACATCGGAAAGAGTCAATATAAGAGCTTTTCAGCAAGTCCACATACTCAACTATCATTTAGTCTTTCACAATTGCTAACACTCACGCAATATTTATGGGTATGAAGTTTTAATCGGACACAGAGAAAGATAGGGGCTTATAGTTTTGCCTCCCAACCTTTTACCTCAAGGGTAATGTCAACAATAATAGTTCATGAAAACTCACATCCAATTAGCTATATATATCAGGATCTTTCCAACACACAGTGCTTGCCAAAGGATAAAATATAAAAAAGGAACGGTGAAAATCACAATGACTCTTGTATAAAGTATAAAACAAGGATAAAAGATAGGTCCTTCGCAGAGGGAAGCAGAGGTTGTCATGTGCTTTTATGGTTGGATGCACGAAATCTTAATGCAAAAGAACGTCACTTTATATTGCCACTTGTGATATGGACCTTTATTATGCAGTTTGTCGCTTTTATTTCTTCCACATCACAAGATCGTATAAAGCTTATTTTCTCCACACTAATAAACCATACATATTTAGAGAGCAATTTTTATTGCTTGCAGCAATGACAACTTACTTGAAGGATCTTACTCAATCCATAGGTAGATATGGTGGACTCTCATGGCAAAACTGGGTTTAAGGATATTTGGAAGCACAAGTAGTATCTCTACTTGGTGCAAAGAATTTGGCTAGCATGAGGAGGAAAGGCAAGCTCAACATGCTGGATGATCCATGACAATGTAATTTATTTCGGATGTAAGAAAACATAACCCATTACGTTGTCTTCCTTGTCCAACATCAACTTTTTAGCATGTCATATTTTAATGAGTGCTCACAATCATAAAAGATGTCCAAGATAGTATATTTATATGTGAAAACATCTCTTTCTTTATTACTTCCTATTAATTGCAACGATGACCAAAACTATGTTTGTCAAATCTCAACAACTTTTATTCATCATACTCTTTATATGTGAAGTCATTACTCTCCATAAGATCCATATGATCTCTTTAGTTCTTTTTATTCTTTCTTTTATTCCCTCAAGATCATAGTAAGATAATTAATGCCCTTGACTCGAAACTAATCTTTATTATATATAGCTCACGGACTCGATTACATAGAAGGATCATAAAGCAAACTCAAAACTAAATCATACTAAAACTTTATTCTACTAGATCAAAATATTACTAAAAGGATCGAACTAAGAAAAACGGTAAAGATAGGAGTGTGATGGTGATACGATACCGGGGCACTCCCCCAAGCTTGGCAGTTGCCAAGAGGAGTACCCATACCCATGTGTTTTGACTCTTTCTTCGGAGGTGAAGGAGATGGTGATGATGATGATGACAATTGTGCCTCCAGCTTTTTCATATTGTAATTGAGAAGAGCGATCTCCTCCTATAAATCATCGACCTCCGATTCCAGCTTCAAGATCTTGTCACATAAATATCCTTTGCTTTTCTGTCAAAATTGAGAAGGAATAGATCAGTTGTTAGACAGTTTAGCCCTCTTAGGGAGACTAGACTTCTTGAAATTCACGTGCATATCCCCAGGTTGAGGTAGAGGAACATCCTCCTCCTCCAAACTTGAATAACTGATCCTTCTTAAATGAGCATCCTCCTCATCATCCATAGTTCGGTCACAAGGAGATAGGTCCCCATAGGTCTTTGGGTCAACAATGAGGTGTGAGACATAGCTCTCTCCATCAGAGTCTTGGGATGACATCTTTGCTCTAAATCTGCAACTGAAACAACTCGAAACAAAAACATAGGATATTTGCATGGTACGGTGTTCAAAACCTTCGGGAGATTATATAATGAATTTTTACCGACCAAAAGAAGTATCATGCAAGAAAACGGAGTCTGAAGGGCACACGAGGTGCCCACGAGGCAGGGGCGCGCCCAGGGGGGTAGGGCGCGCCCTCCACTCTCGTGGAAGCCTCATGTCCTTCCTGGACTGCTTCTTATTTTCCTATTTTCTTAAATATTCCAAAACGGAGAAAAATTGCCATTAGAATTGTTTTGGAGTCGGTTTACTTACCGTACCACATACCTATTCCTTTTCGGAGTCTGAAACATTCTGGAAAGTATCCTTTATGTATTCCTTCGGGGTTACGGTTTCAATAACATTAGTTTCAACATTTATAGGATTACCTGAGATATAATGTTTGATTCTTTGACTGTTCACCACCCTTGGATTTGTGCCTTCGAAGTTGTTGATTTTTATGGCACCGGAACGACAGACCTCCTCGATAACATAGGGGCCTTCCCATTTAGAGAGAAGTTTCCCTGCAAAAAATCTTAAACGAGAGTTGTATAGCAATACATAATCACCTACATTAAACTCACGCTTTTGTATCCTATTGTCATGCCATCTTTTAACCTTTTCTTTAAACAGTTTGGCATTTTCATAAGCCTGGGTTCTCCATTCATCAAGTGAGCTAATGTCAAAAAGCCTCTTCTCACCGGCGAGTTTGAAATCATAATTGAGCTCTTTAATGGCCCAATATGCCTTATGTTCTAGTTTGAGAGGTAAGTGACATGCTTTTCCATAAATCATTTTATACGGAGACACACCCATAGGATTTTTATATGCAGTTCTATAAGCCCATAATGCATTCTTTCTAGATCTATTAACGGTCTTTTGCAAAATTAACTTAAGCTCTCTATTGCTTAGTTCTACTTGACCACTACACTATGGATGATATGGAGATGCAATTCTATGATTAACATCATACTTAGCAAGCATTTTACGAAAAGCACCATGAATAAAATGTGAACCACCATCAGTCATTGAGTATCTAGGGACTCCAAACCTCGGAAAAATAACTTCTTTAAGCATCTTAATAGAGGTGTTATGATCAGCACTACTAGTTGGAATAGCTTCTACCCACTTAGTAACGTAATCAACAGCAACTAAAATATGTGTATACCCATTAGAGGAAGGAAACGGTCCCATATAATCAAAGCCCCAAACATCAAATGGTCCAATAACAAGTGAATAATTCATAGGCATTTCTTGACGTCTAGTAATATTACCAATTCTTTGACATTCATCACAAGACAGGACAAACTTACAGGCATCCTTGAAGAGAGTAGGCCAATAAAAACTGGATTACAATACCTTATGTGCAGTTCTATCTCCAGCATGGTGTCCTCCATAAGCCTCGGAGTGACACTTGCATAGGATCTTTTCTTGTTCATGCTTAGGTACACAACGTCTAATAACAACATCTACTCCTTCTTTATAAAGGTGTGGGTCATCCCAGAAGTAATGTCTTAAATCGTAGAAAAACTTTTTCTTTTGTTGGTATGTGAAACTAGGTGGTATAAATTTAGCAACAATGTAATTAGCATAATCAGCATACCATGGAGTAGTACGAGAAGCATTTATGACAACTAATTGTTCATCAAGAAAGGTATGATCAATAGGTAGTGGGTCATCAAGAACATTCTATAACCTAGACAAATTGTCTGCAACGGGGTTCTTAGCTCCCTTTCTATAAATAATATGCAAATCAAATTCTTGTAGCAAGAGAACCCATCTAATAAGTCTAGGTTTAGCATCTTTCTTTTCCATAAGATATTTAATAGCAGCATGATCAGTGTGAATAGTTACTTTAGAATCAACAATATAAGGTCTGAACTTGTCACAAGCAAATAGAACTACTAAAAATTATTTTTCAGTAGTAGCATAATTTCTTTGGGCACTGTCTAGAGTTTTACTAGCATATTGGATAACATTTAATTTCTTATCAACTCTTTGTCCTAGAACAGCACCTACAACATAATCACTAGCATCACACATAATTTCAAATGGTAAATTCCAATCAGGAGGCTGAACAATGGGTGCAGAAATCAAGGCTTTCTTAAGTATTTCAAATTCTTCTACACAATCATCATCAAAGACAAAAGGAACATCTTTTTGTAAGAGATTAGTCAGAGGCCTGGAATTTTTTTTAAAATCCTTTAATGAACCTCCTATAAAAACTGGCATGACCAAGGAAACTTCTTATACCTTTAATGTCCTTAGGACACGACATATTTTCAATAGCATCAACTTTAGCTTTATCAACTTCAATACCTCTTTCATAAATTTTATGCCCCAAGGCAATATCTTCATTAACCATAAAGTGGCACTTCTCCCAATTCAAGACAAGATTAATTTCTTCACATCTCTGCAAAAATCGATCAAGGTTGCTTAAGCAATCATCAAAAGAAGTTCCATATACGGAGAAATCATCCATGAAACCTCAACAATCTTTTCACAAAAGTCAGAGAATATAGCAGTCATACATCTTTGAAAGGTAGCAGGTGCATTGCATAAACCAAAAGGCATACGTCTATAAGCAAAGGTACCGAAAGGGCAAGTTAAAGTTGTATTTTCTTGATCCTCTTTTGACACGGGTACTTGAGAAAAACCAGAATAACCATCTAGAAAGCAAAAATGTGTATGTGTGGATAATCTTTCAAGCATTTGATCAATAAAAGGTAAAGGGTAATTATCCTTTTAGTAGCTTTATTTAATTTGCAAAAATCAATTACCATTCTATAACTTGTAACAATTCTTTGTGGGATCAATTCATCTTTATCATTATGAACAACAGTAATATCTCCCTTCTTAGGGACACAATGGACAGGACTTACCCATTGACTATCAGCAACGGGATAAATTATACCTGCCTCTAGAAGCTTTAGTATTTCTTTTCTTACCACTTCTTTCATCTTAGGATTTAACCGTCATTGGTGATCAACAACCAGTTTCACATCTTTCTCCAATTTTATTTTGTGCTGGCATAGAGTGGGACTAATGCCCTTAAGATCATCAAGAGTATATCCAATAGCAGGACGGTGCTTCTTCAGAGTTTTCAATCATTTCTTTTCTTCATGCTCTAAAAGGTTAGCACTTATAATAACAGGATATATATTTTTATCATCAAGATAAGCATATTTAAGAGTATCAGGTAATGGTTTAAGCTCAAACACGGGATCACCCTTGGGTGGAGGAGGATCCCCTAGGATTTTAACAGGCAAGTTGTGTTTCAAAATAGGTCCCTGTTTAAAGAATACTTCTTCTATTTCCCTTCATTCATTCATAAACATATCATTTTCATGGTCTAGCAAATATTGTTCTAAAGGATCAGTAGGAGGACGGCAATAGAAGCAAGACCAATAATTTCATATTTACTAGGCAATTCTTTATCATGGGGTTGTCTACGAAATTTAGAAAAATTAAAATCATGAGACATATCCCCTAAACCAACAGAAACAATATCCTTGACTGGTGGTGACATGGGCGGGCCCTCTACTTTATTTGCTGAATCCAATCGATCATGGGCGGCCCTCTTCGTTCACAGTCACGATATTCAAGAAGGGTCTACCAAATATGATAGGACAAAAGTCATCTTGTGGGGAACCAAGAACAAGAAAATCACCAGGATATTTAGCTTTCCCACACAAGACTTCAACATCTCTAACAATCCCAATCGATGAAATAGTATCTCTATTGGCAAGCTTAATTGTAACATCAATGCCTTCTATCTGAGCAGGTGCAATATCATGCATAATTTCTTCATATAAAGAATGAGGTATTGCACTCGCACTAGCACCCATATCACATAAGCAATGATAGCAATGATCTCCTATTTTAACAGAAATAACAGGCATGCCTACAACAGGTCTATGTTTCTTTTTAGTATCGGGTCTAGCAATTCTAGCAGCTTCATCACAGAGGTAAATAATATGCCCATCAATATTATTGACCAAGAGATCCTTAACCATAGCAATACTAGGTTCAACTTTAATTTGCTTAGAGGGTTTGGGTGTTCTAATGTTACTTTTGTTGACCACAGTTGAAGCTTTAGCATGATCCTTTATTCTAGTAGGGAAAGGTGGTTTCTCAATATAAGCGGTAGGAACAATAGGATCAACATTATAAGTGATAGTCTTTTCTTCAACTTTAATAGGTTCAACTACTTTTACTTCAATGGGAAGATGATATTTAATCCACTTCTCCTTAGGGAGATCAACATGAGTAGCAAATGATTCACAGAAAGAAGCTACTATCTCAGAGTCAAGTCCATATTTAGTGCTAAATTCATGAAAAGCATCGGTGTCCATAAAAGATTTAACACAATCAAACTTAGGTGTTATACCTGAATCCTTACCTTCGTCGAGATCCCAATCTTCAAAGTTGTGTTTAATTCTTTCCAATAAATCCCATTTGAATTCAATAGTCTTCATCATAAAATAGCCAGTACAAGAAGTATCGAGCATGGAGCGATTGTTGAGAGAAAGCCGAGCATAAAAATTTTGAATAATAATTTCTCTTGAGAGCTCATGATTCGGGCATTAATATAACATTGACTTAAGCCTCCTCAAGCTTGAGCGATACTTTCTCCTTCGCGAGGCCAAAAATTATATATATAATTACGATCACGATGAACCAGATGCATAGGATAAAACTTCTGATGAAATTCCAATTTCAATCGGTTGTAGTTCCATGATCCCATATCTTCACATAGCCTAAACCATGCCAATGCCTTTCCCTTCAGAGACAAAGGGAAGACCTTCTTCTTGATAACATCCTCGGGCATACCTGCAAGCTTAAATAATCCACAAACTTCATCCACATAGATTAAGTGCAAATCGGGATGTAATGTTCCATCACCTGCGAAAGGATTAGCTAGCGGTTTCTCTATCATACCCGAAGGATTTCAAAGTAAACATTTTTAGTAGGTTCAGTAGGTTGAGGAGCAACTCTTTGCTCTACTGGTTGGGGTGAAGATACCCCGAACAAGCCCCTCAAAGGATTATGTTCCATAGTAACAAGTGACAGTAAATTTCAGCACACTATATAAATTTTTCCTTACCAAATTCCACCTACCAAAGGCGCTTCACTCCCCGGCAACGGTGCCAGAAAAGAGTCTTGATGACCCACAATTATAGGGGATCTATCATAGTCCTTTCGATATGTAAGAGTGTCAAACCAAACAAGGAGCGGAAGGAAATGATAAGCAGTTTTCAGTAAGGTATTCTCTGCAAGCAATCTAAATTATCGGTAATGGATAGTTTTGTGATAAGGTAATTTGTAATAGGTAACAAGTAACAAAAGTAAATAAGGTGCAGCAAGATGGCCCAATCCTTTTTGTAGCAAAGGACAAGTCTGGACAAACTCTTATAGAAAAGGAAAACGCTCCCGAGGACACAAGGAAATTATCGTCAAGCTAGTTTTCATCACGCTCATATGACTCGCGTTCGTTACTTTGATGATTTGATATGTGGGTGGACTGGTGCTTGGGCACTGCCCTTCCTTGTACAAGCATACTACTTATGATTAACCCCTCTTGCAAGCATCCGCAAGTACAAAAGAAGTATTAAGGTAAACCTAACCATAGCATGAAACATATGGATCCAAATCAGCCCCTTACGAAGCAACGCACAAACTAGGGTTTAAGCTTCTGTCACTCTAGCAACCCATCATCTACTCATTACATCCCAATGCCTTCCCCTAGGCCCAAACAATGGTGAAGTTTCATGTAGTCTATGTTCAAATAACACCACTAGAGGAAAGACAACATACATCTCATCAAAATATCGAAGGAATACCAGATTCACATGACTACTTATAGCAAGACTTCTCCCATGTCCTCAGGAACAAACGTAACTACTCACAAATCATATTCATGTTCATAATCATAGGGGTATTTATTGCATAAAGGATCTGAATATATGATCTTCCACCAAATGAACCAACTAGCATCAACTACAAGGAGTAATCAACACTACTAGCAACCCACAGGTACCACTGAGGTTTTGGGACAAAGATTGGATACAAGAGATGAGCTAGGGTTTTAGAGGAGATGGTGCTAGTGAACATGTTGATGGAGATTGACCCCCTCCCGTTGAGAGGATCGATGGTGATGACGATGGTGACGATTTCCCCCTCCCGGAGGGATGTTTCCCCGGCAGAACAGCTCCGCTGGAGCCCTAGATTGGTTCCGCCAAGGTTCCGCCTCGTGGCGGCGGTGTTTCGTCCCGAAAGCTTGCTTATCATTTTTTTCTTAGACGAAACACTTCATATAGCAGAAGATGGGCATCGGAGGCCTGCCAGGGGGGCCACGAGACAGGGAGGCACGCCTAGGGGGTAGGGCGCGCCCCCACCCTTGTGGCCAGGGTGTGGGCCCCTTTGGTTAATTCTTTCGCCAGTATTTTTTATATATTCCAAAATGTGCTCCCGTGAAGTTTCAGGACTTTTGGAGTTGTGCAAAATAGGTCTCTAATATTTGCTCCTTTTTCAGCCCAAAATTCCAGCTGTCGGCATTCTCCCTCTTCATGTAAACCTTGTAAAATAAGAGATAAAAGGCATAAGTATTTTGACATAATGTGTAGTAACAGCCCATAATGCAATAAATATTGATATAAAAGCCTGATGCAAAATGGACATATCAGGAAACATCCATCCGGGAGGGGGAAGTCATCACCATCGATCCTCTCATCGGGAGGGGGTCAATCTCCATCAACATCTTCACCAACACCATCTCATCTCAAACCCTAGTTCATCTCTTGTATCCAATCTTTGTCTCAGAACCTCAGATAGGTACCTGTGGGTTGCTAGTAGTGTTGATTACTGCTACCTCTTGAGCATGCATTGGTTTTCCTTTGAAGAGGAAATGGTGATGCAGCAAAGTAGCGTAAGTATTTCCCTCAACTTTTGAGAACCAAGGTATCAATCCAGTAGGAGGTAGCATGCAAGTCTCCTAGTACCTACACAAACAAACAAGAACCTCACAACCAACATGATAAAGGGGTTGTCAATCCCTTCACAGACACTTACAAAAGTGAGATCTGATAGAGATAATAAGTTGAATATTTTTGGTATTTTTGTTGTATAGATTGGAAAATAAAGATTGCAAAATAAACAACGATAAAAATAGCAAGTACATATGAAAATAATATGATGGAAGATGGACCCGGGGGGCATAGGTTTCACTAGTGGCTTCTCTCAAGATAGCAAATTCTATGGTGGGTGAACAAATTATTGTCGAGCAATTGATAGAAAAGCGCATAGTCATGAGAATATCTAGGCATGATCATGTATATAGGCATCACGTCCGCGAAAAGTAGACCGAAATGATTCTGCATCTACTACTATTACTCCACACATCGACCGTTATCCAGCATGCATCTAGAGTATTAAGTTCATAAGAACAGAGTAACACATTAGGCAAGATGACATGATGTAGAGGGATAAACTCAAGCAATATGATATAAACCCCATCTTTTTATCCTCGATGGCAACAATACAATACGTGCCTTGCTTCCCATGCTATCACTGGGAAAGGACACAACAAGATTGAACCCAAAGCTAAGCACTTCTCCCATTGCAAGAAAGATCAATCTAGTAGGCCAAACCAAACTGATAATTCGAAGAGACTTGCAAAGATATTAACTAATGCATAAAAGAATTCAAAGAAGAATCAAATATTTTTCATAGATAATCTTGATCATAAACCCACAATTCATCGGATCTCGACAAACACACCACAAAAAGAATTACATCGAATATATCTCTAAGAGAATCGAGGAGAACTTTGTATTGAGATCCAAAGAGAGAGAAGAAGCCATCTAGCTAATAACTATGGACCCGAAGGTCTGTGGTAAACTACTCACACATCATCGGAGAGGCTATGGTGTTGATGTAGAAGCCCTCCATGATCGATTCCCCCTCCGGTGGAGCGCCGGAAAAGGCCCCAAGGATCTCACGGGTACAGAAGGTTGTGGCGGTGGATATAGGGTTTCGTGGTGCTCCTGGATGTTTTCGGGGTAGATGGATATATATATAGGAGGAAGAAGTAGGTCGGTGGAGCTGTGAGGGGCCCACGAGGGTGGGGGTGCGCCCACCCCCTGGGGCACGCCCTCCTGCCTCGTGGCCTCCTCGCTTCTTTCTTGACGTCCACTCGAAGTCTCCTGGATCACGTTTGTTCCAAAAATAACTCTCCTGAAGGTTTCATTCCGTTTGGTATTCCTTTTCTGCGAAACACTGAAATAGGCAAAAAACAGTAATTTGCACTAGGTCTTTGGTTACTAGGTTAGTCCCAAAAATAATATAAAAAGGTATATTAAAGCCCATTAAACATCCAAAATATATAATATAATAGCATGGAACAATCAAAAATTATAGATACATTGGAGACGTATCAAGCATCCCCAAGCTTAATTCCTGCTCATCCTTGAGTAGGTAAATGATAAAAATAGAATTTTTGATGTGGAATGCTACCTAGCATAATTCTCAATGTAATTTTCTTTATTGTGGCATGAATATTCAGATCCGAAAGATTCAATACAAAAGTTTAATATTGACATAAAATAAATAATACTTCAAGCATACTAACAAAGCAATCATGTCTTCTCAAAATAACATGGCCAAAGAAAGTTATCCCTACAAAATCATATAGTCTGGCTATGCTCTATCTTCATCACACAAAGTATTTAATCATGCACAACCCCGATGACAAGCCAAGAAATTGTTTCATACTTTTGATGTTCTCAAACTTTTTCAATCTTCACGCAATATATGAGCGTGAGCCATGGACATAGCACTATATGTGGAATAGAATGGTGGTTGTGGAGAAGACAAAAAAGAAGATAGTCTCACATCAGCTAGGCGTATCAACGGGCTATGGAGATGCCCATCAATAGATATCAATGTGAGTGAGTAGGGATTGCCATGCAACAGATGCACTAGAGCTATAAGTGTATGAAAGCTCAACAAAAGAAACTAAGTGGGTGTGCATCCAACTCGCTTGCTCACGAAGACCTAGGGCATTTTGAGGAAGCCCATCTTTGGAATGTACAAGCCAAGTTCTATAATGTAAAATTCCCACTAGTATATGAAAGTGACAACATAGGAGACTCTCTATCATGAAGATCATGGTGTAACTTTGAAGCACAAGTGTGGTAAAAGGATAGTAACATTGTCCCTTCTCTCTTTTTCTCTCATTTTCTCTCATTTTTTCTTTTTTTTTGTTTGGGCCTTTTTTTCTATGGCCTCTTTTTTCTCTTTTTTTTATTTTTCGTCCGGAATCTCATCCTGACTTGTGGGGGAATCATAGTCTCCATCATCCTTTCCTCACTTGGGACAATGCTCTAATAATGATGATCATCACACTTTTATTTACTTACAACTCAAAAATTACAACCCGATACTAGAACAACATATGACTTTATGTGAATGCCTCCAGTGGTGTACCGGGATGTGCAATGAATCAAGAGTGACATGTATGAAAGTATTATAAAGGTGGCTTCGCCACAAATACGATGTCAACTACATGATTATGCAAAGCAATATGACAATGATGAAGCGTGTCATAACAAACGGAACGGTGGTAAGTTGCATGGCAATATATCTCGGAATGGCTATGGAAATGCCATAATAGGTAGGTATGGTGGCTGTTTTGGGGAAGGTATATGGTGAGTGTATGATACCGGCGAAAGGTGCGCGGTATTAGAGAGGCTAGCAATGGTGGAAGGGTGAGAGTGCGTATAATTCATGGACTCAATATTAGTCATAAAGAACTCACATACTTATTGCGAAAATCTATTAGTTATCAAAACAAAGTACTGCGCGCATGCTCCTAGGGGGATAGATTGGTAGGAAAAGACCATCGCTCGTCCCCGACTGCCACTCATAAGGAAGACAATCAATCAATAAATCATGCTCCGACTTCATCACATAATGGTTCACCATACGTGCATGCTACGGGAATCACAAACTTTAACACAAGTATCTCTCAAATTCACAACTACTCAACTAGCATGATTCTAATATCACCATCTTCATATCTCAAAACAATCATCAAGTATCAAACTTCTCATAGTATTCAATGCACTTTTTATGAAAGTTTTTATTATACCCATCTTGGATGCCTATCATATTAGGACTAATTTTATAGCCAAAGCAAATTACCATGCTGTTCTAAAAGACTCTCAAAATAATATAAGTGAAGCATGAGAGATCAATAATTTCTATAAAACAAAACCACCACCGTGCTTTTAAAGATATAAGTGAAGCACTAGAGCAAAATTTATCTATCTCAAAAAATATAAGTGAAGCACATAGAGTATTCTAATAAATTCCGATTCATGTGTGTCTCTCCAAAAGGTGTGTACAGAAAGGATTATTATGGTAAACTAAAAAGCAAAGACTCAAATCATACAAGATGCTCCAAGCAAAACACATATCATGTGGTGAATAAAAATATAGCCTCAAGTAAAGTTACCGACGGACGAAGATGAAAGAGGGGATGCCTTCTGGGGCATCCCCAAGCTTATGCTTTTGGTTGTCCTTGAATTTTAACTTGGGGTGCCTTGGGCATCCCCAAGCTTAGGCTCTTGCCACTCCTTGTTCCAAAATCCATCAAATCTTCACCCAAAACATGAAAACTTCACAACAGAAAACTCAACAGAAAATCTCATGAGCTCCGTTAGTATAAGAAAACAAAGCACCACTTCAAGGTACTATAATGAACTCATTCTTTATTTATATTGGTGTTAAAGCTACTGTATTCCATCTATATGGTTCATACCCCCCGATACTAGCCATAGATTCATCATAATAAGCAAACAACACACGAAAAATAGAATCTATCAAAAACAGAACAGTCTGTAGTAATCTGTAGGTTTCGAATACTTCTGTAACCCCAAAATTCTGAAATAAATTGTTGGACGTGAGGAATTTTTCTATTAATCATCTTCCAAAAGAATCAACCTAGTCTCACTCTCCAGTAAAAAATGGAAGCAAATCTCGTGAGCACTAAAGTTTCTATTTTTTACAGCAAGATTGTAAAAGCTTCCCCCAAGTCTTCCCGAAGGTTCTACTTGGCACAAACACTAATTAAAAACATAAAACCACATCTAACAGAAGCTATATGAATTATTTATTACTAAACAGGAAAAAAACAAGAAACAAAAATAAAATCGGGTTGCCTCCCAACAAGCGCTATCGTTTAACGCCCATAGCTAGGCATAAAAACAAGAATAGATCTAGGTATTGTCATCTTTGGTATGCTATCCATAAGTGGCTTTCATAATAGATTCATAAGGTAATTTAATTTTCTTCCTAGGAAAGTGTTCGATGCCTTTCCTTAACGGAAGTTGGAATCTAATATTTCCTTCTTTCATATCAATAATTGCACCAATCGTTCTAAGGAAAGGTCTACCAAGAATAATAGGACAAGTGGGATTGCAATCTATATCAAGAACAATGAAATATATGGGCACATAATTACTATATGCAACAATAAGAACATCATTAATCCTTCCCATAGGTTTTGTAATGGTGGAATCCGCAAGATGCAAATTTAAAGAACAATAATCAAATTCACGGAAACCTAACACATCACACAAAGTTTTTGGAATCGTGGAAACACTAGCACCCAAATCACATAAAGCATAACACTCATGATCTTTAATCTTAATTTTAATAGTAGGTTCCCACTCATCATAAAGTTTTCTAGGCATAGAAACTTCTAATTCAAGCTTTTCTTCATAGGATTGCATTAAGGCATCAACGATATGTTTGGTAAAAGCTTTATTTTGATCATAAGCATGAGGAAAATTTAGCACGGATTGCAACAAGGAAATACAATCTATCAAAGAGAAATTATCATAATTAAATTCCTTGAAATCCAAAATAGTGGGTTCATTGCTATGTAAAGTTTTGACCTCTTCAATCCCACGTTTACCAATTTTTTCATCAAGATCTAAAAACTCCGAATCATTGGAACGCCTTTTAAGTAAAGTTGACTCATATCCAGTCCCATCATTATCAAGATTCATATTGCAAAACAAAGATTAAATAGGAGACACATCAATCACTTTTATATCTTCATCCTTATTATCTTGAAAACTAGAAGAACACGCTTTTATGAAGCAATCTTTTTTAGCATGCATCCTAGCGGTTCTTTCTTTGCACTCATCAATGGAAATTATCATAGATTTGAGAGACTCATTGATATCATGCTTAGGTGGAATAGATCTAAGTTTCAAGGAATCAACATCAAGAGAAATCATATCCACGTTCCTAGCCAACTCATCAATCTTAGGCAATTTTTCTTCAAGCAAAGCATTAAAATTCTTTTGCGAAATCATAAATTCTTTAACACTAGTCTCAAAATCAGAGGGCATTTTATTAAAATTTCCATAAGAGTTGTTGTAGGAATTACCATAATTATTAGAGGAATTACTAGGAAATGCCCTAGGATTGAAGTTTCCTCTATACGCGTTGTTACCAAAATTGTTCCTACAAACAAAATTCACATCCATAGATTCATTATTATTCTCAATCAAAAGTAGACAAAGGTATATCATTAGGATCAGAAGAAACACTCTTATTAGCAAACAATTTCATAAGTTCATCCATCTTTCCACTCAAAACATTAATTTCTTCTATATCATGAACCTTTTTACTAGTAGATCTTTCGGCGTGCCATTGAGAATACTTAACCATAATATTATATAGGAGTTTAGTAGCTTCTCCTAAAGTGATTTCCATAAAAGTGCCTCCCGTGGCCGAATCTAAAAGATTTCTAGAAGCAAAATTCAATCCAGCACAAAAAATTGTATGATCATCCATAAATTTAATCCATGTGTAGGGCAATTACGTATCATTAATTTCATCCTCTCCCAAGCTTGTGCAACATGCTCATGATCAAGTTGCTTAAAATTCATAATATCGTTTCTAAGAGAGATGATCTTAGCGGGAGGGAAATACTTAGAGATAAAAGCATCTTTGCACTTATTCCACGAATCAATACTATTTTTAGGCAAAGATGAAAACCAAGTTTTAGCACAATCTCTAAGCAAAAATGGAAATAGCTTCAATTTAACAATATCATTATCCACATCTTTCTTCTTTTGCATATCACATAAATCAAAAAAGCTATTTAGATGGGTAGCGACATCTTCACTAGGAAGGCCAGAAAACTGATCTTTCATAACAAGGTTCAGCAAAGCAGTATTAATTTCATAAGATTCAGCATCGGTAAGAGGAGCAATCGGAGTACTAAGAAAATCATTATTGTTGGTATTGGAAAAGTCACACGATTTAGTATTATCTTGAGCCATCATGACAGACAATCCAACACACAAGCAAACAAGAGGCAAGCAAAGAGAGACGAATGGAAAAGAGGCGAGCGTAAAAGAGGGCGAATAAAACGGTAAGGGTGAAGTGGCACTACAAAAAAAAGACACATCCGTGACATTTTGGGCTGAACGAAAAAAAATTATGTCATACTTATGACACTTCTATGACGATAATTGTGACAAAACCCGGTATCATCATAGATATGGTGGGGTCCTACTTCTATGACAAAAAATCATGATAGAAAATGGGCTTTTTGTCCTGGCCGGGCCATCGACGCAGTTGCATGACATTCTTTGGGCCGTCTATGACGGAAAAAACCGTGGTAGAAGCAAGGGCGAGGAAAATATCGGGGTGTTCCCGGTTACGGTAGGTGGTTGGGGCCGAGCGATGCGCGTTTCTCTCGTACACGCATGCGCGTGGGTGCGAGGCGTTGGGCTCTAACTGAAACCAAGCGAGGCGTTGGGATCTAACTGAACCCGAGCGATTGCACTACAGGCTACGCGTTACTGAACCCGAGCGATCGATCGATGGCTGTTAACTGAACCTGATCGAGCGATTCCTTCGCTACTGCTGCTAACTGAAGCCGATCGATGCTGCCTCTGGATGAACAGTGAGCATTGCAGGGGGGTGGATGAACAGTTCCTGGTGGGGTGGATGAACAGGACCCCGTGGTGTTGCCTCTGGATGAACAGTACCCCGATCGATCGAGTCGATTGGGGCTGGATGAAGAGGACCCCGTTGAGGGTAGGATGAACAGGACCACCTCGTGGAGGGCAGGATGCATAGTAGATGGTGGAGGGCTGGATGAACAGTAGCCCGTGGAGGGGTGGTTGAACAGGAGCCCGTGGAGAGGGCTGGTTGAACAGTAGTCGGTGGAGTAGCACGCTTGGAGGCTGGATGAACAGGAGCCCGTGGATGAACAGTCGTAGGTGGAGGCTGGAGGAGGTCGACGATGGATGAACAGTAGCTCGTGGAGGCTGGAGGGGGTCGATGGTGGAGATGAATAGTATCCCGTGGAGTCCCATTTTGCGGTACGCCACACCCCTCCCGATGAATAGGACCCTCGTTTCGACCGTAGTGCTCCAACACAAGTCTGTTTCCTCCGTTTTGTGGTACGCCACACCCCTCCTGATCAACAGGACCCCTGTTTCGATCGTAGGAGGTCTGTTTCCTCTGTTTTGCGGTATGCTAGACCCCTCCCGATGAACAGGATCCCGTTTCTAACGTGGCCGGTCGAACACAAGGCCGTTTCCTTTGTTCTGTGCTACGCCATGCCTCGTTTCCATCGGCTGTTCCGTCCAAGCCCTCCCAATGAACACGACGACGCATTCTGTTCCGACCGAGCCGGTTGGCTCCCCATGAACACGACGACGACGATGTTTCTCTGTTCCGACCCAGCCATGTACACGAGCCCTGGCCGTACGTACGCGTGAGTAGGCGTTCGAGACCCCTCCCAAATGTACGTATGTGGCCGTATTTACTTTCTTGCACCCTGGCTGTTGTACGTACGTGTACATGCTACGTGCGCGCCTCTACATCCACCAGTATGTACATACATGTTCGCGACCAAAATGACAACACTACGTATGCTTCGACCAGGTGGGTCCCGACTATCAGGCACTTCCTTGCGTGCGAAGATGTAACTGGTGGGTCCCAGTAGTCAGGGGGCGAATCTTTTTTTTCCCGGACGCACTTCCATGCGTGTGAAGATGTAGCTGGTGGGTCCCAGCAGTCAGGGGGAAACTTTTTTTGAAAAATACGGTGGCCCGTCCGGTGGGTCCCCGCTCTCAGGTGGAGGAATAATTATTTTGCGCGTAATAAGGAGGCACTTCCTTGCTGCGGCCATGGACCCAGCTGTTAGCCTCTCCACATACAGTCCACGTCCGATGGAAGCCGTTCCTTGACAACGTTAACCACGCCGCGCCGAGAGAACCAGGGTAGTGGACGACGGCGAGGCCTAGGAAGGGGACGACGCAGCAGTAGATGCCCACGAGTAGAGGAGTATGAGGGTTCACTGGTTCGCTGCGGTGTGAGGCTTCCGTCGCCGCAGAATAACAGAGGGTGTGGGTGAGTAGAGGGATGGCCTGGCCAGCGGTGGGAATAGTAGGGGGCGGTGAGGCCTCCGCGGCAGCACATCCGGCCACGGGAGGCAGGAGCATGCAGCACGACCGGCGCTGCTTTGGGCGGCTGGAGCAAAAAGACCAGAGGTTGAAGAAGCACTACGGCCGTTGGATGGACATCGTACGGTCACTGGAGCTAGAATCGTTCATATTGACTAAGTTGACAATGCACTACGTCCCCGTAAACTTAGTAGGCCCACAAGTCAGCCTCCCACCAAGGTGGGTCCCAACCAGCAGGGGAGTATTCATTTTTTTGTGCGTAATAAGGAGGCACTTCAGGTGGGTCCGAGATGACAGCGGGGGGAACGTTTCTTCGCGCAATACGGTGGCCCGTCTGGTGGGTCCCAACAGTGAGCGGGGAATGTTTTTTTCACGAAATACGGTGGCCCATCTGGTGGGTCCCTGCTGTCAGGTGGAGGAATCATTATTTTCCGCATAATAAGGAGGCACTTCCTTGCTGCCGTCGTGGACCCAGCTGTCAGACTCTCCGCGTACAGTCCACGTCCGATGGAAGCCGTTCCTTGACCACGTTGACCACGCCGTGCCGAGAGCACTAGGGCGGTGGATGACGGCGAGGCCTAGGAAGGGGACAACGCTGAGCCGGGGAAGACGCGATAGTGGATGCCTATGCGTAGAGGAGTATGAGGGTTCACTGGTTCGCTGCGGTGTGAGGCTTCCGTCGCTGTAGAATAACAGGGGGTGTGGGTGAGTAGAGGGATGACCTGGCCAGCGGTGAGAATAGTAGGGGGCGGTGAGGCCTCCGCGGCAGCACAGCCGGCCACGAGAGGCAGGAGCATGCGGCACGACCGATGCTGCTTTGGGCGGTTGGAGCAACAAGACCAGAGGTTGAAGAAGCACTACGGCCGTTGGATGGACATCGTACGGTCACTGGAGCTAGAATCGTTCATATTGACTAAGTTGACAATGCACACCATCCCTGTCAACTTAGTAGGCCCACAAGTCAGCCTCCCACCAAGGTGGGTCCCAACCAGCAGGGGAGTATTCATTTCTTGTGCGTAATAAGGAGGCACTTCTGGTGGGTCCGAGCTGACAGCGAGGGGAACGTTTTTTCGCACAATACGGTGGCCCGTCCGGTGGGTCCCAGCAGTCAGCCGGAAATGTTTTTTTTTGCGAAATACGGTGGCCCGTCTGGTGGGTCCCTGCTGTCAGGTGGAGGAATCATTATTTTCCACGTAATAAGGAGGCACTTCCTTGCTGCCGTCATGGACCCAGCTGTCAGCCTCTCCACGTATAGTCCACGTCCGATGGAAGCCGTTCCTTGACCACGTTGACCACGCCGCGCTGAGAGCACCAGGGCGGTGGACGATGGAGAGGCCTAGGAAGGGGACGACGCAGAGCCGGGAAAGACGCGGCAGTGGAAGCCCGCGCGGAGAGGAGTATGAGGGTTCACTGGTTAGGCTGCGGTGTGAGGCTGCCATCGCCGCGGAATAACATGGGGTGTGGGTGAGTAGAGGGATGGCCTGGCCAGCGGTGGGAGTAGTAGGGGCGGTGAGGCCTCCGCGGCATCACAGCCGGCCACGGGAGGCAGGAGCACGCGCACGACCGGCGCTGCTTTGGGCGGCTGGAGCAAGAAGACCAGAGGTTGAAGAAGCACTACGACCGTTGGATAGACATCATACGGTCACTGCAGCTAGAATCATTTATACTGGCTAAGTTGACAAAGCCCTTGGTACGCGTCAACTTAGTAGGCCCACAGGCCAGCCTCCGAAACGGTGTGCCCCAGATGTCAGGGGGAGGAATCATTTTTCGGGCGGCTGAAGTAAGAATATCCGAGATTGAAGAAGAAGCACGACATCCGTTGGGTGGACATCCAACGGCCACAGCTGCCAGAACCGTGTGTTGTTGACAAAGACTTGCATACGCGTCAACTTAGTTTTTTTGGGGACACGTCAATTTAGAAGGCCCACAAGTGTGTGGCAGAGAACATATAGCCCATTTATAATTTGTAATAATGTACAACCCATTTTGTTAAAAGTACAATCCGTTTTCTAGCTAGGACAACGATTAATAATTTCAACCAACCGCTCAAAATAGAATTCAAAAAAAATCCCACATTTTTATGGATCCGAAATATTTTTATCCGAAATTTCTAGTCAGATTAAATATAATATCAAAATAGAGTTCGAAAATTCGTTTATGATCCCGAGCACAAATGCTCCCGAAATCACACGCGCTCGTTCGTTTTGGGATGTGAGCCCCGATGGTATGTCTCTTTGTACGTCGCACGCGTATATGCATTATATCGGAAAGGAGCGGTTGGCTCATTAACTGCCGGCCTAACCGGACGGACGATGCGGTACATAACTGGCCTGATGGATCGGCTGCTTTTCTGGGCCGACCTGTTCCGCTGCGGTCGACCCTCAACCAACACATCCACTGTCCTTCCCTTAAAAAAACACATCAACTGTCCTCCCCCGCGGACTGAGCACGGGGTCATGCTCCCAGAATCCTTCCTTCCTCCCTGTCCAAAACAACGGCAGCTAGATTGAGGAAAAATAGCAGAGTTGCAGCTGATGCAGACTCAAAGCAGCAGCCTTTGATCGCACTGTCCACGACTCCATGCAGAAACGTATCTCATTAGAGAGACGAACTGCACAAACCGTGCGCTCAAATCAGCCGCTGAAGGAAGTCAAAAAACTAACATATTCATGTTCATCTCCTTCATCGTGATCATGCATATTGCAGTTCCCGGAATCTGACGCTGACATCGTGCCGGTACTGTCGGAGCCCGCAGCTGAGTTCTAAGAATCAACAGAAATAGGGGAATGTTGAGCAGCTGAAACCATTGCAGGAGATACAGAGAAAAACGAGCTGATATTCTCAACTCACATTAGTAGCCTGATCAGGAGCAGACGCGGGCTCGAGAGGGAAAACTGCATTTGGACACCGACGCCGACGTCTCAACGCTCGAGTCAGCCCATACGCTCCACGCCAACGCCATCCCTGCTTGAAGAGTACCACTCACGGGAGCACGAACATGATCCCAGCATCTAGCAGTCATCTTATCCAATGCCACGCCACTACGCCGCCCACCATTGCACTTTTGAATTTCGAATCCATTGTACAACTGATGAACACAAAGCCATTTGTACAACTGATGCACACGTGTGTTCATCGTCAGGTAAACCGAACTGGCGCGTGGACACCTCCAGCTTGGATGCTCATACATTTTTTTATTGACAGGGGGGCAACCATTCCTGCAGGAACTAAGCACATGCACGAATGGCTGAGAATTTAGAACTCCTCACAGCAGGCTCGTGCCTTCATTTTGCCATGACTTTATTTGTTCACCATACACCGAACAGGGGAAGAGAATACAGATTCAGTTTGGACAGACAGACATCTGATGACACATACAGCAAAAACTCTCATCATCGAGTGACCCAGGACACAAACTAGGAGGAGTTTTTACAATCAGGAACACACAGACTTGACAGACATCACATGCTAGGCAGTCCTCGACTAGTCGACTACATGCAAAAACACAGTTAACTGTTCACAAACATAACTAATGAACGCAGCAACTGATGAACACAAAGCCATCGTACAACCGAGATGAACAAGTGGGCAACGCGCACTAGAAAATTCTCAAACTGAACCATACTGAAAATGCAATTCTAGTCAAGATGCAATAACACCCAGAGGTGAGGCATGGTGCAGCTGTTGCGGCGGTGACCCTCAACACCATAGTTCTTGCATCTTGCAGGCTTCAAGCGTGATATTGAGTTTCAGTCTATAGGTCTGCATTTTTCCGCAGGCTCGGCTGTGTCGCTTCTTCAACTTTCATCGCTCATATCTGAGGAGGATGAGCACTCAGCAGATAGCCCGTGCTCAGCAGCAAGTCGTCCGGCACCATGTGCACCAGCGCAACCAAGCAGGCTAGATAGCTCCGTCTCCCAACCATCAGCAGGTTCAGTCCAACCTGTCCACGGAGACCATGGTGGTTCAATTTCTTCGGCTATGTCCACTACCTCAGCTGATTCAATTTCTTCGGCCGTTAGCAAACAAGAACAACAAAAGTACTAGCACTGGAATTTCTTTTGTTTTTGCCAGCAACGATCAAAAAGTCAAATCACTTAACAATGCACATCATATTCTCAGTTTGCAAATGATTATTGCTGCATATTTCAGATCTAAATACAGTCGAATGGGATTGAGGTTCGCACCTTTTCGTCCATCCTGGGGCCTGGGGGTTGACTCTGTATGTGGACTGCGCCGACCTAGTCGGTGATGATTTCCGACGCCGGCAGACTCTGTCTCGTGCTTTCTCAGGTCCCTCTTCCCCGAGCCGCTGACCGCATGCAGACCCAGCATTTGAGTCTTCGGGTCGCTACAGTTCGTTCCTCCGGTGGGAAGCAAGATCAGGGGAACCTCGTAATGGTTTTGGTGGAATGTGAAACAAATCACACGAAATACCCAGATCTACAAGAACTGACCTGTCGACGGCGTCGAGAAGAAACTCCATACCCACATCCTCCATTATCCTTGTCCCCGGGTGGCCGGAAGTATCGCCGCCGCGGCTCAGCTTTTCAATCCTTATCTGATCCGTGGCTCAGCGGAAGTTGGACTTTTCTGGTTCACGGACCAGGACGGGAGCGCCCGTCCGCCGTCCCAGCCATACAAAACAACCCCACGATTTCGCAACTGTTTCTTACTGTATTCCCCCGTACACTCTTTTCCTTTTACCCATTGTCAGGTGTGTCAGGGTGATTTATTCCGATCCCGAGACAAATATGGACGCCGAAGATATCGAGAGCAGCTAGGCTCGGGCACCAAAACGCCCCTTCCAATAAAGTTGTATTACTTTAAAATCCAACGAAATATTGCGCGCGCAACAAGTAATGAAATTAAAATTTTCAAATTCCAAAAATAATATATTTTTTAAACTAATTACGCATTTGGTGCATTTTTTTATAGTTACTGCCCAGTTATTATAATTACATCCCATTTATTATTTCTTAAAGTCCATTTTCTTGTTAGGCCTAATGCATACCTCATAGGAAAGTTTGCAGCCTAGCGGGGCGGAGAATGACAAGTTGACCCGGATATTGTGTACAACTGTCGGCCCAGTTGCATTGCTGATGTTGAAAAAAAGCCTGTCTAGTACAGTACAACCTAACATGGCTCCTCAGCCCACATTCAGCAACACCGGAAAGGCCCAAACAAGGCTTCTGTACAACTTTTTGAAGTCACTGAGCTCAATTAATAACTTAAGAAAAAAGTTAGATTACAGTGGAACCTAATTAAAAGTTTTCACGAGCAAAGAAATAATTCAATGGGTCCCACTTGTGTGTGTGTGCGTGAGAGAGAGAGACCCATCGGTCGATGCTCGTAAATACATATTTCAGCCACATGCATTGCTGATGCTCATTAAAAACTTATATAGTTGACACAATCATATAGAACATCATAGCACACTGAACTTGCATACAAAAATTTCACGCAGGCGACACAATCAGGATGGAAGCAGTGGATCGCTACGGGTAGGGCTATGTTGAAACCAACGAACTCGTACATAATGGTTCATCGTCTTTGTCAATGACAGGGAAATATCTTGAATGTTGCGCAAAGAAAATAGACAGACAACACAATAAGTTCTGCTAGCACATTAAGTTGACGTACAACCCTTTCTAAAAAAAGTTCAGGTACACAATTAGAACATGTCACAATCAAATGTACTGGCACATCAGTGGTTCACACCCATAGCTCGGATTTAACTAGTATCTGACAAGATTCAGTTGTTACCTCAAATTAGAGCACATCCAGGCAGCCAGCCCTGCCTCTTCTTCCAAAGAAGCAGTGGCCTCCACCGCGCGATGGAGTAGGCCCTGTGCCATCCATCGTTCCGAGCAACACAGGGAAAGTCTGACGTTGACTCCTGTAATGGACATCGTCGACGGACCCTGGCACCAGCGGCGGCGGCAGGACTTCGATTGATGGATTGACCACTTCTTCGACATGCACGAACACTCGATACAGGTACATCCCTAACGTGGTCCGCGGCGGCCTTGGTGGCGACGAATAGTACAACCCCGGCTCCTGCACCGGTATCTCAACACCAATCACCTTCGGTATGGTGGATGGCTTCTTCATCCATGCCATAACCGTCAGAGTCCAGCTGTCTGGAGGAACAAACATACTTACGAGCTCACCTCCAAGGTCGTTGATAAGATCATTCATGGACTCGCTGTTCCAAGCACGTCGAGGCATGCCGTGGAAGGTAAGATTTGTTAAAAACTCAAGCTCAGAGGGCACCGAGCCCCATCCTGGGTGCCACCGATCAAAGCTCACCAGCGCGCCATCGCAGAACAAACGTCGGGAAGATTCGAACACAAGACTGCAATCGAAAGTTGTCCGGAACCTAACGAAGAAATCAACCAGTGGCGGACAGACTTCGACGAGCAAGTCACTTATTTGGATGCCGTGCGCAATGCCAAGAGCTTTGACAAGGTCGTTCGGCGAGACAGGAGGCCGGTCGCCGTTGATTGTTACCATCAGAACTTTGCCGGCAAACTGATCGTCAAGCGCCGCCATGCCACTGTTGAGCGATAGCACGCAGCGACTGAAGGCAGGACGGACCTCGGGATCTTCGGCTTGGAGATCCGTGTTGACCGGCGACATGATAGTGAGCTTGAGTACAGGGAGTACAGGAGGGGGATTTGGGGGAAATGGAGTAGGAATCGAGATTCCAGAGGTGGGGGAGGGGCGGGAGATTGGGGATGAAAAGGTAGCTTGAATTTCGAGCACGCGCCAATATGCTCTCGGCGCGCAAGCGCACGAAAACATCGGTGGCGCCCACATGTCAGCCTAAGAGTCCTTATTCTTTCTTTTTTGGAGAGCCCGGCCTTTTTTTAGGATCTTTTGAGAGCCCGACCTGAGAGTCATAACTGACCTGTTTGGCATTGCATTACTACTCGGCCCATATTCAACGACACCTCACTGGCCCAAACAAGTGTACATCATCGAAAATACACTGAGCTCAAATTATATAACTTGGAAAAAGGAGAAACACTCTGAACACTGGAGAATGGTGATGCCCTCATTTAGCCCACTAGTAGTTCGAGACAATAAACAGTTCGAAACAACGATATATACAACATTCAAACACTGAATAGTGACTACTACTGACATAAACAGCAAGACATGATAGTTCATAAGAAGTCTTGCTACACCACCAAAACACACCCATCTGCAGCGCTCAGACTCTCATGATCCAGACGAGAATGACATTCTAAACAGAGCCAACTATTACATAGCAAGAGTGACATAGACGAGGATGGCCAAATGACAAGGAATATGCATAACAAAAGAAAGAACTACCCATCTAGAACAAGCAGCAAAGACAACAAAGTCATTCAAAGAGATGATCCAACACCATCATAATTTGCAGCCCCGCTTCAGCGACCAATGATCCAGAGACACCAGTACTCCACCCTTTCGACGCAATAGCCCAATTACCTATCAACCTGAAGGCTTGAACCACATCACTGCTTGTCATAATTGAGACATCCAAGGATCAAAGTTAATACGGATGCCTTTGTCATTCTCACCTTCTTTTGGTTGCAGGTTGTATCATTGACAATCAGGGGAGTTTGCTCCTGAACTCCTAGGGCTCGCCGTGTAGACACAGTTTTCCATAGCAAACAGATCCTCTCTGCCATCAAGGTCCTTGCCAGCGGTGATATCCTGGTTAATCGGATAATTGAGTCCGAGAAACAGAGAGTGTGAACCAAGGCTGTTTACCCGCCTCCAACTAAAAAATCATGAAGGTCCCAACAAGCTGGTATCCTGCTCATAGACGTAACAACCACTGTCCGGATACTCACGTATTTCACGATGCTTGTATACAGTGGGGTTTTTGCAATATAACTTTTCTGGCTCATGTATCCGAATGATCATCAGTCTTTTGCCGTCGTCTGATCAAGCGAGGAACCAGTTGTGCTTCCCTATTTTTGGCAAAGGTGGTGTGACTACAAAGGGCAGTAACTGTAGGGACACTGCATCATATCAAAAAGGACATGCATTGTTAATGTAAGATCATCATTGTTCAGAGTATGAGTATGTAACGCCCCGAGAACGATGCGCCAGGTGTCTTCCAGTTATTCGCCATCCTTGCCATGTCATTTGCTTGCGTGTTGCATTTCATCATGTCATCATGTGCATTGCATCATCATGTTTTTGAAACTTGCATCAGTCTGGGTTTCCCTAGTTCCATCCGTTGTCCGTTCTGAGTCCAACCACACTCGCGCGCGCCCGCGGCATGTCCGAAATATTATTTTATAAGTGGCCGGAAAATGTTCTCGGAATGGGTTGAAAGTTGGCGTGCGGTCTTATTATAGTGTAGGTAGGCCGCCTGCCAAGTTTCATCACATTCGGAGTCCGTTTGACACCCCAACGGATAACTATAGCTGCAATATAGCCGGTCTAACGTCGGACGTCTTCGGTCTTTGAAAACAGTCGCCGGGTCTCTTTTCTCTTCTCTCAGCCCAAGGCTTTCTGCACAGCCCACTACCTACTGCCAAGCCCAACCTAACCTCTCTCATCAGCCCGCGGCCCTCCTCGTGCGCGTGTCCGAAAATTGTCCCGGACCCGTACCGCTCAGTCATCACCGTTGTGTCCGGATCATCCCCAAACATCTACAGAACGTCTCCGTTTTCTTATTAGGACTTCCTAGCCTACTTATCCGGGACCGTCCCTTTAAGATCGGAGGGACCAAATGCCCCTATCCAAAAATACTTTTGCTATATATATCAGACCAAACCCTAAAAACTAGGTCATTTGTCCCCCTCAGCCGCCGCCACACTCCAAATCCCCCTCGGGATCCATCCCCATCGGTCGCTGCCGCATCCTCCTCGTCTCAACCAACCAACCAGATCCACTCCTCCTATTTTTCCTTGAGATCCACCTCCACCTTCCCACTGCAGCTGACCACCATCCCCTTTGTTTTCGTGCCCGACCAAGCCCCGGTCTCCCCGAGCAGCCTCTACTTCGAGCTCGCGCACCCAGCCGCCAGCCGCTGCCCGAACTCCTCCTTCCCCGAAGCTCTTCCTTTGCTTTCTCCTCGAACCAGTAGCAGCAGCGCAACGCCCAAGTGCTCCTCACCTCGCCGGTGCACCCTGCCTCCACTCCGGGGCCGGGAACGAAAGCCCCCGCGCCCGGATCTCACCACCGCGTCGCCGTCCAGGACCCCGCTGGCCTCCCCTTCCTTCTACTGCGGGAAGAGGACGACGCATCCAGCGAGTGCCCGCTCGTCCCAGCCGCGTCCCTCAGAAGCTCGCCGCCACAAAGCTTCTCCGGCCTCTCCTCCGCTCCGACCCAGGCCTCCGACGGCCTTACCGTCGTCGTCGCCTAGGTGAGCAGGCGCTCCACCGCGACCTTGCCTCTGCCTCCTCCTCTCCACGTCCTGACTGCCGGCCATGTTTTTCCCCCACAGGAGCTCGTCCGTTTCCCAAGGTCTCCACCGACCGCGGCCTTCGACGGAGTCCACGACGTCCAGCTCGTTCCACCTCGTTTGCCTCCCCTGCCAAGCCCCGTCGCCCTCCTCTCCTTCCACACGCACCTTCGCTCGACCCCGCCGCCCTCCGTCTCCGTCGTGACGTCGCCGGACCAGCGGCTCTGCCACACCGGCCATACTCCTCCGCGGCGGCCACCGAAGGAGCTGCAGCAGCCCCGTGCACTGCCCGAGCCTCCCCTGCTTCGCCAAGTCGTCGTTTCCAGCCGAGTCCACTTCCGCGTCGCCGGATCTCGCCTCCGCCCACCGCCATCCTCTTCCTGGAGGACCGCCGTCGCGCCCCTGTTTTCCTCTGCTTTGAGGACGAGCCAGTTGCTCGTGTTTGACCAACTCCAGGTCAACACACACGCGTGCGTGCTGTGCGGCAACTGCTTCTGCTGAGGCCCAGTGCATCCCCAGCCCATCACCTTCGATGGTCCAAGGCCCAGGGTGAGCAGCCCCTGGCCTTTTCCCTTTGTTGGGTTTCCTATACAGATTCGGCCCACAGTCTATTTTTTTTGGCTCTACGATTTGTCTTTTATCTAGAGATAACAGTTTTGTAGTATAGCCCCTAAACAACATGCATATAATAACTCACAAACGGTGCATCATATTAAAACAAACTTAATATGTAAAGTGCTTAGAATTTTGTGTAGTTTAATAATTTGCCACATTCATGCATGTTTAAAATGTTCAAAATGCTCTTTGAGTAAATTTGCCATATTGCCATGTTAAAATGCTTTAATTCATAACTATTTAACCGTAGCTCGGTTTCCAATAAACTTTATATGTAAATGGGGTAGAAAAATGCATAGTTTAACATGGTGGCATCTCTTTGCATGTTTAACAACTCTAAAATATGGTTTGGGGCAGAACAGTACCAAACCTAATATATGCGTATGGGGATTTACCGGAATTGTTGTTTGTTATATTCGGCCCCATTTAAATCGTTGAGATGGTGTAGTTTTGTTATGCTTCACCTTTTGCCATGTTAACCAACATTTAATATTGTTGAGTACCTAACCGGGAGTGAACTAAATAATTGATGTGGTGTTTCGTCAATATGCAACTCGTTGCCTATTGAGCTCCACTTAATTTGTAGGATTGCTTGTGCACTTTGCCATGCCATGCTTCATTAAACCGGACATGCATCATACTTGATTGTGCATCATGCCATGTTTATGTGATGGTTGTTTATTATGTTGTTTGCTTATTACCGGTGTTGCATCTTCGGGTTAGTTCCGATAACATCGCGTTTGTGAGGATCCGTTCGACTACGTCCGCTTGTCTTCTTCATGGACTCATTCTTCTTCCTTGCGGGATTTCAGGCAAGATGACCATAACCTCGAAATCACTTCTATCTTTGCTTGCTAGTTGCTCACTCTATTGCTATGCCTATTCTCTGATACCTACCACTTGCTATACCATGCCTCCCATATTGCCATGTCAAACCTCTAACCCACCTTGTCCTAGCAAACCGTTGTTTGGCTATGTTACTGCTTTGCTCAGCCCCTCTTATAGCGTTGCTAGGTGCAGGTGAAGATTGGAGTTTGTTCCTTGTTGGAACATGTTGATTGTTGGGATATCACAATATCTCTTATTTAATTAATGCATCTATATACTTGGTAAAGGGTGGAAGGCTCGGCCTTATGCCTGGTGTTTTGTTCCACTCTTACCGCCCTAGTTTCCGTCATACCGGTGTTATGTTCCTTGATTTTGCATTCCTTACGCGGTTGGGTTATAATGGGAACCCCTTGATAGTTCGCCTTGAATAAAACTCCTCCAGCAAGGCCCAACCTTGGTTTTACCATTTGCCACCTAAGCCTTTTTCCCTTGGGTTCTGCAGACTCAAGGGTCATCTTCATTTTAAACCCCCGGGCCAGTGCTCCTATGAGTTCTGGTCCAACTTGTCAGCCGTCGGTGGCCACCAGGGGAAACTCTGGCTGGCCTACCGGAAGTTTGGACAATCCGGTGTGCCCTGAGAACGAGATATGTGCAGCTCCTATCGGGATTTGTAGGCACATTCGGGTGGCTTTGCTGGTCTTGTTTTACCATTGTCGAAATGTCTTGTAACCGGGATTCCGAGCCTGATCGGGTCTTCCTGGGAGAAGGAATATCCTTCGTTGACCGTGAGAGCTTGTGATGGGCTAAGCTGGGACACCCCTGCAGGGTTTTGAACTTTCGAAAGCCGTGCCCGTGGTTATGGGCAGATGGGAATTTGTTAATATCCGGTTGTAGAAAACTTGACACTTAATTTAATTAAAATGCATCAACCGCATGTGTAGCCTTGATGGTCTCTTTCCGGCGGAGTCCGGGAAGTGAACACGGTTCTTGTGTTATGTTTGATGTAAGTAGTTTCAAGATCACTTCTTGATCATTTTTAGTCCACGATCGTGCTTTGCTTCTCTTCTCGCTCTCATTTGCGTAAGTTAGCCACCATATATGCTAGTGCTTGCTGCAGCTCCACCTCATTACCTTTTTCCTACCCATAAGCTTAAATAGTCTTGATCGCGAGGGTGTGAGATTGCTGAGTCCCCGTGACTCACAGATTACTTCCAAAACCAGTTTGCAGGTGCCGATGTTACCGTGCAGGTGGCGCAACTGAGCTCAAGGAGGAGCTCGATGAAGATCTCATTCATTGTGTTGTTTCGTTTCAGTTGATCAGTAGTGGAGCCCAGTCGGGGCGATCAGGGATCTTTTGCATTAGGGGTTGTCTTTCTTTATTTGGTTCCATAGATGGACCTTGATTGTATCTGGATGATGTAATGCTATATTTATGTATTGTATGAAGTGGCGATTGTAAGCCAACTCTTTATCCCTTTCTTATTCAGTACATGAGATCTGTAAAGATTATCCCTCTTGCGATATCCCTACTATGCGGTTATGCCTCTAAGTCATGCTCCGACATGTGCAAGATATAGCCGCATCGTGGGTGTTACAAGTTGGTAATCAGAGCCTTCCCGACTTAGGAGCCCCCTGCTTGATCGAATTGCTGACGTTGTTGAGTCTAGAAAAATGTTGTGAGTCTTTTAGGATTATATATATCAGAGAGTAGTATTCTTTTTACTCATCAGTCCCTTCGTCGCTCTGGTGAGGCCTCCTGACGTAGAGTTTTGACTCTTCTCTCCTCAAATTTCACTAAAAAAAATTTGGATCACGCGGTTATCTTGGAATCGTTCCGATGGTTTTGTGATGAGAACATTGTTCTTCGTGCCTCCTGACATTTAGGGGTTGTGGCAGTGTCTCGGGGAGTTGAGCTCCGAGGTGTTGTCATCACAATTTTATCGTTGCAGTTCTGGAATACCTGAGTTTGCCGACATCGAAAATCTCTTTTATGCAGTTGTTGGTGAGATAACCTCGACGCCACCCAGTACTGGGGCGGGAGTTCGGGAGTATTGCCATAACTCGTATAACGGATAATTTTCGAAGGTTGAGGTAAATGATTTCCAAAGGTTTCTTGGTTATGTGTTGAAGGATGGATACAGCTGGATGTAGGATTTGCTAGTTTTGGGTGAGATATTATGCTTCCCCTATATCCCCAACACCTGATTGCATAACTGGAAAGTTTCGAGAGTTTATAAGTGGGAATTCAAGTAGCTCCTAGGATATCTTTCCCACAGATATATGATATGAAATTGGGGTTCGACGTCTAGTGGTTCGCCTATCCACGGTTAGTTTTACAGTGGTCTCATTGTGTCTTAAAGAGTCCTTGGCTATGCCGACTCAGGGACGCTTCGTATGTTATGTGCACTGCCTTGTACATGATGGTGCTGAACGATCGAGCCCGTGTGGGCCCCACCATGAAAACTTCGGACAAAATCTCTATCATATGTTTGTTCCGGCTTATTTTGCAAGCCAATCCTTTGTTTTGTTTTTAGTTGTGGTATTCGAGTTGCTTGGAAGTCAAGTGTTGATTCCATACCTTTCCTAAGCGGTGTTCTCATATATCTATGTGAATGCTAATCCTTGATCATCGAGATTGTCATCTAAATTCCTTCCCTACCGGCGTCTTCCTCTTCAAGTGGATCCGATCATTTCAACATTTGCAAGATCCAATCTCTGTTCTTCTCAACGGTGTTCATTTCATTCGTCCCAAGCTGCCTTTGTTTTCCCGCCCTCCCGCCCTTTTTTCTTCAAGGACTCAAATTTCTTATTCAAGTATCTATCTTATGAATGTGAAGTCTCTCCATTCTTTTCCGTCAATGTTCTTATCCGGTGATCCTCGGGAAGATACTAATGGAGCTCAAGCTCATCATTCTTCGTTCTTTTCCTTCTCCGGTGGACTCAACTCAAGCTTTCGTGTTGATCATATCCTTTTGCTCGGTTCAAATACCTTCTCATACCGGTGCACCTCATAATCATTCACTTCTCGCTATTCATTTGTTCGGGAGTGCTGAAGATATCTCATAAGGCTCATCTTGTCATTCAAGATTCGTTCAAGTTCTTTTGAGGATGTTATCTCATTCAAGCCATTTAATTCAACCGGCGTAATCTCCCTTTCAAGTAATCATTTCAAGGTGTATCTTTCGAGTGGGCCCTAACCCACAGGTCTTTTCCCAGGATCTTACCTGACTCTTCTTATTTTTCCGGAGTTATTTTCAAATTCTTTTCCAAGTTTGACGTAAGAATGGATTATCATCAGTCAAATGCCTTTCTCCAAGATCTTTCAAATTCTTTTCATTGTTGATTCAGCCTTTATATTCTTCTTTATTCCGGAGTGTCTCAACAATTCGTGGTGGTCTTTCTCATCATCATTCTCGGAGTTGAAGACCGAAGAAGAGTTTTCCTCTAAATCTTATCCGTTCTCTCAAAGATTCGTGATTCTAGCTTGTTGCCATCCTCTCATAATTGTTTTCGAGTGTGAGAATTCTTTTCACCCATCCGGAGCAGTTCATGAGTCTTTTTAGTTTTATTCTCCGAAGCCCATCATTTCAGAAGACCTATTCATTCTTAGCTTTTAGCACTCGTTCTCCAAATCTTACCGGTGCATCATTTAAGTATACTCTTATAAGCTCCTGATCTATTCGTACTCATGTATCTAAATTCTCTGAAGTATCTTCTTTCGTTTTTCCAATTCTTCCCGATGAATTGTGTCTTTGCTACTTTCCTTTTCAATTCTTACGATGGTTCGTTCAAGAGTTCTCTTCCTTGGTTATCATATTAATTCATTCGTTGTTTCAATTCTACCGGTGGATCGTTGAAGACATTCTCAAGTTTGCGCTACGAGAATAAGTAGTATGCCAAATCCGTTGCTTGTCATCAATTTAAATTGGTGAAGGATACGCATAATGTAATTCTTATTCTTGTTTCATGCAAGTGATTAATTCCTTATTTCAGAGGTTCATCAAAATTCTTGTTTTCATTTGTTCAACTTTCTTTCCGGAGTTCGAAGTTTTCTCGGTTTTATCATCGTGAAGCTTCATCTAATCATTGCAAGACTTCAATCTTATTCTTTTCATCCTTCACTTCTTTGTGATCATTCTTTTCACCGGAGTTCTTCATGGAGGCTCTACATGATGGTTCATCAAGGATTTAATTCCTTCTTGAAGTGTTCATCAAGATTCTTTTCATAGGAGCTCAAAGTTTTCATCATCTTGCATTCCGAAATGTAGTTCTTCCTATTTTATCTTTTGAGGTGGTGTTATGTCATTCTTGATAATTTCCCTTCATGTTTCATGATTCAAAAGTTGTCAGGAATGAGATTTTACACACATCAATCTCTTCATTGGAATTATCTTGGGTTATACTTCACCTAAAAACTTTCCCTAAGGATTGTTGCTTTTATGGTGCCTATAAATGACCCAAGTTCTTCATTTATCCTGCCGGTGGGATAAGTTTCTCGTCTCCTTGTTAATATCAATCCAATCTATTGTTTTCGTATGTGGCAGAATTTCACCACAAGATTTTGAGATGTTTTTTCCTTTAGCCCACATCAAGCTTATGCTTTCGTTGTTGATAATCCAACAACTCCGTTCAACCTTTTCTTCGTAAGCATGCTCTTTCAATTTTGTTTGCGAGAGTTGTCATTCTTCTTCTCTGTTCTTTTCCTTCCAACCATCTAGTTTTCCTTTCATTTGTTCCGAAGGTATGGTGATGTTGCTCTCTTCGTCCTATCATCTCATTTTGCCAACATCATATGCTCTTTCCTTTGTCTATCCATTCAATCGGAGTGTCGTGTTTTCATTCGAGTCCCCTCATCTTATCAAGTTTTCCATCCCTTCTCAACCGGAGTGCCGCCTGAAATCTTTCTTACCCCTTGTGCCATTCTTTCAATAGTTCTGGAGGTAGTGTGTTGTTGATTTCATCAAGTATCATCCATTTTTCCCAAGATCATGTTCGATTCCGTCCTTTTACAGTCGGAGTGCTGCCCAAATTATATCATTCTTTTTCCTTCTCTATCTTGTTTTAACCGGTGTGTCGTGTCTATCATTCCTCTTCTAACCGGAGTCTCATCCAAGTGCTTTCATTTTCCCAAGCTCATATTCTTTACCTTCCATTTCTAACTGGAGTGTTGTCGTAATTGATCTTTAACGTTTCTTGTACATCTCGTTTCAACTGGAGTGCTTGCATGTACTTCTTATCCATTGCACCCTTTTCTTATGTCTTTCTACCTACAAGGCTCTAGTAAGGTTCCTTGTTCCTCTTTTCTAATGGAGTGTTTTCAACTTCATTCATCTTCGTTGTATTCTTTCTTTCAATTGTTTAACCTCCAAATGTTCTTTGGATTCACTCATTCGTCAAAGAAGCAACTTTGTTGTACCTCTCCTCTTCCTCCTCCATTTCCCTCCGGTGCCATGCTAGATCTCGGGACGAGACCCTCTCATAGTGGTGGAGTGTTGTAACACCCAGAGAACGATGCGCCAGGTGTCTTCCAGTTATTCGCCGTTGTTGCCATGTCATTTGCTTGCGTGTTGCATTTCACCATGTGCATTGCATCATCATGTTTTTGAAACTTGCATCCGTCCGGGTTTCCCCAGTTCCGCCCGTTGTCCATTCTGAGTCCAACCACACTCGCACGTGCCCGCGACATGTCCGAAATATTATTTTATAAGTGGTCGGAAAATGTTCTCGGAATGGGTTGAAAGTTGGTGTGCGGTCTTATTATAGTGTAGGTAGGCTGCTTGCCAAGTTTCATCGCATTCGGAGTCCGTTTGACGCCCCAATGGATAACTATAGCTTCAATATAGCCGGTCTAACGTCGGACGTTTTCGGTCTCCGAAAATAGTCGTTGGGTCTCTTTTCTCTTCTCTCAGCCGAAGGCTTTCTGCACAGCCCACTACCTACTGTCAGGCCCAACCTAACCTCTCTCGTCAGCCCGCGGCCCTCCTCGCGTGCGCGTCCGAAAATTGTCGTGAACCCGTACTGCTCAGTCATCACCGTTGTGTCCGGATCATCCCCAAACATCTACAAAACGTCTCCATTTTCTTATTAGGACTTCCTAGCCTATTTATCTGGAACCGTCCGTTTAAGATCGGAGGGACCAAATGCCCCTATCCAAAAATCCTTTTGCTATATATATCAGACCAAACCCTAAAAACTAGGTCATTTGTCCCCTCAGCCGCCGCCAAACTCCAAATCCCCCTCAGGATCCATCCCCTCGGTCGCCGCCGCATCCTCCTCGTTTTTCTCAGCCAACCAACCAGATCCACTCCTCCTGTTTTTTCCTTGAGATCCACCTCCACCTTCCCACCACAGCTGACCACCATCCCCTTTGTTTCCGTGCCCGACCAAGCCCCGGCCTCCTCGAGCAGCCTCTGCTTCGAGCTCACGCACCCAGCCGCCAGCCGCTGCCCGAATTCCTCCTTCCCCGAAGCTCCTCCTCTGCTTTCTCCTCGAACCAGTAGCAGCAGCGCAGCGCCCAAGTGCTCCTCACCTCACCTGTGCACCCTGCCTCCACTCCGGCACCGGGAACGAATCCCCCCGCGCCCGGATCTCACCACCGCGTCGCCGTCCAGGACCCCGCTGGCCTCCCCTTTCTTGAACTGCGGGAAGAGGACGACGCATCCAGCGAGCGCCCGCTCGTCCCAGCCGCGTCCCTAGGAAGCTCGCCGCCACAAAGCTTCTCCGGCCTCTACTCCGCTCCGACCCAGGCCTCCGGCGGCCTTGCCGTGGTCGTCGCCTAGGTGAGCAGGCGGTCCACCGCGACCTTGCCTCTGCCTCCTCCTCTCCACGTCCTGACTGCCGGCCATGTTTTTCCCCCACAGGAGCTCGTCCGTTTCCCAAGGGCTCCACCGACCACGGCCTTCGACGTAGTCCACGACGTCCAGCTCATTCCACCTCGTTTGCCTCCCCTGCCAGGCCCCGTCGCCCTCCTCTCCTTCCGCACGCACCTTCGCTCGACCCCGCTGCCCTCCATCTCCGTCGTGACGTCGCCGGACCAGTGGCTCTGCCGCACCGGCCATACTCCTCCGTGGCGGCCACCGAAGGAGCTGCAGCAGCCCCGTGCGCTGTCCGAGCCTCCCCTGCTTCGCCAAGCCATCGTCTCCGGCCGAATCCACTTTCGCGTCGCCGGATCTCGCCTCCGCCCGCCGCCATCCTCTTCCTGGAGGAGCTCCGCCGCGCCCCTGTTTTCCTCTGCTTCGAGGATGAGCCAGTCGCTCGTGTTTGACCGACTTTAGGTCAACACACCCGCATGCACGCTGTGTGGCAGCTGCTTCCGCTGAGGCCCAGTGCATCCCCAACCCATCACCTTCGATGGTCCAAGGCCCAGGGTGATCAGCCCCTGGCCTTTTCCCTCTGTTGGGTTTCCTATACAGATTCGGCCGAGAGTCTAATTTTTTTTGTCTCTGTGATTTTGTCTTTTATCCTGAGATAACAGTTTTGCAGTATAGCCCCTAAACAACATGCATATAATAACTCACAAACTGTGCATCATATTAAAACAAACTTAATATGTAAAGTGCTTAGAATTTTGTGTAGTTTAATAATTTGCCACTTTCATGCATGTTTAAAATGTTCAAAATGCTGTTTGAGTAAATTTTCCATATTGTCATGTTAAAATGCTTTAATTCATAACTATTTAACCGTAGCTTGGTTTCCAATAAAATTTATATGTAAATGGGGTAGAAAAATGCATAGTTTAACATGGTGGCATCTCTTTGCATGTTTAACAACTCCAAAATATGGTTTAGTGCAGAACAGTACCAAACCTAATATATGCATATGGGGATTTATCGAAATTGTTGTTTGTTATATCCGGCCCCATTTAAATCGTTGAGATGGTGTAGTTTTGTTAGGCTTCACCTTTTGCCATGTTAACCAACATTTAATATTGTTGAGTACCTAACCGGGAGTAAACTAAATAATTGATGTGGTGTTCCGTCAATATGCAACTCGTTGCATATTGAACTCCACTTAATTTGTAGGATTGCTTGTGCACTTTGCCATGCCATGCTTCATTAAACCGGACATGCATCATACTTGATTGTGCATCATGCCATGTTTATGTCATGGTTGTTTATTATGTTGTTTGCTTCTTTCCGATGTTGCTTCTTCGGGTTAGTTCCGATAACGTCACGTTTGTGAGGATCCGTTCGACTACGTCCGCTTGTCTTCTTCATGGACTCGTTCTTCTTCCTTGCGGGATTTCAGGCAAGATGACCATACCCTCGAAATCACTTCTATCTTTGCTTGCTAGTTGCTCGCTCTATTGCTATGCCTATGCTGCGATACCTACCACTTGCTATATCATGCCTCCCATATTGCCATGTCAAACCTCTAACCCACCTTGTCCTAGCAAACCATTGTTTGGCTATGTTACCGCTTTGCTCAGCCCCTCTTATAGCGTTGCTAGTTGCAGGTGAAGATTGGAGTTTGTTCCTTGTTGGAACATGTTGATTGTTGGGATATCACAATATCTCTTATTTAATTAATGCATCTATATACTTGGTAAAGGGTGGAATGCTCGGCCTTATGCCTGGTGTTTTGTTCCACTCTTGCCGCCCTAGTTGCCGTCATACCGGTGTTGTGTTCCTTGATTTTGCATTCTTACGCGATTGGGTTATAATGGGAACCCCTTGATAGTTCGCCTTGAATAAAACTCCTCTAGCAAGGCCCAACCTTAGTTTTACCATTTGCCACCTAAGCCTTTTTCCCTTTGGTTCTGCAGACTCAAGGGTCATCTTCATTTTAAACCCCTGGGCCAGTGCTCCTCTGAGTGTTGGTCCAACTTGCCAGCCGCCGGTGGCCACCAGGGGCAACTCTGGGCTGGCCTACCGGAAGTTTGGACAATCCGGTGTGCCCTGAGAACGAGATATGTGCAGCTCCTATCGAGATTTGTCGGCACATTCGGGTGGCTTTGCTGGTCTTGTTTTACCATTGTCGAAATGTCTTGTAACCGGGATTCCGAGCCTGATCGGGTCTTCCTGGGAGAAGGAATATCCTTCGTTGACCGTGAGAGCTTGTGATGGGCTAAGTTGGGACACCCCTGCAGGGTTTTGAACTTTCGAAAGCCGTGCCCATGGTTATGGGAAGATGGAAATTTGTTAATATCCGGTTGTAGAAAACTTGACACTTAAATTAATTAAAATGCATCAACCGCGTGTGTAGCCTTGATGGTCTCTTTCCGGCGAAGTCTGGGAAGTGAACACGGTTCTTGTGTTATGTTTGACGTAAGTAGTTTCAGGATCACTTCTTGATCATTTCTAGTCCACGACCGTGCTTTGCTTCTCTTCTCGCTCTCATTTTCATAAGTTAGCCACCATATATGCTAGTGCATGCTGCAGCTCCACCTCATTACCTTTCTCCTACCCATAAGCTTAAATAGTATTGATCGCGAGGGTGTGAGATAGCTGAGTCCCCGTGACTCACAGATTACTTCCAAAACCAGTTTGCAGGTGCCGATGTTACCATGCAGGTGGCGCAACCGAGCTCAAGGAGGAGCTCGATGAAGATCTCGTTCATTGTGTTGTTTTGTTTCAGTTGATTAGTAGTGGAGCCCAGTCGGGGCGATCGGGGATCTTTTGCATTAGGGGTTGTCTTTCTTTATTTGGTTCCGTAGATGGACCTTGATTGTATCTGGATGATGTAATGCTATATTTATGTGTTGTGTGAAGTGGCGATTGTAGGTCAACTCTTTATCCCTTTCTTATTCAGTACATGAGATGTGTAAAGATTACCCCTCTTGCGACATGCCTACTATGCGGTTATGCCTTTAAGTCGTGCTCCGACACGTGGGAGATATAGCCGCATCATGGATGTTACAGAGTAGGATAATGCAATAAACAACATTATTAATGTAAGATCAGCATTGATATGTCCCTGTTGGAACTGGGAGGAAAATACAGGGAAATGTATACTGGGTTCGAAAATATAGAAGTGCCATGCATGGTTATACTCATGTTATCTCGCAATCGATTCTTCACAGGAAACTACCATGTCATGCACGTTATGGAATCATGTTCTGTACTCACAAACAAATTCTTCAAGGTAACTAACAGACCATTCATTGTTATATACTCGTGTTCTGTGGGCAAAATTTTTGTGAGGATATTATTCTAGCCATTGATTGCTGAAGGGCGAATATAGGTATGTACACATGGCAGGATTTCACTACTTCCAAATATACAGTTCTCCATATGCACATTTACTTCCCTAATGTATGGTTTGATGAAACCAACAGTGTGGTGCATGTTTCTACATCATGAAAATGAGGAAACTAACATGGCCATCGATACACACTCATATTTAGTAGTAGTATATAGATTACTGTAAAATAAGGAGAATATCCATATATTCCTAACCGTTTGATTATTTAGGGGTACAAATTGGTTGCAATGACATGATCACAATCGCATGAATTAACTCATTCCAAATATAGTTGATTTACGGCATCTCTAATACATTTCCATAGTTCTACTCAAATTCTGCTCAAATAGGGATATGCCAATCATCACAAAAAGTTCAAACAGTGTCATGGCGGCATCATTAACATGAGATGGAAACAACTTAGATGCGCCGTCCCAGCAATACGTGGTGCCATCTACTTTGTCGATCGCGTAGATGATGCCATTGTGTTTAATAGCATCACAGAAGTGTGTATCAGCTTTGACGATGATCCACTATGAGGTGAGTTATCTCCAGCTAAAGAAGGCACCAGCGTAAAGATAGGCGAGTCCGCGGTCGAACAAGGCAATTAGCTTGAAGTCTGCGTAATTCACATGTCGTGTCGGCACTTGGAAGATTACAATCTTCTGCAAAACAAGGTCCGTCCAACTGATGTGGTAATCTAGATGACTAGGACCACGATGGTAAAACTCTATTAATCCAACGGAGGAAGGATAATCTCATGGGAGGTCTAGAAGTTCACGAGCACCAACTTTTTACCGTCTTCTCTGAAGGCAGCCATCCAGTGGAAGTTCATGCCGACCCAGTACATACCTGCCAAGAAGTTTCAGGCGATGGTGATCGGATCAAAGTCGAGGGAAATGATGTACGGCGACCCACTACATACCTGCAAAGAAGTTTCGGCTAATGGAGATCGTATTGAAGTCGAGGGGCATCATGTACGCCTCCGTATCATGGTGAGCCAATCTCGCAAGACCAGATAGCAGCAAGCAGGTTGTCTTGAAAAGCTTTGGCCTCTCTTCGATGATGGTCGTGTGCATGCCCCTCGAGCATGTAGCCAGCCGCAAGGCGCTCAACATATCCATACACGAACAACAGAGGTCGATGACGTCACTGGGGAGATTGCTCCAATCTCAACTCATATGGATCCTGCGCGGTTTGCGTTCGGCCATGGTGGAGTTTGGAAGGTGGGGTTTTGGGGGGCTTGATTTACGGGGGAGAAGGCTGTCGGTGCTGGAGCGGCTAGCGGGGGAATAGTGGTACTGGGGGAGGCGAGCGAGGCGAGGGTATGCGGGGGCACAGTGAGATAATGAAGAGTGACCTCAGGATCTCTGGCGAGACGGAGATGGAGATGGAGTGGTGCTAGGGGAGAGGGAGATGAGGTGAGGCATGCTATACAGCGGCGCTGACAGTGACTGCACAGTGCACAAGGTGAGGCTGACTTTGGTAACCCGGACACGCCGCCTGGACTGGTGTCACCTCAGGCGCAGGGTCTTGTCACTTCACTATGAGGACCGGATGAATAATAGTATTTTGACCATCAAGTGTACCACAGTTGTACTACTCCTACTAGTGGGAGTAGTAGGAACATGAGTACACTCCCATGCTAGCATGCCTCTGGGTTCACTTCATCCTCCAGCTATCATCCATATTGCGAGCAGAACCAAATTCTCGTGCATGCGGAAGCGCGAAGAAGGACTTTTCTTTTTTGAGGATAACCGCATATTCCTTAACCATAGTAGGAACATGAGTAGTACTCCCTCTGGTCCTCTTTTGTCTGCGCATAACTTTTTCAGTATTTCTCTAATTAGTCTGCGTATATACCCTTTTGCATGCACCCATTTCCCTCCATGCCCTGCATTCACATCATTAATTAGCGTACGCATGAGCAGCTGCAGCCCGACTCAAGCCAATAAACTGCAGCATGCAAGTTGGCCACTCTGTGCGTGTGGGAGAGAGAGAAGGCAACCGAAGAGCCCGTCCAATCCATTGCATGCAGCAGTCAAACCACCGTACCTCTCCTCATGGATGCGCATAACTTCTCCCATTTACTTCTCCATCGGGGAACCGATTTCCTCGGCTTTTTCACTACTCCTTGATCTTCATTTGCATCCAAACCACACTGCATTCACATCGTTTTAACCTTTTCACATCCTCCTGGAGTAATTCCGAAGCCCCTATAAATAATCATCTTCTTCAGTTAGATTAGCCATCTTATCATAATTCTCCAAACCATAGCCCTCCGGTCCAGCGGTTCCAAATGGCGAAAGAGATCGAGATGCAGGTTTTTAGCGTCCAACATGTCCTCGTAGAAGGCTCGTTGAGCATAGTTTCCACAGTCACCGACCACCCAAGGGTTTTTCGGAAGTGGATCAACAATGTATCCAACTCCCTCCGAAAGGTGGAGATGAACATTGGTCTCGATGCAGAGTACATGGAGCGTGCCACTGGGAAGATCCAACGTGCCGCTGTCCTTCAGCTATGCCTAGAAGATAATGTTTTGGTGTACCACATCATACACGCGCCCTCCATACCAGGTGACCTTCATGATTTCTTGTCTCGGGAGGACATATACTTCTGTGGGGCAGCCATCGCAGGGGACAAACAGAAGTTGGAGCCATACAACCTTGATTTGAAAGGCATCACTGACCGACAAACCAGAATAAAAATTCCTATAGAAGATTGCGATAAACCGACACCATCCCTATTCGACGTAGCAAATTTTGTGCTAGGAACAAATCTTCAGAAGGGTGATGAGACGCTGGCATTAAGGTCGTCTGGATGGGAGAATTATCCCTTGACGTACGAGCGGATAAAATATGCTGCCCTCGATGCTCGTGTGAGTTTCGAGATAGCTGCAAGGTCCAGAGAGCTTGTTGCGATGCCGTCTCCCACAGAAAATGAGAATAAGAAGAAGAAGAAGAAGAAGAAGAAGATGCTGCACCAGCAGCAGGGCATTATGGATGGATGAACTATTTCCTATCTTGTAAAAAAATATTCCCTCTCTATGTATATTGATATAGATGGACTATTTCGATGGTGTGCATGTCTTTGGAACAAGTAGTAGCGTGGGTCCGCTTGACTATAAGGAACTATTTATCCGCCTAGCTTTCTCTACTACTCCTTTTCTTTTTTTGAGCTTACTACTCCTTCTAGTGATCGGTATGCAATGCATGTGTCCGTAGACATGGCAGCTTCTCCATGGAAGTTCAACTACGACGACCATCACATTTCATCCACTGCCACTCGTGATTCCCATGACGCCGCTCCAACCCACGGCACCACGTCCCCTGACGTGCGCCTCACCCCTCTCGGCTGCACCTCCCCTCCGCCTTTGTGTGCATGACATGTGGGCCACCTTAAATGCGGCGAGCATCAAGTTTCTACCATAGCCACACGCGATTCCCACGACACCGCACGAACCCATGACACCACACGTCCCACAACATCGAATTTTCATCCAGCGGCTGTGACACATTTCGTCCCGAGCATCAATCCTCAGCTGGAGTACTTCTATACTGTAGGTAGTACCCGCCGGTGTGGCCATCTATGCCTCGTAACGCCCCGACGCCCAGCTGTGGCACCCTCGCCACGGCCACGCCACCACCGACCGGTTCATCTCGAACGAGTGAGTCGCGAACCACACCACCACCATGAGAATGACTTGTGGGCCAGCCGCATTTAAGGTCCGCATGTCATTGACTCATAGGACGGGCACTAAGCCACTGAAGATCGGTCCCGTGGGCCCCGAGAGGGAAATGTAACTCCTGCGGCAGGCCTTGTGGTGCTCCCACAGTACAAGCTCGTGCCAAACCCGGAATTTGTTTCTTACTACTACCAACTACTAGTAAGGTACGTGCATTGCACGCATGAGATTCTGGTGGTTTGTGCATTATGCTTCTACATGTGGATCCTTCTAGATTCTACATGTGGCAAAATTTGGTGGAATGTAGATGATATCCAGCGGCCAGTAGTGCTCGGATTTGCCATCTTTGTATCGTCGGATTGGCTTCCTCCAATGATCAACTTTCGAAGTTATGGTTTGGTTTGTAGCCTAAGGTTGCCACGCCTAAGCTTAGGCATGCTGGCATGTGTTTGGTTCATTGCTACACTTGTGGCTTGCCACACTTTTCTAGCTACATGGTCCACATGTCATAGACTCAACTTCTTGCCAAATCTTGCCACACTTGTGGTGGACATTTTGTTAGCCACATTTTTTGTGGCAGACACACTTTGCCTAAGCTTAGTTGTGGCAAAGTTAGTCATGAATGAAGTTCAACCATGGAGTCTTCTAGATTCTACATGTGGCAGAATCCAGTGGAATGTAGATGATATCCAATGGCCAGTAGTGCTCGGATTTGCCGTCTTTGTACCGTCGGATTGGCTTCATCCAACGACCAACTTCCAAAGTTATGGTTTGGTTTGCAGCCTAAGGTTGCCACGCCTAATCTTAGGCGTGCCACAAGTGTGTTTGGTTGCGTTCTCATCTCAGCATAGTTGTTCCATCTTCATGCATGCTCAACTCAACACCCCTCTTCATGTATGCTCTCTTCATGCATGCTTCTAGTGTATTTGTGCTAATCTAGTGTGGACTCATGCACCCTCCACACACTCTACCAAACACCCAAAAATGGGTCGATAAGGGAACTCTTGGGATCATGCACCCTTCATACACCCTACCAAACACACCAGGCATGTGTTTGGTTCATTGCTACACTTGTGGCTTGCCACACTTTTCTAGCTACATGGTCCACATGTCATAGACTCAACTTCTTGCCAAATCTTGCCACACTTGTGGTGGACATTTTGTTAGCCACATTTTTTTCCAGACACACTTTGCCTAAGCTTAGTTGTGGCAAAGTTTGTCATGAATTGTAACGTCCCCAGCATCACACTACAATAATCCCTTATGATCAATGCCAAGTAATCTTGATTTACAAAGCTTAATCATATTGGATTAATATCTCATTTCAAATCCCTCCTCTGAATCCAATTCGAATTCAAAGTGAAAATTTCAAGTTGCACAAAGTTGCTGGAAAAATGTTCATCATTTAGCAAATATTCCAAAACAATTTATTGTTAAGGGAAAACAACTTCACTACAATGCTAAGGTGGACAGAAGCAACTATTACAGAGCAAATCAGCATTTTAAAATGCCTTCCCAGTTTGAAAAATTCCAAATGGATTCAAATAAATCCCAAGCTTATGGTGGCAGTGCACCACTTCCCCTAGTATTTGTTTTCACTAGTGGCACATTTTTGCAAAAGGTAATTATTGCAAAAGAAAATGTAAAAGGCCATTGTTAAATGAAAACAGAAAAGCTTTCATAAGAAAAGGAAGAGGTGAGAGAGAGGGAGAGCCCCTGTCCCACTTGGGCTTCGGCCCACCCGGACCATCCGGCCCAACCCACCTAGCCGGCCCAACCGGCCACCTCACTCCCCCATAACCACCTCCAC